>NC_089201.1:21578050-21940482 GCF_963930695.1 Labrus bergylta
TTCATTTTTAGGTGGAGTGTGGGTTTCACTGTGTTTTGGAGGGAAAGATGGAATTGCACACCGAATGTGAATAAGTGTGACCCATGTCTCAGTATCTCTGCGAATGATTGGCTCAGTCCGAGGGCATCATCATTCATTTAGAGAGGAGCAACGAGGGAGACAGTCTCAAGGGGACAATGTTACTCTGGTGCCGGCTGATAGACACAGGGATTCAACCCCACCGCCATAGCTTTATCTACTCAGTGTGTGTGTGTGTGTGTGTGTGTGTGTGTGTGTGTGTGTGTGTGTGTGTGTGTGTGTGTGTGTGTGTGTGTGTGTGTGCGCACGTGTGTGCACGTGTGTGTTTGAATGGAGGAAGATATCTTATCTGTATTCATGAGCACTGCCACTGTATACCACCCACTTATCAGACAGATCCCAGGAATATCCTCACTATATCTCTGCTGAAATTGTCAGTTTCAACCTGCGACTGCCGGTTATAGACATCTAACAGTTCATGATTTATGATATAAATGTTTGAATGAGAGCAGTATGACATCACTAGCAGATTTAAGTACAAGGTTTTTGTGTTGACCCCCTTGCGGGATTAGGGCATTAGGGTTCTGTTTTTTAGCATTTTTTCTTAAAGGGCCCAACAGGAAAATACAAACAAAAAGGAACAAATTATCAGCAAAGTCTACAATACCAAGCTTTAGATCTATGTTAGATAGGACCCTTTTTTTTTCTTTGTTTTATGAATACCAAAAAACCTTTTATCATTGGAAACAAAAGTGACATATGTGAGTTAAAGTCATAAGTAGCTTTCTGTCAGGTTCAATCTATGTGAACGAGTGAGGCATTAGCACATCAGCTTGTCAATTGGTACATATGCCAGCTAGCATGCATGGCAGAAATCATTGCAGAATGAAAGATGACCCGCATTAAAGGGTCAAAAGTGAGGCTTCACGGCAAAAACTAAAAAGCATGTGGGTGGCTCATTAGCTGCAGGTCAGAAGTAAATCTGAGGCTTCACATCAGATCTGACCAAAGATTAAAGCTTACATCACATTGTTCCGAGCTCCAGTGTTTCAACAACCAGCCATAGTACAGTAGCACCTGATCCCCAGGCAAAGCTACATTGCGACCCACCGTTTACGTTTGTAGGAAAGAGAAAAATGGCCAAAGAGAAAACCTTGATTACCTGCCCTGCCCTAATGTGTTTCACTTATGTCTCATTGTCTCTATTCCTTTCTGTGCCAGTTCATCTTGGGCTCTTGTGACAGTATTCCCTCATCATTATGTAAGCTCTTGATCCAACCTTTTCCTGTTTTTGGACTTATTTGACCAGTTTTTACTGACCTGCTGTGTAATGAACACCACCTTTCATTTGACTTCCTGTCTCTGAGTCTTACACTCGACAACTGCGCCTTGTTCAGTATTGACAGAATGAACTTTAATTTAAACATTTTGTCCCTTTTGCAGCTCAGTTGTACTTTTCTTTTCTTTAATTTTGTGGCAAACAAATGAGAAGCCATTTGAACCAAAATGCAATTACATAGCCATACTGAAGTATTAGTAACTGATAAAATTGTTACAGGGGTTTGAATATAGAAGAGGGACCAGGGGGTCAGAGCTTTTGCTATTCCATGCAGTGCTCAAAACAAACACATATCTAAATTTGAGGTAGAACAGATTGACCAGCCTGCAGAGAGCTCTGACGTCAACCTCATCAGACACCTTTAGGATGAACCGCATTGCTGACAGTGAGCCAGAACTTATCACCTACAGTCACCTCACAGCCTCAGTAATGCTCATGAAGATGAACTGGAGCCAAACTCTGCAGCCGGTTTGGAGGAATAGTGGCTGGTTATATAAGTTTCAGCAGAACATTAAGGCCCATTTTAAGGTTTTTGGAATGAGATGTCCAACAATCCCATGTGGGTGTAATGTTTGGGTGCCCATGTGGAGTAAATAAATAAAAAAAAAGAGATAGAGAGTAAGATAGAGTGACTGACTCAGTGTGATTTGGCAACTGGTTCAAGTGTGTGAATCAATCAATAGCAAATGGATCTTCTTCTCCTGCCTGCAGATCCATTATCGACAAGATGTTCTGTTTTCTCTCTGAGCTTTCACCATCACCAAAACTTCCCCAGCATATTGCCTGCCAGCCGTGACGCCCGTAATCGTGAAGTAAATCCCCAACATGATAACTGTTAATGTAGGGACCTGCACAATTAATCTAAGCCAGGAGCAAGTGGCTAATTCAATTCATTTTTAGTGCCTTTTTAATTACCCACATAATTGCTGTGATGGAATGAGGGATCCGGGTCTAAAACGGGAGCGTGCTTGCATGCATAAATTAGGTTAGGTGGCGCTGAAGTTGATCTTTATGTCACATTCATTCAATTAGTGCATCTCACAACTGAGAGCAATTTTGTTGTCTCACCAAGGACATATTGATTCAATTCAATTTCCATTCAGTGTTTTTATTTAATTTTGTCATCCTGATCTATGACTTGTTCGGATGGATTGTGAGAATAGTTATTCGCTAATGTTGCTAAAAGCGTCCTTGTGTATCTCACTGCTTCACTGGCTTTGCTGGATGCTGATGATGCATTATAAATACTCACTCCATGTCCTTGTTTTATGTGACAGATATTGTTTCTCAGGACGTCACTGCCACCTTGAAGATCCTGTACGCCCTGTTCAAGAAGCACAAAGGGAAGTGAAGAGGACGGATGTGTGAAGAGGAACTCAGCAACGAGAAATACAGACAGAGAAGAAGTGTGGAGTGTTTAGTCTGCTTTTTTTTCTTCATGTTTCTTAACTGTTGCAAATTATGTCATACTAAACAAATGAATATTTAAAGGGTTAAATTTACTGTTTTTTTAAACTATTTGGGGCTACACTATAGAAAAAAATAATAACATAAATGCCAGGACTCTAAGTAATTATAAGAAGTTTTAGCGTAATCAATAGTTGTCTAAGAGCCCAGGCAGCCAAATCAATTCATTTCTAATTAATTGCTGCAATTAGTGGATCTGCTCGTTAATTCTGAAGAAATCTGCCATGTTTTTTTTTGTTGCTGCTGTTGACCTTCAACAAACCATCTTATTACAGGTGACCTTCAAGGATACAGAGGGCCAAAAAGTATTACATGAGACATTTTAAACCAAGAGGCATGGTTTTGTACTGTCTCTATTTTAAGACATACATCATTACGATGTTGGATATTCATACTGAAAGTTGGCAAAGTTTTTTCTTTTTTTCCTACCATGATGATTTTGTGACACTCCTTATATGGTCACATGACCCAGGAAAAGCTGGCAAATCTGGCGAAGAAAGTGTGCTTGTGGTTTAAAACAACAAACTTAAACAACTTATTCCGTACCTTTAAGTAAACTATATAAAGTTGTGTTCTTACTAATTGCTTTACCTTGGCTGTTTTTTATACAAACTGTTTCGGGTATTTTGAGAGGGATTTTATTTTTAGTTGAGCTGTTTTTAGCGGAGTTTTTTTTAGATATGTGTATCTTATTTTATTTACTGTTACCCTGCTGTGGACTGGAAGAAAAACAGTTTGTATTTTATTCTGTAAGTCTCAATCTCAAAATCTCAATCAGTTTGTTGTGAATGTGACTAAATAAGAAATCAATGGCAGTGGCTCAGGTGATGGAGCAGCTCGATCCCCCAGCTCCTCTTCTCCACATGTGTGTATCCCTCTGGATACGTATAAGAACTGGTTAACTCTCTGACATCAATATGTTTGTGTTAATGGCTGAATGAGGTGCAAATTGGTTTACAAATGCAGCTAATTGCAATCAAACTAAGGCAGGTTCTCCATCATTACCAGATCTTGAGGCTGTGGCTTGTACAGAGGCTCTTCATCAAAATTGTATTTCCAGGCTGCATTTTCCAAAATATTTGTACCACTCTCTGGTCTTGCTCTGCCTTCATGGTCTGTTAAAATACCGTCTACATTGCAAAGACAACTGACGGCTGGACTGTGCAGCATCATAGTGAGGGGCTCAATGTGTTTTGAAATCAAAATCCTAAAACTTTCTTAACATTCATACCTGAAAGAGGAAGAAGGTTCCTGTCATAAGGAGGATGGAGATATTGTTCAAACCTTTGGCAGAACAGCAGACAGTTTTCAGACAGTCTCTCCTGGAAAACGTTCATGGTGTTGTACTCGATTGTTCGCTCCAAAGGTGAAAGAAATGGTTGTGTGAAGAATGAAAAAAAGAAATGGTGCCAGTGAGAAAAGTTCAAACCTTTCACACCTACACACAGCTGGCCAATTGCAGCGTGAAGTGGTTGTGAAAGTTAAAGTTTTAGTTTTCGAAAAGATGTAAAAAAAAAACACACAAAAAACAAATTCGTCTATGTTTTCTCTTTACTTTTAACCGTCCTTTGCTGCCACTTCTCAGCAAACAATGTGTTTTGTTTTTTTTTGTCTTTTCTGCTTCTTTCGCGTTCGTGCAGAGAGTCTGTGAACTGTTCTCTTTAGAGAATTTAAATGCAATTGTCATTTTTTGGAGCAATTGTTTGTTTTGCCATTGATTTGTTAGACACTCAATGTCCCGAGCATGCAGAGTGCAGCGGAGATTAACGAGGGGATGAAACAATGAATGTGATTGAATTCAAGCATATTTTGCAAATGCACTGTCGTGATAAATAGTGGCCCAAAGCTGGGTAGATACACTTAATTATCTTTACAAATTTATGGACACCATTAGTGATAACTAAGTAGAAACTTTAAAGTGCCTGAGTGTAAACTAATGGTATCTATCTTCCACTGCCTCGCTGTCTGGTTCTGTTTGTGCAGAGTGAAGTTCTTTGTTTGTGTCCTGGGGTTATTTGTATACAAATTTGGGGAATGCTAAACAGGAACAACACACACTTTCACCCTTTTTGATTCCCTGCAGTTTTCTTGCAAATGTGTTTGTTGACATTCAGAGAAGCCAATTTATGCATATTTTTTTTACTAGGGTGATGGAAAATACTATTTTTCCTTCCCCTGACATTTCAAAAAATTTGCATAAAAATTTGCTCTGCAGTCAGGTGAAATCATAGCTGCTGCAGAGAGGGGGACAGACGGAGGTTGGGATTTAAAGAGACACTGAGGTGTGTGTTGCTCTTGTTCATCATGTGCATTGACCATTTCAGCTGACAGTAAAGTCACATGATATCAAAGTGAGGTCTTCTCTTTTCCAATTTACAAACCCTGTGAGCTCCTTATCCAGAGCGACTGTAAACTGGATTTGATTGTTGAAAATGAAATCCACTGTAGTGCTTGGTCAAACCATGAAAAAAGCAATAAAGTAGTAAAGTGCTCATTTTATGCATTTTAAGGCAACATTACGCAAGAATTGATGTGTTTTTTCTTGTTGCATTTTGGCGCTTACGTCGGTCTGGCTTCTTGCGTCTCTCTCTTTTTCTCTCTTAGCTCCCTCCAGCAGCATCCTTTTCAGTCTCCAAACCTCTGCCATGGTGTTTGTAATGAGAATACTGAGCCAGGATCAGTAACGGGAGAAGTTTTCCTTCATGGCTTTCTACCAGAAAGCGGTGCCGTAAAGCACTGTACACTTCTCACGGGAGATTCACTCAACCAAAGTTAGAAAGTACGAGAATAAGTTTGAGCCGAGGTGGGAATGAAAGGGGAAAAAAATTCTACCACAAGTCAGTGCGCCATGAGAGGAATTTGAACCTGTTCAAAGTTGAAATAGTAGAAAAGAATAGAGTAGGTTTATAGTAACTGTAAGTTGAAAGTAAGTCAGGAAAGTTATTTATATTTCACCTTGCAAGAACAGACGTCAGAAAGTGCTTCACACTAAAAGATTAAAAGGCAAACCAGAGAGATTGCAACAGAAAATAAAATACAATCACATAATGGAAAGAAACAGACAGTTGAAACAAATGGTTGTTTTTTTTTCCTTCTCAGTTCCAGTGGAAAACACCTCCAAAGTTTAGGAGCTCCGACCTTTAGAGCACGATGTCCTTTAGTTTTGAGTCTGGTAGGCGGAGCAAACCCTGCAAACCAGCAAACCCTGATCAGAAAAATCAGAGTCCTGCTGGTGTTGTAAGGCTTCAGCAGTTCTTTAACGTATGCAGACGCTTGACACAAACACAAGAGTGTAGACATGGATTCTGACTTGGATCTGAAGTCAGCACAAAGCACTAGGACAAGTGTTACGTGAGACCTTAAAGACGATTTTATCAGAAACATCCCAGCATTTGTAAAAAGTTTATAGAATGAAAATCTGTCGCACTGCCAAAGTAGAGCTCAAAGAGAACAAGATCTTATGTTGCACTTGTATAAATACTAACAATATAAAATATAGAATATTGTACTTGTGCAATAAATCATGAACGTTTCACATGTATAATGCATTTATTAATAGGAATACTGAACTTTTGGGATGATACAATTCACAGTATATTCACAATATTTGTCCATGATGCTTTTAGTGCAGTGTTCAGGATGGTGTTTGATCACTTAATAATGATATTACTTCTCTATCCATTTTACATGTTGCCTCGCTGTTTCTTACATACCTCGGTCCATACAAACACTCTTCAACCAATCACCACCAACCACCTTCACCTCCTCAGTCTCCCCACATTGAGTTATACGTGGATGTCTGATTAAATATTTGTTCATATTCATCAAATGATGTGTTTTGAGGTCAGGGACTTCCTGTATCAAGCTTGCTTGGTCATTATGCAGAGTCTACACATGTTGCAATAAAAGAAAATAAGCCTTGTGCATGCGCCCTGTCTGGAAGGACGTGAACCGTTAAGCGGCGATAATGAGGCAGAGTGGAGCGAGTCATTTAAAAAGCCTTGCCTATTCATTTTTTAAATTTGTTGATGAAGATTGGAAGTCTTAACATAACTCAGCTTTGCCGTTTACCTGCTTTCCTGTTAATCTAAATGTGTTCTAATTTACTATGAATGGGATCCACACTGTTACACATACCTTGTTCTGAGTCAATCCTGTGAATATTTTCATTCATTCATTCAAGTACCCAAATTATAAAGATAAGGGTGTGTGATTATTCAGAAAATCGAACCACTATCGATAAACATGACATTATTATTTTTCATCCTTTGTCACGATGACTAGTGTACTCCACCTGAGTGACAGTCAGTGCAGATTCATTTATTCAAGCCACTGTATGCATTTCAGCACAAAGGTCAGAGCTTAGTTTGTCACCAGTTTCTAATCTATCTGAACCAACAAGGATTCATTTAAGGAAAAATGTTTGAGGGATTCAATCTGATCTGCTCCAAAGAAAACACATTCTTCTCATTTATAGACACCTCATTTAGAGTGACTTTTCAAAATTACAAGACAGTTAATCTTTAAATAAAAATAACTCACGGGCAGATGATATTTTAGAATTATTTTAATGCAGGCTGCTGTGGGAGTATTGTATTGCCTGGGGTGAGCACACTTCAGGATTTCTCATTAAACTGAGAAAGAGAAAACAATTCTCTCTCTCTCTCTCTCGCTCTCTCTATCTCTCTCTCTCTCTCTCTCTCTGTCTGCAGAGAAACTCACCGAGATCCGTCTAAAATGTTGACAGGAAACATGAGTAAAAATGTGCCTTCCTCAACTCAGCAAACAGATGCCTATCTGTGCAGGAACAGGCGAGCAGAGCTAACAAAGCAGCGTATCGTTGAGTATTGAGCTAACGGCTGAGCTGCATGATCTGAGATATCCATGAATTGATTATAATAGACACCTCAAAGTGCAGTATCCTACTACGACCATTTGCTCTTGATTAAGAATACAAAAAATATGTCATGCTCGAGGAGTTCACTAAAGGGTCAAAAGATCACCCTTGCTGTGGGTGAACCAGTAAGACTTTACAAACTATAACCCAGAAACAGGACTTTCTATAGCAACAGTGACTAATGTCTTTAATGTTTGACAGTTTCTCTCGTCATAATGAGTCTCACGTCAGCATTTACACTCTCTTCTACACTCAAATATTATTATGAAGGTTATGGTTATGGTTACATTTCATCATTCAGTGTGGAGAAGGATTCAGGGGAGGGAGTGAAAACCACAGGAGGGATATCGGCATTCTGTCATTTTTAAGAAGTACAAGATCCCCTGTGGTTTTCTGAGTGAAGTTACACATAAATTACACTCTTGTTGCCAGAACGGAGGTTATTTATGATCAGATTTGGTGTATTTTCTTTTCAAAGCACGTAAAGATCAAACTTGAATCTGAAGTCCTCATGTGAAATAAAAGTAAACACAATACCCTCATCATTTCTAATCATTTCTGGTGAAGATCACGAGTGATATGAAAAACGTCTGACTCACGTCATTTATAACATTTTGCAAATTGTCTCTGGACACAAAAGTTTCGATTGTTAAAAAATTAGCACATTGTTTGCATTTAAATTCTGCAAAAGGAAAAACAAATCCATTATTTTTCTCCCCAGAGTGGGCTTGTTATTTTACTGAAAATAAATCACGCTGCATCTCCTCACTCGGGGCTGTGACCTAGGAGGATACAACGAAGAGTGATTTAAACTTGCTTCTGTTTACCCTTGTTTCTTTAATGCTAAAACTACTTATCCTCCTGGGGGAAACTTGTCCTCCGTTTTTGACCCATCCTGAGTATTTTTAGAACGAGGGGCTCTAGCAGCTCATACCAAATACAGCCTTCTTTTTTTAAGACACACAGATACCGAGCAGATCACACAAAATCCACATACAAAGTAGAGCCCATAGACCAACTCTAGGTTTTTTTTTTTACTGTTCAACCTCTGAAACCTCATTAGACTTTCTTTAATTTATAATTGCAGCTGAATTAATAATTGATGGACTGTGACCTGCAGCCAGTATTAGTTATGTAACTGTATAATAAGATGTTACAGAGGAAACACTGTGAATGAATGACAAAGATAAAGTCATTTGCTCTAATTTAATTTCTCTATCCATTGGGGTTACATAATTATTATTATTTTAAATAGTTTTTGGTTTGTCCTTATCACAACCCTGACATGCTGTACTGGAGCCAGAAGAAAATGACAACTGGAAAAATATTAAACCCAACCTGCAGGATGCCATGTCGGGCTTATGATCACAATGTAGGAGAGCCAAGCTGAAAACTGATATTGATCCAAACGAGATACTGATGTAACACAGGAGCTGTTGCAGCAATCATCACCTTCATCATTGTTGAATTTACAGATTAAGTCATTTTTTTAAACAAGTTTTAGGTTGCTGTTGAGGATACCCAGTGTTTAATATTTAATAAATATGGAAATAGATTTTTTTAAAGGTGAATAAAACACATGTACGGAGCCCCTTAAGTCCCATAGAGTAAAACAAATATACTTGCTGGCTGCATACATCCTTTAAGCATGTAATGTGAAATAATCCAATAAGTTACATTTTTAGCACTCAGCTTTTTATTAATAGACCTCTTGTTATTTCTTCTCACTTTGTTTCATAGAATGAGAGTTTCAGTTCAAGTAATTTTCCCAGTAATTTTCATTCTGGAAAAAAAAAAAAACAGACCATGAGTAAATTATGTGAAAGGCTATTGTTTTAAATAAAGGAATCAGCTCTATACTTTTTGTTTATTGTGAAGCACTTATTATGTCTGATGTAAAACAATGTGCCATAAATAGCCTACACCGAACACAACTGGCTCTGCCCTCTTTGTCTTCATTCGTGGAATTGTTGAAAAAAATTAAGTGATTGGGAAACGATGTTAAATTAAAATTGCTATCGATGAATTTGGAAAAGAAAATAGATACGTTTTTGTCAAAATGTGTTGTTTATATAACCTTATGGCATTGATTCAATAATTGTGTATTTCACAAGTTAGCCTATATTTAAATAATGACCACTTGTTTGCCCTGTTTCTCCTTGGAAAGCTCAGGAAAGTTGCAGCAGTTTACTGGATGCTTCAGAAACATAACATTTGTATAACCAACTAATAAGTCTTTATCTCTTACGGTTTTTCTCTCGTTAAACCAAAAAAAAACTAATTTGAAAAAGATACTTGACAGCTTTCTTTTGCATTTCTTTTATAAAAATATTAATTATATGTTTTATTTATCAATAATTCAAGAAAGGTTTGTTTGTCACACATACAGACTTAATGTTTTTTTGGAAATACAAAGCAACAAACATAAAATTGGGCTAGAGGCTTTTATTTTATTTTCTCCTTGTTTGGCTATAACATAACTTAAATACCACAAAACCATTGCTCAAAATGTTTATCAAACACTTATGTTTTGTTCCTCTGCTTCTGTGTGGTCTACCGCGGCAGGAATACTTGAACACTCTCACTGGCTACTTTCAATAGACGTCATAAAAAAGTAACAGTATCTGATGCAGACAGATCTTAATGTGGAGTCTGTGCCACAGAAGATCCGGCCTGAGTAGACAGGGCATCAGAGAGAGGAGGCTTAATGGAGTTTTAATAGATAAATGTTGGCAGGATGTATCTCTGGCTCCTCAATAACAGCAGGATGTGGAAATCCAGACAATGGTTTTTAAATGCTGATGGATGGCGTCAATTGGATTAATATGCAGAGATGGGAAGAGTTGGTTTCAGGCGTACTGGAAAAGAAAGAAAGAGGTCAAAGATGTAGAGAATGGAGAAGAGATAGCCGAGGGAGGAAGAAGAACATGTGCAGTATGATGGGTAGAGGTGGATGAGGGTTGGATAAAAAGTAGGAGTCAGAGCTTTATTAGGAAAGCAAAAGGGGTCCTCGACAACTTGGTAACAAACTTCTTGGTTGCCTAGGGTCTTTGACGCAGGCAGGCAGTGGCAGGTGTCTGATTAAAGCGAGGTGTTGAGGTCTGACAGGGCACGTCACTGTCAGTCTCTCACCCTGGTTTTTCGCTTTTCTTTGCTTTAATGATGTTTCCATATTGGCGAGCTTTGGATGTGGCTCTGTCAGCTTGAGAGGGTCACTGCTTTGAGGTCAGAATCATCTGATGGTGTAGCACAATACATTCAGAGGCTTATTGAGCCTCTCCGACTGATAAAGAGGAAGTTAAAGTTTATCAATCAGGTGAACAACACAACTGAAAACAGATTTTTTTCCCCTTCAGCCTTTAATCATAATTATTATCCCCTGTACCTCAAACTCATAGTTGTATGAATCAGAAAGTGTTTGAGATATTTATTTTAATCATTTTCCATTCATTTGACAGTATAAAATCCCTGGTCAAAGATTAACTGTCCAATTATAGATTTGCAACTACCGCTGATAGCCAGTGGGAACCATAGATTGTAAATATGGACGGACAAAGCCTGAGTGACGTCACCCATTTATATTGCCCAGGGGATCCAGAGGCTAATCGACGGCAGCCGCCATCCTGGAAATGCTGTCTGAGCCTAACTTTCAGTTGACTTAACAAAATGCATGGAGAGCTGGAGCTGAGGGTTTTAAGCCTTATGACAAACTGTTACATCGCGCCCACCTGTCAATCATGTCAGTTACACGCCTAACTGATAACACGTATCGTTCATGAAACTGAAACTGAAAAAAATCAGTCCTTGCATTGTGTGCCCACGATGACATTAACTAATCTGACCTATTTCGTTTTTTTGTACCAGGCTGTAAACATGTTCATTTTACAGCTTTTTTTGCTTTGGTGTGTATGCGACTTCTGGGACTCCTGGAGCCAACCTCAAGCAGACTTTCGACAACCTGCAGGAATAGGCACTTCTGCATTGACGTCATTTTTCTAGACTGGAAAAACACCAATTGAGGTGCGACGTCTCACGTTAAATTTAGAAGATTCTTATGGCTTCACTTGACTCTTTTTATGCCGTTCCTTGCTGTCGATGTAATTCTGCTCTCTTCTGCACCCGCTTAACCTGTGCAAATGAATAAAAAGCAAACATCTATTTCACAAAACACTTGAGGCGGTTAAATGGCAGTGTGCGCGGCGGCGGACGGCTTGTTAAATAAACGCAATGGTTCCCACACATAGAGGATACCTGGGCGGGACGCCCAAGTATATTTCTGACCCGTTTTTATTTAATACATTTTTAATTTATTCATAAAATTGTTGCGTGCACAAAAGAATGAGAGAGAAGGTGGGGGAGAGAGAGAGTGCAACGGAGCGCGGGCAACAGAGTGCTGACGCCCGCGAGTATCTCACGGCTCCTGTTTAAAAAAAACTGTTGCATAGTGCTTTGTTCACTGACATGTGCACGTTACCACGTTAAAAAAAGTACTTATTAATGTTTAAACGGTTGCCGATAACGTTTAGTGTTTTTCTAAATGTTCAATGTTTAGAAGTCACACCTCTAGTGTCATCATCAATAAGCCTCCACACACGCTGATCACCTGATGTGATAACGGAATGTCAACCCCCACTCAAATGTTTCCGCATAATGTTACTAATATGCCTTATTAGCGTTACACTGCAATAAATGACCTTGGACTTGTAGCTTTAGCCTCAGGATTTTAGCATAATATTATGTATGTAGTCATTATGTGCATGTACAGGCTTTACCCTGTGTTTCTAATGGAGCTAATGATAATTAGCAAGCTAGCTAGCTACAATAGTATTTTTCTGTAATTCAGCCCTGCAGAAGTCTCAAGGCTACTTTTGTCCCCTTTATAGCCATCAGTTAGCATTTTGAGTGGTAAGCCTGTACCTTTCAATATTTTAATTTTACTGCAAAATAATTGCAAAGGAGACCCTGACTGCAGTACTCAGACACAGGACATACAGTATTATGGATTCCAATGCACACACCTATCTCGCTTACGTATAAGCATTAGACAGGTGCTGACAATAACATGTGTTCCATTGACTCCCAAAAGTAGAGAACAAAGCAGCTGAAGAATAAAAATTGGCAAATAAAAAGACATAGAAAATTCAATGAATATGTTTTCAATTTATTATATTAATTTGAAATAAATTACATTTTTACATTTGTTTTTAAATATAACTAACAGGATTATATATTGAAATATTTAGGACTCCTCTGTTAACCTTTGTCTGTATCAGGCCTCTGTAGGTTTTAAATACTTGATGAAATAAAATGTTTTTCTTCCAAAGAGCATTTGACACACAAAGGGATTTAAACACACTGGAAAAGATAAAACTTTATTTCTCCCTGTCGTGACGATACAAAGTCAACAAGTGCAATAACAATCCAACTGAAAACGGTACTGGACATTCTATCTAGTAGTAAATACATAGACAGAATGTGGTGCACATGATCACCACCACCACCACCACCACACATAAAAAGTGAGGTATCAACCACTACAAAGCTTCTGTGTACAGGTGGGTATTCAACTGTAAGGCAACTGTTACCATGACAACCTGGAGAGACTGAAACAGATGTGTGCTCCCTTCTTCCTGTTTTTTTTTGTTTTTTGTTTGTTTTTTTTATTAAGGAAGAAGGTTGAGCTGATACGATTCACAGTACCACATCACATCAGTCCAGAGTCAGACTGTTTGTTTTCCAACAAAAACAGAAAACAGCACAAAACCATTGATGTTGAAACATGTTTTAAGAAATGAGGGGGGAAAGATCCCTCGTTTGTAACTTGAGGGAATCCATTTTTGATCCTGCTACGGCTTGTCAGAGGCTAAATTAGGTTTTTATTTCCCTGGGTGTCACAATATTGTTACTGGTGATAATACAGACCTTCTCTGACTTATTTCAGGCCAGAATACACAGGGTAGTCTAGCCCTGTAAGCCACATTCTCTATATCAAGTTTTTACCACTTCTTTAGTATTTGGATCCATTAAACTCTCCGCTGCTTAAGGCTGGGCATTGTTGTAAAAAAATAACTGTATCAGAAAATGTACCAGAACCCTTAAAGTAAAAACAACACTAAAAGAGTACTTTGATACCTTTTCCTACTAAATTTGATACCTGTCATGTAAACAAAAAAACATTCAGCTTCGTAAAATCAGACCTTAACGTTTCCAAAAACAAACAATTTAAACACAAAATACATTGCAACTGCCATGTCTGTCAAATACATCATTCCACACACTGTCTGAGTTGATGCTGCTACAGTGGACGAATCAAACGCCTCATTAATTTGAAGATTGGCTGCAAGAAGAACCTTACTAATGCTCTGGTTAGAGTTGGGCAATGCGATGAGTGACTGTCCGACAATTGAAATGTGAATGTCTACTATCGACATTTAGCATCACTGTTACCTTCATGGGAGCTGTACTCGTTTTATTTTGCGACTCAAATAACCGTGCTACGGAACAAGATTCAACATTTTCATACGGCAGCCATTGTTTTTTAACCCTAACCCTTGGGCAGCTGTGGCTTAGTGGTAGATTCAATCGTATTTTAACAGGAAGGTTGGGCGTTCAATCCCCTTCTCCTGCAGCCACGTGTAGAAGTGTTCCAAAATGCTCCTGCTGCTAAGCCATTGGCGTGTGAATCTATATAATTGGGTTTAGTTAATTACAAATGGGATCGGGCACTTTAGGGAGCAGCCGTGACCTGTAGTATAGAAGCAGCTGTGATTGAAGACTGGAAAATCCCTATGCAAGCCCAAGTTCATTCACCATTCACCTTTTAAAACTTCTCCATGCTTGCTGCCTTTTTGTTGACACTTTGGGAGTAAAGAGACAGTTAGAGAGGAAAGCCAGACAGTGTAATTCAGAATTACTGCTGATCTCTGGGCCAATTATTTCACTTGGATACATCCTTTTCCTCTTCCTCTGAAAGCTTGAGCCTGCCGGGGCGCACACGCAATTAAACTTTAGCCACTGAAATGGGTTATAACTTGCTCTAACAACTCTGCAAATACGAACATTATTACTGATAACTGAGGATGACGCCTGCAACACTTTTGACCAGATTTCAGAGGGTTCACTGTAACCTTATGAAACTGGGAGGATAAACATGGGAAGTCTCATGGCTTTGCTTGCTGCTATCTGAAATCAGTCACTTTATATTTAGAGGTATAGCTCCATTCTATTTCAGATCTTATCATAAGACATTTTGCAAAAAAGAGCAGTTCTAGACCGTACTCTATTAAAGGAAAGTGTGTTAACCAGTTGAAGATGCAAAGATTAGGACAGACCAGACGCTCCTCTCTTTATGTACCTGCCGTCTGTCCTTGTGGTCTACAGGCACTCTCGCTTATATCCAGGCGGGCACCTAAAACTGCTTGGTTTTAAGAAATGCTATCTCAGCAGTAATTAGGATTTTCACCTTAATTGCTCTTTCTTTAAATGGTAAAATCATAAAGCTACAACAATAGGTCAATTTATCTTTTAAGTCCCTGAGAGAAAATTACACTGAAAATTGATTTATGCTTAAGGTAATTTTCTCAAACAGGCATGCAGTTCCCAATGAGTTTGCTTCTCAAATATAAAAATGTAATTAAAATCTTTCAGACTTTCAAAATTGTTTTGGCATAAATGCAAAGAAATCTATTATTTTCTATTTTCTGACCTTTCATAAACCAAAACAATTCATTGATTAAGAAAATAACTGACTGATACTTGACTCATCCTTAAAGCAATTTTCAAGGCCTCACAGGGTCTAAGTGTGGCAGAATCTAAGCTTCTGTACACGACAGTAAACTGAAAACTACAAGTTTTAAAAATTTGGTTAAAAAAAAAGCAAACAAGGATTTTGTATCTCTTACCATGGGTTGTTTAGACAGTTTGACCAACTTTCTGACATTTTATGGACCCATTGAATAATTGAGAAATAATGTTACGGCACATGGATTCATGATGAAAATAATGTTTTTTTTTCCTTACAAAGCTGACTCAGAAACACTTCTTACTGTATCAATTCATAATTCAGAAACACCTTTTGTTTGTTCCATTGACTCCACCTTCTTATTACAGTAAATGTAAATGGATCTGACCTCTCTGCGGTACATCTCAATGAATACCCCGTGCTCATTTGGCTGACCCCTCTGACTCTACCACATCATCCTTTCTATTTAAGCTACTGTACATTATTGCTGACAGTGGAGGGGGCTTGAATTTATTTTTTTTATTTTTTACATTTTCTATTATGGCTAATCACTTACAATTATCTCATCGCAGTGTGGGATGTAGAGTGCTCCTTATTAAAGAACCAAATGGATATTCATTTGCATCATATTGCTAATGGAGCTGTTTTTCAGGCATCTCCGGTAATGAGGAAGGGCAAACAACGTCATCGGATGAGGTTACCCCGGCTGTCTCACACTAAACTTTATAAGTGATGGATTTAAATGGAATCGTAGGCTCAGAGCCAATTAGGGTTAAGGTCAACTTAGCATAAAGCTCGCTGCTGTTGAGAAAGCATCCCTGATCCTCATAAATGTTTTGGGTGAATAACTTATTGAGTGTCAGGATCCCGAGTTCCTCACCGTCAAAAACCAAAGAGAAAAATCTCAATTACCTAATGTAAAACGATCTACAGCAGTTGAACTGTATGGCGTTGTGTCCTTGTCAGACACGTTACAATATAGAGAAATCGCTTACTTTGCAGAAAGGAGCTCACAAACATTTCATACAAGATAGTGTTTTTCAGCATGGCTGCAGAGACATTTTGTGTCTAGTTTCAGTAACAAAAACTCTACTCTACGTGAGATGCTCAGCATCAATCTAAGCTGTTACATGTTCCGAATGTTAACCACTCACATATTTCTCTGACTACTTCACATAAATAATTCACCAAATAGATAACCCACAACTGTGTCTAACTGCTACTGAACACAAACTGACACAGCAGCGTAATAAACATTTTCTATCTAGAAAGATGAGATTTGTTTTTCAAAAACAGGCAGGGCTCCTCGCTTGCCAGTACAGTTTATCCAGTTCAGCCTGGATTCGTTTGGGATACTGCAGGCCTTGGCAGCCATTTCAAGGGATCACTGAACACCTGTGAGCTACTGAATGTGTCTGCTGCTCCTCAGCTGTGGTAGCAGAAGCACTAGGTCCTCTGTGTTTCCGCGTCGGCCTGCTTCTTTCAGTCCATAGGTGTTTTTGTGCTCTTAAGAAAGGGTCAGTAGTCTCTTCTAACTACTACAATATGGCTAGCCCACCACTAAGTAAGTGTCTGTGTTCCAGAGAGGGGCTTCTGTCAGGCATCTGCACCGTACCACGTAAGGAAAGGTGTTGCTACTCTTCAGTTTGTCCACCAGCAGCATCTTTCTGCACAGAGAGAAACACAGAAACTTTGCATTAGTGTTTGTTCTTGAAAATCCTTTTTGCTAACAGTGTGTACTTTTATTTTCTAATACTTAAACAACATCCCTTAGTTATTTCTGGAAGGATGGAGATTTCCAGTTGTCACAAAGATGGTTGAGATAAGAGGATTTTAATAGATCCTGACTGTGGACCTCCACCCATGCAAAATCGGGTTAAAAAAAAGTCCCCACTCATGGCCCCTTGGGTCTTTTTATTTATTTTTTTATTTTTTTAAAGATTTATTTTTGGACTTTTTGTGCCTTTTATGGAGAGATGGGACAGTGGATAGAGTCGGAAATCAGGGAGAGAGAGATTGGGTAATGACGTGGGAAAGAAGCCACAGGTGGGATTTGAACCTGGGCTGCCTGCTTGGAGGACTACAGCCTCCATACATGGGGTGCACGCACTAACAACTGCGCCACCCGTGCCCCAGTTACTGGCCTTTTTTAAACCCACTTATTGTATACCAATCGGATCAGTATGATGTTATTTGTACCCATTGATATTCACCAAAAAAGTCAATAAAGCTTTAAAAAGCTGTTTGGAATAATTTCATATTACATCATGCATAAAAGAGGTCTGCCCTAAGCAAATGTAAGTTTTAAACCTACGAAAAGTGCAAAAACTGCAGATTTCCCATATTGTTTCTCTTTCATCAGACTTAAGTATATGTATTTGATGTCCTTTAGACAACAACTTAAATACCTCAATTTATATTTGTCATTTTTTTCATTTGGATCATCTTCACTTTGTAAAACATCAGGTTTAGCCATTGTCATTTGACCCCAGTATATGTCTCACAATAACAGGTGTAAAGCCTCATAAAATATTGTCTTGTGCATTGCATGCTTTCAGCTCTGGTTCTGTTTTCGATTGGGTTCAAAGTTTCATTACATCAGCAAAGTGAACAAGACATGACTTTAAAACAGGACAAATACAACACCAGCTGTCTCTGAATTAGAATTCCTACTGGAATCAAAAAATCTTAGACCTGTGGTCCTTTTTTCCCCCTTGAGCATCAACATTTAAGCCATTTAGGCCAAATACAGACACCATTACTCTCTTCTATCCAATTAATTATTTTTTAATCAATTTTAAAACGTAACTGTAATTAAACAGCTAAAGTATTCTCTCAATCTTTGATAATGACATACAAAGTCTTTAGAGCTCAGTAGGCTCTGCTCTATTTGGTTGTTACACACAAAGACCAGAAACTGTTGGAAGTAAATAGAAGACCCTGACCTGACATGGCCAGACTAGAGTGGTATAGAGCTGGGTTTCTCAAAACAAAGAGGACCCTGTAAAAACTCTTTGACTTTGAAAACATAACCAAACAAAGTTAACAGTCCGTTTACTCGGCATGAAAGGACAACTTTGAACCATAATAAATTCTCCAACTTTAAATGACTTTCTTGTGGTATTAGTTCCCCTTATAACATCAAAATGATCTACACGTCAACCTACAATATCCATCAACTTGTCAGGGCCACAAAATGTAGTTGATGAACACAATTATATGTTTGGATATTTGTAAAACCTCTTACAAACTGAGTGAAAACAAATAAGAAATGGAACAAAAGAGAGGCTGTAATGCTGCACTTTTGTCTGCAGCATTGAATTCCTCTGAGGTGTTTGGGGAAAATTGTTTGGAAAAAACTTCTGGATTGCGTTGAACACAACAGACATGGCATAGCTGCGATTGTCGACGATCACAATGTGTTTGCTTTGTGCTTAACAGTCCTCATTGATCTTTATAGAAGATCATGTTGGCTTAAAAATCCACCCATGGCCTGAAAACACAAAGACTTGTAAAAGAGAGCAGCTTTGCCTTTCAATAAGCGATCAGATTTACAGGAATATTTTACACGTCCGTAATTCTTGTAAAGACTTGAAGCCTGCCTCGTCTCTATGAATCACATCCATTGCGCCCGTTTCTGCTGCCCAGAATGATAAAACTACATTGTTGCTAAGACAATAAAAGTTTCCACATTTTCCCTGATCATATTGATCTCTTATTGAGGCGAACATATGCTACCAGTAAAGTGATATGTCACTGATACATGTGCTAATCAATACAGGGGGGTAAATCCTTAATTCTTATTCCCTCTTAAGGCATAAAATTAAGTTCATAATTGACAAAAGATCTCATGACAAATCAGAAATGCATCTCTAAAATAAGATTTCAGTTTTTCAATATGCTTGTGGCGCTGCCAAGCTCTGTTTTACCTGCAGAGAGCTGAACCTGCTCTCCCGCTCTTTATCTTTAGCCTGCAGCAGAACTCTGAGCCTGGCTGCCTTTGTTGCATGTATGATGTTAATTAACTCGCACCACATGGATGGAGCGTGTTGCTTTAATTGGACAAGGCCTTGGCATACCGCTCTGTGGACAGGCAGGCCAGGAATAATTTTTTCAAAACGTACAATTCTATTATTACCACAAAGAGCCAACCAGTGAGTTCAAAGATGGATGTGAATATGCAGGAGCCAGAGTGAGGCTTTGATCACATTCTGACAGGAGGAAAAAAAGAGTTGTGAAATGTCGTGTCAGCCTCCTCAGTGTCATTTCAGGTGTTGGTGCATGTGTTAGGGTTACCTATGACCAAAGTGATGTTAAAGACAAACTGAGTGAGTTATTGCAACCTATTTAACTAGACTGGTTGATAGCGCTGAGTCACGGATGTCTGACTGTTAGAGGAAGTGTTACGATCACTGGTGAGTCAGGTATACGCTGAATGTGGTGACAGATGCCACCTCACATGGACGGCTCTATCCGGGGTTTAGCTAAGCAGATAAAATAAGCATCTGACCTTGATTGAGAAAGAGGTTACTGGCACAAGATGCTGCTGTAACGTGATGCCAAGTCATAAATGAATCATCAAGGGACTCTTTGACGTGATCTTGTTGATTTGCAGTGGCGCCATTTGATGTCGGCCAACATTTCTGCCACTTTATGTACGCCACTTCTGGCTGATGCACAGCACACATTAACCAAAGATGAGTCATTGACCCGATCATGCATTAAATGTATGCATCCTTGAGGATCGCATAGAGGCTTCAGCCTGTCCCAGCTGACACAGGGCAGGTCATATTTTTAAATCAGACAGAGCGCATGAGCAAAGCAGTAGCTTGTGTTTTTCTAATCTTGATTTCACAGCTGTTTTTGCACTGTACGTCCTGATTAGCCCACACTTACAACAAATTCATAGAAAAGCCGGACAGCAACAGATCAGATATTTCTTATTTTCCATGAGTATGAGAGTGTCAGGTTCAAGATAGTCCTTATGACCATGAGAGGACCACCTATCAGGGATTTAATGCTGCTGAAGACAAAGTGAGAGAACAAGATTTTCCAGGAACAGCAGAGTTTACCGTAGTCTAACAGCAGCATGTGAGTCCATTTTTTGGGTCGTGAAGGTAAAATGTTTGTCCATCTATACAGCTTTTCTTAGCATAAAGACTGGAAACGGGTCAAAAACTGGAAGACCTTGCTCTATAGTAAACTATAATCTGCCAACCAGAATAGCAAAGCTCACAAACATTTTTTTAACCATTTATTCATAAAACCTCGAAGTGTCTTGCAAACTACTTGTAATTATCTCTCAAAAATGTTGTGGTGTTCAAGTTATCTAAGCTGTCTCGGCATGGTTAAGTTGTGCCCTAAGCAGTTGCCCCGTCACCGCATTCTATTAAAAAATCTGCTTAAAAGATGGACCCCTCCCTCCCTCATCTCAGCACTACAGCATTTGCCCTTTTAGAACTGGCAGCGGAACAGTAATTTGTCATCATATATTTTTCCGTTTTCTTTTTTCTCCGCAAAGCAAATATGTAGTTCATGGAGTCCTCCAAATCATTTGACTAATTTTCAAATCAGCAGAGCTACTCCTCAGTTGCTAAACTGCAGAAGAACAAATACCCCTGATTAGAAGTCAATGTTTAAGAGATTTACTGTCTTTATTTTCTAACGTTATGCCTGATTTTTGAACATTAATCAAACCATCAGCACTGGCTAGAGGGATTAGGTGTACTCTGTGCCCATGCCATGTGCTATTACAGGAAAAGACCAGCCTTGCAACTGACTGCGTTGTTGATGGCATGAAGTGCCACTTTACCAACAACAGAAAAGACAATGACTTCCAAAATGAATGATTTGTCCACTCAAGAGTACCAACAACAAATACATTGTTGTTGTTGTGACACTGTGGCAGTTAGGTTAGATTAAGGCAAAAAACTACTTCTTGAGAAAGAGATTTTCAAAATTGTGCAACTGCATCCAAATTTGGGTCTGAACCATCAATCTAACCCAACCTCCTACAATAATTACAAATAAACCTATATTGGTATCATAATAAGCTGCTTGATAGATGACCAATATGGCTGTATTTTGTTGGACGTTCTGTCATTACTCTGAAACTCAACTGCTCATAAAGAAACCATGCATTCTTCTCCCATGCATATTTAACTTAAACCATCTTATTTGGCTGAGCAAACCTGCTCTTTTCCCCGCACCTGGGTAACATGTCAGTTGGTGAAGAATGGCACCAGTTAAGTTCCTTTTATTGGTTCAAACTGCACTGAATATATGAATGTGAGAGTTGAATAAAGGTTATCCACTGAGAGAAAGTAATAACGGTTTCCTTTGACGCCCACACTGAAGCCCCAGCAGATCTGCAGCAGTATAAGCCTGCTAACATTGCAGTATGGTAGACAGTATTCCCACACGCTGAACGTCAAGCTGTACTTTCTCTAAAGAAACATCTCTGTGCATGTGGAGGAATGTTTTGTTACTTTGACGCCAGGATTGCTCTGCTGCGTTGGTAACCATTCGTGCTGGATTCCTGAGTGGCTGTGTGACTGGGTTGTTTTTAGATGCTGCTTCGTCAGTTGTGGGACTTGACCCCATCTTTGTTTGTTTACATTTGGCCAACAGATGTTCAACTAAATGGACCCAGTTTCCTGAGCCAGTTACCCTGCGTCCTCTCTGGGGATAAAGATCTGTACCCCCGCAAATAAACCACGGGCCATCCAATGACGCACTGTGTGGGCAACCTCATCTGTGCTATATGTACCGTTTCCTCCATCGAGGTTATTTAACACATTAAACAAAAAGTGTTATCTGTGTTGTGAGAAATGCTTCTCAGTGTGAAACTGCAAATAAGCTCCAAACTTGCCCCAGAAACTGTATTTAGCTCCCAGCATCTGTCACTATGTTTTAAAACAAAGTGAGTGATTACCAAAGACTATTCTTAGCGTTATGTTAATTTTGTCCTGTTTATTAGCTTGTACTTTTTATAGAAAGAGGTCTTGCACAAGATAATCCTACACCGACATTCATCCTGAAGCAGTTTCCATCATCAACATGAATAACCAGGTACTTAGCACTCTTTCTCGGTTCAATTTGTCTCGAAGCATTTGCAGCTTTTTATAGCTATCTTAAAGCTTAAAGCTGGAGAGCTGCTGCTACAGGTCAACCTCACATGTCTAGGATTGATGAGTCCTTTCATTCTGAGCTGACTTCATGTCTAATGAGAAGGCTCCATGGATGTGTCCGGTGTTAGTTAACCTTGTTTCGAGCAGCAGAGCAGCCTCAGGATCCCTCTGCAGCATCCCCGCTTCTCGCATCTACAGCTCGCACAGTCCACACAGCTCCTGCAAGCCATTTGTCAAACCTCTGCCTACATTAAATTATCATGACCCGAGAGAGATATCTAGCTCTATGAAGAGACTCTGAGCCCCAGTCAGACGGATAGGGCGCACCGTGTCTGAGATGGAGAACTGAATGAAAAATTGACCGTGCAGAATCTAGGTTCGTTCACACTCCGCTCTGTGAGTCTGTTGCTGTATTGTAAAAGTATGAACAAAGTCTGCCAAAAGAAGGAAAGCCCTGCGGATGCTTAGTGTTAAAGTTCACTCATGGCATCGTAAATCATCCTGTATGTTTTAACAACAGTCACACGCAGCCCAGTACACCCTGAGACTCCTGTGACTGCTCTCAAAGGCCGTAAAAAGATAAACAGAAAGGACAGCAGATGGTGTTTTGCCACAGAAACTCCATGAGAGGTTTCTTTTGTGACTCATTCGAATCATTCAGGTTAAATATGAGTTAGGGGCCCCTGGCGGCCAGTGAAGCTTTTCACATTATTCTGTTCTTTTCTATTCATTAATAATGATAACCTCCCAAATGAGCTGGTCTGTCTTAAAAACCAAGAAAATTTCTCTTTTAAAAAGACTTAGATGGTGAGACTGAGTGTAGCTATTTTGAGATGAAAGACCAATACAGATCAGATGCTTTAAAGAAATCCATTAGAGGGCGAGAGGGCAGAATTTTTTAAAATGATCAAGTCTGTATTCCTAAATCAGAGGCGAAGCATGTATTGAAGTGAGTGTGCTCTTTAAAGTAATAACGGCAGCATGGTTTTCAGGAGGCTGTAATCTTGTGTATGTGTTGTGCACACTGCAATCTTAATAAGGATTCCAAGTTACAAGGAGACCGATGTTTGAGCTTCCCTCATGATATTTTGGGAATAATATGCTAGAAATGCTCGAATGTTTGTGCTGTGATTCACACTGTATTCCTGACATGTTGCTCTCTGCCTGACAAAACCAAGAGCACAAAGCAAAAAACAAGACTCAGAGAGAAACTGTTGAGGAAAAAAAGAACTAAAAGCAAATATCTAAAGGTACCAAATGAATTACTTTAAGCATCAGTTACACTCATCGCTTTTTGCTAATAAAAACAAGAGTCTCTTCTGTACTAATGCTCATCAGATCAGAACAAATCATGTTTTGAAACAGTCAGCACAGGGTTAGGAAACACATCCTACAGTATGGCTGTCAATCTAAGAGCTGCAATGATGAGACACTTAGTAAGCTGGCTAAGAAAATGACATATTTTAATAATCATGTGAGTCATTTTCAAATGCAAATGTCAACAATCTTCAAACACATTTTCTGGTCCCAGTTTTAGCTTTATTTTGTAGTCTGTAAGATAATGATAAGTCTTTGGCCCCCAGAATAAGCAATTTGAAAACAGCATAATCGCAATGTATTATGAGACTAGACAATTGACTGGATAATCTTGAAAATAATCAAAAGATTAATTAACTATAGCAGTGCACAAGTCACAAATCCCGGATTGGATTTCTTTTTTTTTTTTTTTGGATAAGCCACAAAAAAAAGAAAGAAAAATATTTATTATATCACTTTTCTACTCCTCAGCTAGCTATTACTCAAAAGGGAATTTTAATAGCATTACAAATCAAAATCATCATCTTAATTATGTATAGCATCCTCAATCTTCTTCTATATACTCATTGCAGTATTTCCAACAATAAAAATACAAACAGGTAGACCTGAACTCTCTTTTGATTTAGACATAGCTTCTTATTGTCTAAGTACAGCTGACTGTTATATCAAAAAGCATTTCATTAACACTGCTTGCTACCCCCCAACGAAGTTAATCAAAACAAAAAAAATAGTTCTGTAAATAAAAAATCTGCTGTTATCCACTAAAACATGTCAGACCAAACAAACTATATCTTCAGTTTAAGGACCCAACAAAGCCCTCTGTAATGTATTTTTTGGATTAAGTCTACTGGAGGCTGTGATGTTGCTCTTGTTAAGTTTCTGTTGTTGTCTCACCCAACCACTATCTAATAACTAATGATTAATGTAAACATCTTGAGATGAAACCGAGAAAAGGTAGAAGGAGCTTCTGAAAAAAGTAACCATGCACAATGAAATCAAAACACTTTATGATCCGTTTGCTGTGTGAAAGTCTGCCAAAAAACGTTGGTAAAAATACATTCTAAAACAAGAAATTGTCATCCTAGATGCATCACTTAAACGCTGCTTCCTTTACTGAGACTCTGCACGGGAGGTTTAGCAGCAGTTCATTCATTTTACATAATGATGATGTATTTTTTCATCGATCCGCAGATCAGATCCGGCACGAACCATGGGGGATGATCTGAACAAATCATGGATAACCTGTGATCCTCTATACACCAATAATAAGAAAGGTAAATAGTTGTATTTACTGCCCTAGTCCATTTGTATGACCTCAGTGTTTTAAACATTTTTATTGTCTGTGACCAGAAACTGATCACCATTGATATTGGCTTGGTAAGTATAGAAGTTTTGTCTGAAACCAAAATAAACCTGCTAAGTTTGAAAGTGGATTACATTCTTGCAGTGGAGGTCTGACAGCAGCTCTGACCTGAACATTGGCTTCTTTGCCTAATTAAGTCCATCAAACAATAGTAGTGCATAATGAAGCCCACACTATAGCTGCGTGTGCTGTTAAAACATTGTCACGGTTAACTGATTTTACCATTTCCAGGCTACGCTCTGATGGCCCTTAAGTAATGAAAGATTTAAAAGAAAATTAATTCAACTTTTATTGCCAGAGGGGAATTTGTCTTTTACCAAGAGCAAAACAACATGAACTTCAAAGACAGCAACAAGCACACAGGACATCACGCAATAAACGGGAGACTAAAATCATTCAAAAATACATAATTATAGCATCACGTTTTTCCATGTAAGAGATGTCGAGTAGCAAGTTCAATAAAGTGCAGACTAGTGCCAACTTCTGAGTTCATACTGTATAGTCAGAGCCTGTTGGGCAGCTGAATGCTCTGTTGTACAAAGGAAGTGATACCTCTTTGTTTTCATCCAGGGCTTTCTGTACCAGCGCCCCCCAAGTGAAGAGTACATACTCAGACCAAAGGGGATGCTGTGGGTCTGCTGTAAACTTAATTCAGTGTGTAACGGTCTGTTAGGAAATAAATACTGCACATTGGTTTTCCTGTTATTCTCCTACCTCGTGAAACAACCCTGTCTAGTTTGTTCTTACTATGCACGGACTATGCCCCCCCCCCACTCCCAACACTGACTATAAAAGGTCAGTACACTTTCAATGAAGCGTTTGAAAAAAAAATGTCAGCATGGTGCTGTCAACATTTAAACATCTGAGTTTCCTTAAAAAAAATAAAGAGACGCTGCTGAGCCTTTGCAAATCTTGCACTAGTGTTAGTGTTCCACGTCAATTTGTCGTCAGTAACTGTGCCCAGATACTTACTTATATCAGTTGTAAATTTCAATGATTTGTTGTTCATAATAATAAGGGAGAGAGGAGAAGCTCTTCTAAAATCAATTATCATTTCTTTCATTTCCTTTGGGTTTCAAATGAATGAATTCTCTTTTCACCAGCTGTGAAAGTGGTCCGTCTCAGCTCTGTAATTGGTCTCATCGTCTTTTAAGAGACCTATCAAGGCAAGAGGCAAACCTTCAACGCTTCACTTAATAGTTTTGCTTTTATTCTAAAGCTTTATTACAAATATCATTAAAGATTAATTCCATATAATACCTAATGCATTTAATTGATGTATTTTTGACTTTTAGTTATACCCCAGTTTGATATTCATACTTAAATCCCTTTGAGACTAATCTGTAGTTTGGGAGTTTCTTGATGACAACAGCCCAACTGTCCTCTCCAGCTACCTGTCTGTCTTGTATAAATTCTTTGCACATTGCCAGCTGTCCCATGTAGACACCAGCTGTGGTTACCCAGGACATTTGTGACTCAGAATCTTTGGTTCCTTATTTGCTCATTCTTGCAGCGACATGTGCCAAACTGCAGATTGGCAGTAATCATGTTACCAACAGTGACTCACCATGCTGTGGACGTGTTGTAGGGCAGGAGCGTGGGGCTGTGGCTCTCCCCTCTTAGGCTGTGTCTGGGCTGGTAGTGGCTGGGGACCATGGGCTGGGCTTGAGCCTGGGCCTCGCTCTCCTCCGGCATGGACCTGTGCCACTGACTCCTGGCCTTCTTCAGCCAGCGTCCCCCAAGACCCCATTTCTCCAGGTAGACCCGGCACAGCTCGTAATTTATGGCTGAGTAGTAGAGGAAGTCAAGCGCCAGCAGCACCATGACAAAGAAGCCGTAGATCCACACGCCGACCAGGGCTGTATAATTACTGTGAAACGGAGACAGACTGAGAGTATTAGCACAATGTAATCAACATGGCTGCCATCCAGATACACTTAAACTTGGATCTTAATTCCCAGAAGCCACAATAAAGCTGCCAATGTTTGCTGCTCATGTGGCAAAACATAAACATTCCTCAAATTGACCCTTGAAATACTAGTTAAAGAGTTACAAACACATATTGCTTCTTAAATTGGGCCGAGTATTTAATTAAAACATTTAACCCTTTTCATCCGTCTCTTAATGGCTTATAAAAAGAATCGGTTCCATTTTCACCTCTACTAATGTCCTTGTGTTTTTCATGATCCAGCTGAATATATGTTGGGAACACTTTCTTTTAGTCCATCGTCATCTATTAAAGTACAGCAAATGAACTGCATTTGTCACAACAGTGATGCTAAATATCCTCAGTTCTTTGTTTCTAGGGAGCTGAGGACATTAAGTCTGGGACTCCCAGGCAAAGTGAAAGGGAGTCTATCATATTCAATTCCTCTTGACATAACCAAAGATTTATTATGCTTTCAGTTATGAAAGAATTTAACTTCAGAATAGAGAATTATTTAGTTGGACATTCCTCGTTTATGGATATTTTATGGTTTCTTTCTTTTGACTGCATTGATTGAAGCTCTTCAAACATTTTTATGTCCAAATGCTTCTAATTGAGTCAGTCAGTCAAGGAGGGAATCCGCTTCTGTCTGAAATTGATGTGGCCTTCGGGATATTTATCTGAATAAATGACATCAAATTGAACATGTGAGCTGCTCAAATGAGCACTTAGGCAGGTTAGAACTACCCCTGCACTCACATCTAAATGTATTCTAAACTTCATTTACCTCTTCTCACTTGTGCATCTGAGACATTTAACTATAATTTAGTTTGAATGTCTGGGACTTGGGTTGGGAACCGGAGGGTCACTGGTTCAAGTCCCGGTGCCGACCAAGTATGGCAGTTGGTCTGGTAGTTGGAGAGGTACCAGATCACCTCCTGAGCACTGCCGAGGTGCCCTTGAGCATGGCACCAAACCCCACCACCTGCTCAGGTGGTGGGGCCCACTGTGGGCCGCTCCGTCACTCTGACATCTCTCCCTTAGTGCATGTCCATAGGATTCTGTTTGTGTGCATGTGTGTATATACTTCAGCCTATGTGTGTGTTGCATGACTACAGAGTGTAAAAACTGAAATTTCCCCTTGCAGGGATCAATAAAGTAAATCTCTTATCTTAATCTTACTGAGGTCATTTGTGAAGGTATCAGGATTTCTAACGTAGCATTATGTGAACCTTAGAGTAGGTAAACAGCATTATGTGCTCAGTTCTTAGATAGATCGTTCATGACCACACAGCTGAAACTAATGTTATCCAACACTGCTTAACACCATCTCCTAAAGGAAGAGAAGTAGATGCAATTGATTATCTGTCAAAGGTCAGCAGCTTTTCTTGTTGCTTTACACATTTTTCTCGGAGGTGACTCTTCTTTGGATCTATTTGGATTCTGCAGCATATAAACCACTCTGTAAAATTTAAACGGCTAGGGGGAAACCCTCAGAGGACTAACACCTTTATTTATTTATTTTACCTTGAACTGCAGTCAATTTCAAGCTATACAGTAATATCATTTCAACAGTGCAGTGTGAGCAGAGAGCAGAATTATGACCAGTTTAACTTGCTTGTGGTGGTAAATATCATTCCCTCAGTCCTAACGCCCTGTGAGCCAGGATGAAAGAGTGGCCTGACAGGCCATCTGACACTAAAATGAAATATCACGACCTGCTGCAGGGCAGTGTGGCCGGTCTGAGACAGAGGCATGCTGGGAGGGCATTAGTACAGAGAGCTGTGCTTTGGACACCTAAATCTCCCACTGAGAGCTCACACAGAACAAGAGGCTCATTTTTCTGCATCCATCACTCAGCTTAAATCTGCTTATACTGCAACGAATAAGTGTGTCCTCTGTTGTGTGTGTCCTCTGTGAACAGCTACCATGATATCATAGCCGCTTTTTTTGTTATCATCTTTATTCAGGAGTGTGGTATCTCAGTTTGAGTGTATTACATATTCAAGTTGTTCCAACATTCATATATACCAGCAGTTGTATCAGCCTCGGAAACTTCTGAAATGTTGATGGGTATGAAAGAGTATTCCGGTCAGTGCACCAACTATACAAAAGAGTATAATAACTCGTAAAACATTTTACAGCATTGTTCAGAAAATTTCATTAAAGACAGAAAATATTCAGGTAATGTGACCTGCAAGCGGGTTATTTTGACAAAAGCAGAGCTTAGCAAAGTGCAAGCAGGTCTGAGTATGAGGGCAGGGTTTTAGGGAGAGCGTTTCTAAATCTCTACATAAAACCAATATGTCATTCCTTTTAAACTGAAAGACCATACTCGTAAATTAAAAGAAAACAAATTTGCATTTGTAAACTATTTATAACACTAAAAGTACTTGCATGGACAACTGTACTATGATAGTGTAACATAGTGATACTTGAGATAACAGCTAGCACTTAACACCTGCCTTTGTGAGCTCATGTAGCGGCGCCTCTCTCTTATAACAACAACAACTGCTTTCAGCATCTGCTCCATCTCTGAGCTGCTTTTGAATGCCTCTGTAGGTGTAGATCAATGTCAGCAAACCCTCTGAGCAAGAGGCAAGCGGTGTCAACGAGAGCGACGCCGTCAAGGGAGCGAAACATTTGTGAGCAGGCAGACTGAAGCAGCTGTTTTTATCTCATCTGAGGGAACGCCACGCAACTGAATCTGTTTGTTTCCCCATAGCGCTCCACATAAAACTCTCTACCCAAGGAGGTTATGTGTTAGTCCTTGTTTGTGGTTTTTTTAGGATACCTTTAAAATCTAGAAAACAGATTTCATTTTAGATGTACAGTTTCTTCCTGGCCTATAGAAGAACTTTTAGGCTTCTTATAGTGTGTTAATGAAGCACTAGTGTTCAGTAACAAGTGTTAGGTTCCACAGTCTCTTAGTAAGCATGACTTCCTCTTTTGAGTTTGGCTGAACCATTGTGAATCACCTTATGTGACACGACACAGAAGCAAACGTGTAGACGGACCTTCACCACCTCTCGTTTTTGTTCCTTTAGGTTAGGCCAACCTGTAACAACTACAAGACTTGAGAAAGAGACTGTGCTTGGGCTGGCTGCATGTGTGAGAGCTGATAGTCTGAGCTCGCTGCTGACTGCTGATCGGAGGTAAGCCCTCACCCTAACACCACCAGCCAGCCTTTGTTTTGTATGCATTTTTGTGTTAGAGAACGAGCATCAACTAGACGGCATTCATTCTCGAAACACAAGCCTCACGTCGTCTGAACCAAGAGGTGGAGAAAGAGACCTGGTTAAACTTTGTTTTCATCTTCAGTCTCATTGGCTCCAGTCCAACCGATTTCTGTGGAGGAGGGCGATTAGATATTCTTAAGCCAATCCCAAGAGACAATTATATTATCACAATATTATGCATCTTACTTTGTAGGTCATTGTGCAAAAACATATCCTTCTGCATAGAAGCATCTATTATGCCCCTGAGACCAGTTGCAGAATTTTTCCCTTTAGAATTACATTAAACATTTCTAGAGGCTGCTTTTTGGTGATGCCAGATTTGTGTTTTACACCAGAGGAGATAAAAGCAAAGAGTATTTTTCTCTCGACAAGTGGGACTGAAGCATCTCATCACCTGTTCTTTCCTTAATTTGGAGAGAAGTAAAAATAATCACCACTGTCTGGTGATATTGAGAAGTCAGGCTGTATATGTAAACTAACAGGCCTCTGTATTTACAGGTAGCAGCTGTTCAAGCCTCCTTGGTTCTGTCACACAACTAGGCAGAGCTCCACAAATTCTTGACAGTGGCATTGATGGATGATAATTTGTCCACCAGTGACACTGGAGGGAGGTTCCAACCTCTTGAATGTGAGGATTTGCTGTTTTGTTTCGTTATATTTCATCGTCAAACAAATTTGGATTCTTCTGTCCGATGGTCAAGAAAACAATAATGGTCTTGATATTTTGTTTTCACAGAAGTTGTGATTGGCATTTTTTCTGTAAATTTTTGACATCTTATTTCTAACCGCAGATTCTGCCACAAAAATGATGGAAGTATCCCTTACTCTCACTGTGGGCTCTGTAATTTTTCAACACACGATATAAAACATTCTGTTGGAGGGGCCCATTAGCCTGTGACTGGCAGTTCTGTTTGACCAACCATGGATTTGATTTTCCTCCAAAATCAACATAACTTACTGTCCTGTATCTTTTATATCTTGATTCAGATCCAGATGTACATTTTTTAAATACTTCCTGTTCTTGAAGAGACAGCCTCAGTGGGGGTTTGTACACCCATTAGACTTTTCTAGGTCATAATGAAATGACAGGAGTGCTTTCAAAATGTGATAAATCGTGGTGCCTGTGCTTTGTTTTACTTACTTGTGTGCATAACCGTCTGAGGTGGTGGTGAGGTTGATCTGCATGACCATCTGAAACTCGGTCTCGTTGCAGCAGTATTTGAATGCGGTGTTGTTGCGGTAGCAGCAGAACATGAAGTTCTTGTTGTCTGAGAGGCGCGGGCAGTGAAAGCCGAAGTGCGGCCGCCCCTTTTGGTCGTCGTAGGGTTCACACACTCTGTAATGGGCCGATAAAGCTGCAGATTGGAGAAAGAGAAAGATTTCAGGTGTAAAAATGTGTGGATTATTAATGAAAAACCGCTTTAGAGGAAGATTTGTTCAAACAGCAGCAGCAGCCAGCAGAGTACTGAACACATTTTGTTTTCTTTGAAAGCCTCAGAAGAAAAACACAACTAGATTGAGGGTGCATGTAATTATATGGGTGTACTGTAGGAACAGAAAAAAACGGTGTACTTGCAAAGTAATCAGATAGCACCCATCACATTTAGAATGCAGGCGCTGATGGCATTGTCTCTGTAACCTTTAATTCCAAAAGGAAACAGTGCATCTTACTTTGTAGGTCATTGTGCAAAACGTATCCTTCTGCATAGAAGCATCTATTATGCCCCTGAGACCAGTTGCAGAATTTTTCCCTTCAGAATTACATTAAACATTTCTAGAGGCTGCTCTTTGGTGATGTCGGAGTAATGTTTAACACCAGAGGAGATAAAAGCAAAGAGTATTTTTTTGTCCACAAGCAGGGCTGAAGCATCTCATCACCTGTTCTTTAAAGCTTTTCGCATTAATATACTCAGACTTGTTTTTGGCAGCTGGAATCATACAGGAGGACAATAGAGCTTGCAATACATAATGAAGAATATTAATATTTTTTGTATAAGTAATGCACTTCTTATTTGCATTCCTCTGTTGCTGTGCATTCAAGTCCCTACAGCTTTAGGAAGGCATGATAAATGAATGCATTGTTTCTTTCACGAAGGGTCAAGAAAAGCAATATTGTCTTTGTTATGAAATCTGGCAACAAATAAACCTTAGCTTTAAAGTACTCACAGGAATATACTTTCACCGTAGCCGAGACGTTGTCTGGTAATTACAAATTACACAATCTGTCAGAGAAAGGAATGACCCAGATACAATGGGAGTCAAATTACGTGGCTGATTGAAGTTACACCCACTTGCTCAACACCTTCATTACTAATCAGTCTGACATTTTTAGCACCTTTTCACTTTCTATTATAAGCAGTGACACCAATAATGAATACACAACAGTTTGCCTACGGTCACCCCCTATAAGCTGCATGTTAGACATTTAGAAACAGCACAGTAGAGTGTCAGCCTGCTCAGAATGTGTCTTTATTGCACATCTTAACTCAGTCCTGTGTGTGAATAAAATTTTTTAGATGATCTAAAATGAAATCAGGAAAGCCTTATTGGAGTTGTCAGTGTTTTTTTTTTTTTAAAAGATTTTCCTGGCCAATATAACCAATAAGAACGCACATGTTCAGAGAAACAACATCAAAAAAATGAACAAATCACAACAATGCGTCTCCTTCTATCTCTATCCCAATTTTCAAAGCCGGTGCAGTGTCAGCAGATGGCTGTTCATCATGAGTCAGGTTTTTTCCAAGATTTCTGCCTCTTACAAGGACGTTTTTTCTTGCCACTGTCACTTTCCTTAATGTTGCTCATTGCAAGGCTCATGATGGATAAACATTGGGTCTTATGACGGGTAATATGACAGAGACTAAGGTCTTTTAACTGCTTGTGGAAAAGTGTCTTAAGATAACATTAGTTATGAATTAACGCTATTGAAATGTGAACATAAGACAACAAGACATTCTCATCAAAGTAACCCAATAGTTGTCCAAAATCAGAACACAACTGAGACTCATTCAAATGAAACCTTTAGGATGCAAACACATAGAGGTGATCCTAAAATATTCCTCAATATAAAGACAGAGCTGTCTTCTCTCCCAAATAGACAGTTTTATGTTATAATGTTACTGTAATTTTTAATTACCACACAAACATCTTTGGCATTTATCTTCTGTACTTTCATGTGACTGATTTGCCGACAGGCTGATGTTATTTTCAAGTGCCAGGAGCTAAAATCAGATGATGATATCATCCATGCTCACGTCTAAATTAGGCTCTATTTGTGTCATTTGCTAAATCTGTCATAAAAATATCTTGTTTGTTTCTTTTTGCTTGATCATTCTCTTTTAAGCATAAATCCATTGATGCAACTACGTCTACTGAGCGCACACTATTGTTCCATTTCCATTGATTTGTCTTTGTCTTGTGTGTGTGTGTTCTTTCATCTGTGGAGCCTATAAAATCTGGCAGTGGGGTCGGTAAAAGTGTTGTAGCTGGGATTCAGTTCAAGGTCAACTTATGCTGCGGTGTGATTTGAAGTCTGTCAGTAATCCCAGACGGGAGACAGATCAGCATTTGAAAGGGAAGAGCTCTTTCAGGTTATAATGAGCTCTGTGTTGCCGGCCATCTTCCCTTCCACAACCCTATGTCAGCGCGAGAAGAACCAAAATGAAGCAGCACACGAGGACACGCGGGATAACATGTCAAGGATGGAAATATGGTGGGAGAAAACTCTTCATCTGACCTTCGTATGGACTGTTCAAGTTGTTTATCTCCAATAAATCCTTGCATATAAAGTGAGGGTCAGCAGTTGTAAGCACCTGAACTCGCAATAAGGAAACGGATGCCCTCGACATAGGAAGCGAGCCATAAAGTCCTCTAACGATGCACGATTTAAAGGTCTGGAAAGAGAACGGTTCAGGGGAAGTCTCTGGCTTCTCAAATCAACAACAGCTGGTTCTGGAGACCGTGCTGTTGTAAACACACCCACCTGCTTAATTGCATTAACACCTCTTGAAATTTAGGATACAGTTAACAGCTTGGCTCTTGCACTACAGTATGTTTACAACCTGCGGTCTGAGAACTGCTATGGCCGTCTCCAGCTTCCCTGAAAAACAGGCAACATTTGGGCATCAGTCAGAACTCACACATCCCATTCGTTTATTAAACGCTTCAATCACACGCACAGTTTGTTTTCTTTGTTCTGGAACATCCAGGAAATGTTTGCTGTGTTGTAACTGTATTTTAATCAGCGTTCATCTACAAATAAATAGATATTTACTCACAAATGGTTCATTTGAAGGTAGCCGAAGCAATATAACTGATTTATTATCCCCTTAACTAAAGACAAGCATGGTGCACCTTCTTGCTGTGAATAATAAATGAACAGCTGAGGGAAAAAAAGCCTCATTCTGTTTACGTTTAACTTGTCAAGAAACAAAAATCAATCATTTAGGAAGCAACATGAGCTGGTTCTTGCTTTTCAAGTGTGAGTTTTTGTTCTTTTTTTCCCACAGTTTTATATCATTATTACAATAATATATTTGAGGTTTAAGAAAAACTGTTCTACTCTACCAGATATAAGATCAATAAAAAAAACACGTTGAGATATGTTCAATATTTGTGAGCTACATCCCTCCTGCTGTCAGCATTATATTGTTTCATATACAATAGGGAATAAATCCAAACATTTGTAAGGAAAGAGCAAGTTAACAAAGAGATTACAAAGACAATTAAAGGTACAGCTTTGTTCGTTGCAGCTTGTAAACACAACATTCAAACTGGGCACCACCTTCTGGGCTCATCGCCCCCTACAAGCTCACACTCACTGGAGGTCGCAGTGTTTACCTTCACTTCAAGCTACCACACGCTAACACAAGCTAACCGTCAGTGTTTGGCACACGCCTGTCCAACAGATAGCGGAGCACAGGTGAAAGTTAACCCAAGGTTCACCCTCGTTTAAGAAACAAGCGTTATCTGCTTGGTGTTTCACCTCACTATCATTATATTTTTCTTCTATGCCTCTGTTTGTCATATTCGCTGGTTTGAATCGCATCCAATCACTGAATTTTATCCACTCCTAAACTCACCTGCGTGCTGTCATTGACTGGAGGAAATTGTAATTTGACCATGAGAAATCTTTTGAATAACCTGAGATCTTGGGAATTAAAAAAACAAATAAATCCAGACTGTCTGACAAAGATACAGCAATATAAGTCGCCTTACCAGGCAGCTTGCTATGGATTACATTTACATCATTTACATTTATTGGTAAGCTGTACCCAGTAGCAGCAGTTGAAATGATAGAAGACCTTAAAGGTGTGGGTCAGTTGTAGAATAAAGACAGAGAAGGTTTCTGTTCGGAGGAAGTTGGGTCAGATGGAAAAAAAGCAGGAGATGAGAGACTTAGCCCCATGTGTAGCTTGAGAAAGAAAGATTTACCTCACGTAAATTAAGGAAGTTATGTAAAAATGTTTCATGACCCAAGTTGCAACTGCTCAGGATGTGTTGGTCAGGATCATCATCTATTTTATTTTCATAGAAATCATCTCCTTCATTTTTTAGTCAGAAGAAATCTGAATTGAAAGTTCAAATGTATTCTCTTTAAGGATGGAATCCAGGTGTTGCACCCTCTCCCTGGCAGGCAATGAATTTATATTTTTTCATGCATTCAAATTAAAAGGTTGTTCAACTCCTCTTCAATGAGGTGGATTATTCCAACCTTCTTTATGCTCCTGCTGAACTGATTTCTTCCTCCAACACTCCATCCTTCTCCTGCCCTATTTTGTCATTTTGAAGTCTTGAGTTGGCATCTTTTCCCTTGTGCATAATATATATATATTCCATTGCTCAGAAATTTGTGCTGGCTGAGTTTTTTCTCTTTTTTCTTCTTTCGGGGATAGAATGCTCCCTCTTCACATTTTTACGCTGCATGGCCTAATTTTGAGAGCACCCTAAGATTCAGAGCTTTTCCCGCCAAGAGCACTTCTTTTTGGGGCAAAAAATGCTTTTAAGCTCCTTGATGGTGAGTGTCTCTGACTGAACTTTTGGCCATCAGATAACAACTTCCATCCTTAAAATTGTGTCCTCTGAGGTCGTTTGCTGGCTAAACCAGAAAACGACAGAAAAACAGATTTTGGAGCATCCAAAGATTGTAGAAACTGCTGTTAGCATGCCTGTGCCAACCCTGAAACGCTCATATGAGTGTCTTTAGAAAAACATGACCTTTTGAGGGCTGATAAGCTCTCCGTAAACTTTACAGACCTGCAGTGGACAGCAGCAGGAAGATGACCGTCAGGACATTGAAGGACTGCCGGCTGGTGATAGTCATCTTCTCCTCCTCATGTGGGAAGAAGGAAGGGAGCTAGAGGGAGGGAGGAAGGAAAGGAGGGAGGCTGCTCTTCTCTAGATGGACATGGACATCCTCTACTGTGCGAGAGCTCCACTCACATGGCTGCTGCTCGGAGAGTCAGGACTCCTGATGAGAACAAGAGCAAAGATTAACCATTAGATTTAAGGGGTCAGGAAGTTCCACCCCACTGAGTGGACAGCTTGTCTTGCAGTGAGCGCACAAGATGCCTTCTAAAATCCATCCTGCGGTTTGTTTAATAAGAAGGCTTAGACATTGATTTGAATGGAACTTGGCACTCTGGCAAGACAGGGCTCTAAGTTGTCCCTTTTTTGCATAAATCTCTATTGTGGAGACTGTTTCTACTTTAAGCAGAGGATGTTGTTGCACTTGGATGTTATATTTAGAGCACATTTTATCTTTGCATTACAGTATCATTGAGCCCAAAATGAGGTCCATAAAGCCATTATGCCAGTGGTTACCTAGTTTCCCCTTCTCAAATGTTACAATATGCTGCTTCAATTTGTTTTCCATGATATTAAACAGAAGCCTTTTGAACTGTTGCTATTGCATACAACTTGGAAAAGTCATCCTGAGCTTAAGAAAAAAATGTGATTTGTTCCTCAATGATAGACCATTAAGGACTTAAATAAACAAGAACATCATCAGGAGAAAGTGGAAAGTAACATAAAGAGTCTGGAACAGATTTTTTTCAATATAGTTGGTGTTTAAATGAAGACATGAATAGAAAGGAAATAACTTTGTAAGTCTTTGGCAAAAATAAAGTCAACAAAATAATGGGAGCAAACTGCTAGTTGACTAAATCTTAACTAAATATGAAAACACAAAAAATCCATCTTCTAGCAAACATAAAATAGAATATAATGTTAGCAATAACCAGTAAGTGATCCAATAATATTTAGCTCAGTTTAAACTTTTTTTTCATGAATTTAAACGGTTACCTCTACTGTAAGAAATGGGAAATGTTACATGCAGCCCGAATTATTTTCTTACAATTTCTTCACATATAACAAACGTATGCATTATATCAACTATTTAATTCAGAAATATAATCAATGTCTTACAAATATGTGTAATTTATCCGTTTGTCTCATTCAGACCAACTTTTAAAAGCCAGTTAAAAAAATGGCCAAAAGTGCTCAGAGTGCATTAAAGTCTGATGTTTTAAGAGAAAGTGATGCTTTCACCAAATATTTAATGATTTACACAGAACTTGCTCCTTCAGCATACCGTACACAGTTTTGACTGTAAAACTTGCTGACGAGCCGTTTGCTTGTAAATGATGCATCATGGGAGTTTGTGAACTATTCTTCTTCAAGCTGAGTATCAATGCACAGTTACCTTTAGTGCTGCGTCACATTTATCTGTCCTCTGATTCCAAGTGAGATTAATGGGGACATCAGCACATTGTGCTAAGCCATGCTGCTTCTGTACTTGAGCAGATTTATTCCTTTAATAGCACCAGGGGACACCCACATAAACGGTCTCTGTCCCTGACTCACAGGTAAAAGGTGGAGTTTACAGTAATTTATTACAAGCTCTGTCAATGAACCATTTGCATTTGGCAGAGGCTTCACAAAAGTTAATAATGTATGTAACACTTTGCAGTTGAATGTGACTTTGAGGCTGTTCAATGTCAGCCACATGTGAAAGAGAAACTTGGATGATCATTTAAGGGAGGCTGTAATGTGAGACACCAAAGCTGTGGCTGTCTGAATAAGATTTACACAAAGAAGGATGTTTAAACCATTTGGAAAATATATTCCTCTTCCCCTAAACCATAAAATCTTCACCTCCATGATTTATGACACAACTTCAATTTCAAATTTCCCTTTGAAATGACCCCAACACCACTGAGGGCTTAAGTTGTGAGGCTGTGCAAAGAAAGTTAAAACATCCTCTCCGTAGAAGCTGCATGGGACACATTACAAAGCCAAAGTCCTGAATTATTGAGCAGCCGACAGCAGCTGACAGCTGGATGGAAACCACATATAAGAAGAAAACAAGTCCATAGAAAGCCATCAATGTTTTTCTCTTGCTGTGATGGGACAATGCAACGCTGGATCCCATCCAGTTTATTGTTGCATCATCACCGTTTACTCATTTCTTTTGTTTCTTCAACTATTTACAAGCTGTTTTGGTGAGCTCTTGGTGCCAATTGTGGTGCAGAAAAATCTCCGTTTGGATGGAGATTAAAAACGTCCAGTTGGGCAATATGTTTCTCATAAAGACATGATGAGAAGTTTAATGTTGAAAGATCATGGCAGAGTTAAAGCTAATGGTTCCTGTCATAACAGGATCAAGTTAATAATTGTAGAATTCATAATTTATAACAATAAGTCAGTGTATTGGTAATACGTCTATTTAGTCACACATCTGGCCTGGTAGTTGGCTGCACCTAGGACGATGTGCTCGCTGGCTTTTACCTTTTGTTCTTGACGTTATCGTTAAATGTGACATTTGTTTTGTTTTCTGACAAGCTAAGTAGGATAAAGATAGCTTGTGATCCTTTGGAAGCATCAGATGTAAATAATTTGAAGCACAAGTAGAGAGAAATAAAGCACATCTTCTACTGTGCCACCACACTTTGACTTATGTCTGATTAAAAGTACATTTTCAATGATTTCAGTTTGGCTTTTCCAGGGGCTTGAAATCTCACATGCTGGATAAACAAATCCTTAATAATCACGTCATTTTGATGCTAATTGAATTTTCTTCAGGGGGGATGTTTAAAAAATGGAAGCCACCACCATATCCATTAATTTTGCACACCAATAGGCCAAAGAAAAAACAATAAATAACATAAAATAGAAAGAACTATGTAACAAGGAAAATAATTTTACAAGACTGTTAGTACAGCAATAGTCTAATGCTACCTGATGTCTTTAGACAGTTTTCATGTTCAAATCTACATCCTCTACTCATATAAATCTTTAAATTTAAGGGACAAAAGAAGAGGACGTTTTTCTGTTGTCTGATTATTTCAACACTCCACCTTTCAAACAACGGGATTTAAAAAATGAGAATAACAAATGTTTGATTTTAAGGTTTTGAAGACAGAAAGATTCCAAATGACACCTTACATTAAGATCACATTAAGATGTACTCTCTTCACAATACAGGATCATTTGGGCAGATACAACTGTTCCGGTCAACCTCAAATTAGAAACAACTCTTATGACTATTTGGAGGGTCAAATTGTACCCAGAATCTGCGTGACTCTCCCTCTGGTTCAGCGCCAGCTTCAGGATACACCACCAGCTAACATGCAACCCCTGAAAAAAAAAAAGATAGCAATAGGTGTGATTTGTCTGAGCACAGGGATCCACCTCATGTCAGGACACGTTTTCTCCTGTGATGATTTTGATTGTGTGTGCGCTTGGATACACATGAGTATTAAAACATATTGACACACACAGACCTGCAGCAATACTACAGGATATTACGTGACCTGATTAGAATGAAACTTTCTTTGGCCTGTGATGACCTGTTCTCTCTAAACAATATGAGAGAATACGCTGTTAAAAAACAAAAAACAAAAAAAACCTGGTTGTTTATAAATTTGGTATGTAGCCATATGAATGTGAAGTGGAGCATTAATGAGAATATGTGGGTCTGTTTAATTAAGCCTCCATGGATAAACCTTCGAGAATCCTGTTCCCTTTCAATGACTGCTCCGACTCTTACTTGTTACTTTGTTTCTTATACAATCCCAACAGCCCAGACTAATGATCGCACATGACCAAACTCATATAGAAAGCCGTTGCTATGGATCGAGTGTACAGAATATTTATGTGACGCGCAGCAGGCGGTTTCTGTTGGAGCCTTTTAAAAGGGGTTTTAGATCAGACAAGCTGTTCCCTCTTCAGAAAAGCAGGCAGCTGAGGTCCCAGTAGGCTTGTTAGAGTGGCATTTTTATCCATTTTTTTTTCAATCTCTTTACTCCTGGTGAGAGCTTCAGTGTGCTGCCAGATGACAACATGTCCAGTATACGATGAGGGATTCCCATCATTACGAAATCTCCCCCTACAAACTCCTCTTCCTTTAAACCGTTGTGCTCTTACAAAGCTTCTTCTTTTTTTTTTTTTCTTTTTTTTTTTTTACAAACATTATTTTTCTGCTTGTTTTTTTCACTCTCAGGAGTCACATCATTGTCACATTACTCCCTGTGCTGTACACGCTACAAAAGGGCAAGGTTCACTTCGTCACACTGCTGGGCTTGTTTGCAAAGACAAAGGGAGTGTGAGAGGTTTGTGTAATGAGCCTGATGGTAGTGAAGCAGAACATGTACTGTAAATACACAGACGTGCACACACACAGGCACACACAACATAGTACACAGTGCTCAGCTCCCTGCGACTTTAAATAGAACATACCGCACAGCTGAACAGGCCTGCAACACAGATGGAGAGTCTAGCTGCTTGCATTTTATGTCTAATAAGAAACTAAAATATACATGAAGACCATGAGAGCCTACTCACATTGTAACCACTCTCAGAGTAAATGTAAGGGCTGTTATGAGTGGCAGGGTGTAAAAAATTAACAGACTCACAGAGAGCACGGAGCTCGTTTATTCGATTCCCTCAATGTTGTTGCCCGAGAGAAGGAGGAAATATTAAGTGACCAATTACTGCAGCAACCACTGTGAATGTAAAAGCACACTTTTCATCACAGCGCAGCAGGAGACCCAAATCTGTCAGAGGGTTTGATGAGGAGAAGTGCGGCGGGAAGATTCTTTTTGAGCTATTTGAAGATTACACGCAGCGATATGCTGGGCCTCTCTCATGAACATTCTCGTTTAATGTGTTATTTTTTGTTCAAACATTAGCTTGAAAGACTACAACACGTTACCATGCTCTCTAAAACAAAAATCCTTATTTATTTCAGCCTGCTGTGTCTCGAATTTGATATGAGAGACGTTCAAGTTGAAGGCTTGTACTCGAACATTACACTTCCCTCACTCTACTGATTCAGTGATTTTTTTTGGGTGAAACATTCAAGTCTGTCATTTTCAGTATTTACATAACCATTTTTTCCCAGTGGATTATAATCCTGAAGGTGGATATTTATTGGATATTTATGCAGCCTCTGTGCCTCGTTATTAGGTTTGTCTTTTCCTCAGAGCTCACAAATACACTCTGTTGCTGGGCCGGCCCCTAATCTATGTTAATGTGCATAATCAATCACACCAAAACACACGAGTTCATGAGCATTTGGAGTCAAGTACAGTTTAGAGATGAGACTCCCACTTCACACGCCGACTGAGCGCACACTCGCTAAGTGATTGCATCTCATATCTGGTTCTGCTGATGGGCTCGCATCCAACTACTGATCAGTATTCCACTGGAATGAGCTCTGTGTTTAATTGATGCTCCCTTTGACTGTTATCTTAATAAAGTGGGTTTTATTCACTTTCGGTGGCATCAAAGCTTCACTCAGAAGCCCCACAGTGCTCCGTTATGATTAAACTGAGCTCATACTGCTTTTTGGAATATCAGTCTGAAATATAGTCAAATAGAGTCAATGGGTTGGTTACCTGTGAGAATAGTGCCCATCCCAGACTGGATCCCAGATTCTATGTTTACCTCTACTTGCATTCAATTTGTCATGTGTCACAAGAGTGCCAGGCAACCATTTGGTCTAAATGAAGAAGGATGGAGGCAGATCAGTGTTTCCCCCCACCATTCATTTAAAGGGGCGGCCCACCTGCTCAAGAGAGTGAAGCAGTACATTTCTCTGTTGCTCTTATTTGATTCAATAATGTGTAACATTGAACAACTTCATGCAGTCAGTGAAAATCATGTATTCATTTAATAGATTTTTTTTTTCTCTCACTTCACATAAGTCAAGAAACTTCCCACATCGATTATGATCATGACCAAAAAAATACATGAGATTACAGGAAATAAAGGGTTTGGCAAGAGAGATGACCGAGAGATGATCGTATAACTTTGTGAGGATTTAAATAAATACATTACATGTAATTCAATATTTATATAACATTGCAGATTGAAAGTCAGCTGTTTGGCTGTACGTCATGCTTTCTATGCTTCTCAGGCTTCGTGCAATGTCTGTAAAGGTGTTGCATTTGTTTCACAAAGTAAAAAAACAAAACGTTGAAGTCGAGCCTAAAAGTTGCCTTCATATCAAAGTATGATCCAAGTTTTTTTTTTTCACACACTGACGCAAACAAACAGCTTAATAATTCAACACTGGTATCGGATTGGTATTGTGTGTTTGATGACACCAATAGAACAGATCAGTATCAGGACTGTTAAAGCTAGATTCCTTTTAGATAAGCTTCATACTGAAGAGAATGGTTCCTATAAGTTATCTTTACACACACGCACACACAAACACACACACACACACACACACACAAAAGTAGAAATAATTATCTATAATAGGCAATTCAAGAGATTTTTTTGTAAACCAAACAGAGAATTTTAAAAACACCACTGACAAAGAAAGTTTATTGAATTTGGATTGGTCTCACCATCCGAAGGCCTGACCCACTCAGCCAAGGTTTTATTGGCCATGATGCGGACCCAGTGGACTCACTGGATCACTGAAAACTTTTAATTAAAACACAAACCGAGGATTCAAATTAAAAGAGAAGAAGAAAACTCAGCACGACAAGTGGCCACTTATACATAGCATTATGTTTTCCACAGCTGGAAATGATAAGAACTCACCAAACAACTTGACTTGAGGTCAAAAGCAATTCATCTAACTGTAAATATCACTGGGAAATTATTTGCTGTTTAGAGTTCCCGTAAGTTTTCTGATTTATTTCTTTTGGTTTTATACTGCACTTGTAAAAAAACAGAATACTGTTGACTATTATGGGCCTTTAGTGCCAACCTTAACCCCAGGCTCCAACCATATTTAACACTAGGCTCCGTGATGCTGATCCAATTTTGATTTGTTGTGTTTAATACAGACAGGCTGTAAGCAGGAAATGCAATCCCATGAACATTAAGTTTAGTTTTATTACCCTGCAAGCTTTTGCAAAAAAGCTCCCCTATGACTCATGATTTTATAACAAAAACCTGGTGGGTCGAGAGAGGACTTGATGATTTATAGGTTTATTATTTTTAGTTATTGTGAATTATTATAAATGAACAAAAAAAATACAGATACACAAAACGCTAATAATTTAAGGAAGAAACAAGAAGACGTTTCTGTTAATAATTCTGCAAACATACAGAAAGCATGGAATAATGTTTTGAGTACTTTTTAATGTTTTTAAAACCAAACAGAGAAGGCGTCTTTCCATCATCAAGTGATGAAGCACTGTGAGGGTAATAAAACTGAATATCCATTTGTGTTGTATCACTGAGAGGCCAGATGTGCAGAACTGAACATCAATTTCACTGATGAGCTCACGGTACGTCTTTGGTTTATATGATCAACCACCGGAATAAATCTTCAGGATCTTATATTCTAAATAAAGCTCAGAGGCAGAAACATGTTTTGGTCTGGTGGCTTGATGTCGCTAGGGAGACTGAGGGTACAGGGAGAACATAACATGTCGTAATTAGCATCCACAATGTAGAGCACAGGATATGAATAAAGTGGATCTAAAGGCAGAATGACACAGCAGGGTTGCCATAGAGCCTGTTGTGGAGAGTTCGGTCAATATGGCAACATAATGGGCTCAGCTATTGTGAGTGCAGTGTGTGGATCCACCTTGCTGCATGGGTGGTCTGTTTCTCTCTCTGACTAGGTAATGGTTTGTTAGCTTAACACAAGCAGAAGATGAGAGAAGGGATGTAATCGTTCATGTGCTTGCTGGCTTGTTATGTTTCTACCTGCTGGGAGCTGTCATCTTGATGGAAACATTTGTGCCTCCTTAGCCACTCAGTCTCACACCCTTAATACGTCATCAGTTTGAATCATGAAGGCAGATTAGGAAATAATAAAGGTATCGGACTGAATATCTGCTAACACCTAACCAGAACATTAACTAGGAACAACTATCTATCTTTAAATAGAGAGCTGTGGGAATGGAAGAAATTGAAGCCCAGACTCACTGAACCATCTGCTGTTTCTGTTGAGGGCAAAATTATCATAGCCTTCGAACATGACAAATCTGCAATTATGTGTTTTTTTTTGTTTTTGTTTTTTTTGGGGGGGGGAGGGGGGCAAAAAAACAAATCTATCTTGTTCTCCTAAAAGTTGAAATCATGTTTCTCAATCCTTTTTCAGCTTCAGGCCAATTAAAATTGCTAATCAGTCAAATATGGAACCGGTTTAAGCTCTGTTAAGGCCTTTTTTGAGTAAACATTCAGGATGCCTTTTTTTTTGTGTGTCCAATTAGCAACTTCAGAAGCAAGAATTGAATTGGAGTTGAGATAGGACGTCTAAAAAAGTTAGAGTGCATTGTGAGCTTCACTTGCTTCCTGTTTTCTGAGAATTATAGAAGCCAAGTCATTGTCAGATAACCGCCTATAGGTTTAGGTTCCCAAGGACTGTTTTCCTGCATACAGCCAATGCCTGCTGTAGAACTGTGCTAACTAGAGTACAAACTAAAACCAGAACGCTTCCAAAACCAGAAAGGGCGTCACCAACCCACACATTTTGTGTATGTCACCGAATCAGTAAAAGAAAAAGGAGAACATTAAGTAATCTGCAATCCTTTCAGTATAAAAGAAATGGACGACAGTTTAAGTTTCATTAAAACAGTAAGTGACAAACTGAATGCTCCTATATTTTGTAAAACTGGAGGCCAAATGTATTGGATGATTGAACTAGCTATCTAGCCTAGCAGCCTGCCACTAAAGCTATTTTTTGGGGGGCATTTTTTATTGGCTGAAGAAGAGAGACAGGAAATGTTGGGAGGAGAAAGTGGGGGATGACATGCAGCAAAGGGCCGAGGTCGGATTCGAACCTACAGCCGGTGTAACGAGGATTAAAACCTTTGTAAACTTGTTCCCATTGATAATAGAATCCATTAGCATCTTATTCTAAGCCCAAATGAAAACAACACTGGGAAATTATAATTGTCCTGCCAGGCTTTAGACTAATACACATTTACACATTTTTCTGATGTTACACTATTAACTTATTTCAAGTTAAATAGAAATCTAATATCAATTTTTTTTTTTTTTTTAAGTTTTAACCATATAGAGGGAAGAGGTAGGTAATTGTAACACATCAACATTTCCAGCTGAACAGTGTGATCCAGTATCTACTGTAAGAAAGTTTATTATTGACCAGATAAGTTTAAACAGGGCAATTCTTTTCTCATTCAGTAAATATATGCATGCAGGGAGGGAGAGGCAGCTAATGAGACAGCTGCTGGAGTCTTGTAAGTTGAATTCATTATGCAATCAAGGTCTCAAAATCAGCTGGGAGAGGGAAATCTTTCAGAGGCCCATCTGATGTAAAGCAGACCCCAAAGATCTGTTTCCATGTGATTCAGAATAAATTAACCTAGCTTTTTTTTTTTTTTTTACGCTTTATTGGCCTTTTCATTAAACATTTTTAGAAAGCAGAAAAAGCAGCTGCACTGCCTAGATTCTATACTGTACTGTAGCACTAATGCTGTATGTTTATCAAATTATGATTTGACAGAAAATCAATCAACTATCATTAAACAATGAAAATATTAGCTTCTTTTCCTCTCTGATAATCCTTGGAAGCTGAATATCTTTAGTCGAGGAAAAAAAACATTCTTACTATCTGGTTTGTGACGCTGCTCTGGAGATTTAATTGAATGAAATGATTTTCTCTGCACAAGTTTTCCCTGTTGGCAAAGCATTATGAGATTAGTAGTTTCAGTCGTGATGGTTTGACCCACAAAGGTGACCACAAGATAACTATGAAATAACATGATATTCTGCAACCACAATTATTTAAATTACTTATACTTAATTCTATTTTTTGGACTTTATATCTTGAGTTGGATCCAGATCTGTTATGTAATGAATTCTTCTTTGGGTCATAATGGATCCTCCCACCAAGTTTCATATAATTAGGGCAGGTAGTTTACTATTATCCTGTTGACTAATACAAGCAGAAGGACGAAGAGAAAATAAAATCTCAGACCTGCATGTGCAGACTGCTTCACATTAAAGGTCCAAATGTTAAGACAAATGGGAACCACAGTACCAGATGTTAAATTTCCACATTCTAATCAAGTCTTTCCCATATTTGACCCCTAGGTTGAGATCAAAAGTTCACTCATCATTTTTCAAATTCCATTTACTTGCTATCATGGATGCGCCTACATTTTTTAAAAGGTTTTTGTGTGCTGATCAGACAAAACAAGGCACTTGAAGACGTAGTTTTGAGTTGTTGAAAATCGGCCCTGGGCATTTGGCAGCTTCCAGACATTTTAAAGACTTAAAAAAAATAAAAGCATTGAGTTATCTAAAAAAAGTATTGACAGATGAATAGTTTACTAAAGATTTTGCTTGCAGTTCTGCTTTTGATTTGAGTTTGCAGTCCCCCTGCATCTCTACTGTTCAGAGTTTTGCTTTGATCAAACAAACTCCAAGAATTGGGTGTTGTTGAGTTTCACTGCTAAATGTCACAGAGATACAGTAGCTGTGGCAGTGATGTCACTTTCAAGACCACAGAAAACCTTCCAGGAATGGTTCCTCACTAGCTCTCAACACTCGCAGTTCCAACAAGGTTTTACTTTCCTGCAGGCTACACCGAGACCTCATCTGTCAGTGCGTCAATGCTTCGGCCCTCAGATTCAGTTTTCTTTGGTAGCGTGCCTGTGACTCACACACAACAACCAAACTTGTTTTGGCTCCAGGGTTTGGGAGACATATCTCATGGTCTGTTTGGTGTCTGATGCAGACAGACAAGACTGTATCTCCCAGACACAAGGCTGCTTTGTTTGTTTGGATTTGCTTTAACACCCCATTCTGGGCTCAGTTGGTTTCTCTTGGAAATGTTTCCCTTCATCATCCGCCTGACCCTGGATTTAAAATAACTCTCCACTCACAGACAAGTAGCCTGGTGGGAATTTGAAAAATGAAGAAAAAGAATAATATGACATGGGACAGCAATGCATGACAAAACTGCAGCTTAAACAGAGCGGCTTGATAATCTTTGTTGTCTTCCCTATTGCGGGTTTCAACATTCTCGTGGTTTTACAAAGACCACCATGGTTGTAAGGCAACTCAACGAAGCAACACAAAAAAGGTAATTCTAAATAAAACGTTCAGTTATCGCGTGGTATTTATCAATAAACCAAGCAGTAAATTTGCAGGGCCGTGTAAAAGTGCCCCAAAATGGAAATTGAACCTTGAATAGCACCTTATTACAACTCAAAAAGCACCTCCCAACAGATTCCTCATTTAACAACGGAAATCAACTTTATGGTGCCACAAAATATTTGGGTCTTATTAGCTAATTTCCCCTATCCATGAAAATGTTATATGGGGGTTGGGGGTGTTATGTTCGTCACTCTTTTAAATAATTAAGGCTCAACACTATGCATAATTAAAGGTGTCTCCCCTGTGAGTGACAGGTGTGCTGCTAGCTGTCTGCTGGCATCACCTCAGCTAATTCCAGTCACCGAACGTGATCTCCTAGGTATCAACACTCTCATCAAGGTTATATTGGTCTGCACTCCAAAAGAAAAAGAAACGCAAGAGAGTGACAGCCTTAATGCCAAACTCAGGGCTTTGAAGCTGTGGTCCATGCGCCAATGGCTAATGTCCAGTTTGCTTCTTTTATAAAGTCTATGGAGGATTACAAACAAAAAAAACAGTTTGAAGTATCCTCTATTTTTGCTCCTTTCTCATTCTTTTGTATTGTCAAGTGATTGATAAATCTATAGAACTTTTTTTTTATATATTTGGTCCTATAGGCAATTTCTCTTTGCATTTAACCCTTCACATTTGATATTTCATTTTTATTTAACGTTGACACTTTGTTGTGTTACTCTTGGTTCTATAATTACAGCAATCTAAGACTACAATTTCCTTTGATAATTAAAATGTCCTTATCTTATTTGATTGCACGTTTCCCCCCAGTGCTTTATCCTGAACTAACTAGCACAGGTTTGATAATAATTCTGGCTTTAAGGGATTACTTCACTAAAAGGGTCGGCTGCAGGCAAACCCTTTAAGAAAATAAACAGTCCTATAACTGTCAATGACATGAAACTTGTAGAGAAGTAGAAATTTACCTTAAGACATATGATCATATGCAAACAGGTGAAAAATAGAATCATATAGGAACCTTTCCTTTGTAAGTTACGTAAAGAAATGACTATAAATCAATAAATGGAAAAAAAGTTTTTAAAAAAAGAAAGAAGCTCTACTCCTTGGTGGTGTTTGAAAGCATCATTTCTAAAACTGGCACACTGAAGACATAGAAGGGTGTGAGTTTCCCCTCAGATAACCTCCTTGGACCACAGTGTGTCTTAAGAGGTTTAACACTCCAAACCAAACCCCAAGTAACTCAGCCCAGAAATAGCCATGACAGATAAAACCACAGGGACCTGGAAGGCATTTTATACACCTCCAGGTCCAAAGAGGTCACAGAGGGCAGCGGTCAAAGACAACGTCATCCTGCACCGCCAAGAATACCTCAGAAGAGAGCTGATAATGCTACACACTGCTCCAACTCCAAACGCTAATGGTGTTTTGGCAGCCAAGTTTATACAGCCTGTTAGAAAAACCCCTTAAATGCAAGGAACCGTTGATGTAGCGTTCCAGCAGTCATTATTGGACGTGTTGGTTGACTGGCCACCGTGGCGGGATTGCACCTCATTAATGAGGCTGTCCCGGTGTTGACCCATGCTGAATGATCTCGGCTCGCTTAGCATAAGTTTGGCAGTTCTTCTATGAATAATAACTTCCTCGTATGTCCTGAAATGCTCCCTGGATGCTATTGCGCTCAACTGTAAGTGCTAACATTTTAACTTAAAGTTCAATTTAGCTGATTCCTGTGACTGGAATTTATCTTTCATGATCAGAATGAACAATAGCAGTCACCTGCTGTTTTTCACTGATAATATGTGATTATCGTCTCTTTTTAACTTAAGTCATTACTGGACAGAGGGATAAAAATTATTATATTACATGGTGAATAAAGAATTAGTCATTTGAGCCCATAATGACTCATGGATTATAGTGAGTTTTTATATAACACGTTTTCTCTGTCAGCATAATGAGCACGTTTATGTTTGGTCCTATAATATCTAAGCAAATCTTCACACATGCAAACAAGAAGCCTGTGATTTAGAAGCTTAGTCTCTCTCTCTCTCTCTCTCTCTCTCTCTCTCTCTCTCTCTCTCTCTCTCACTCTCTCTCTGTCTCTCTATCACACACAAACACAAACACCTTCTTTCACATTCATACACACAGATCAACTTCACTAACTATTGCAGGATAATTACACAAAAAAAAAAGACAATTACAAGGAAAATTAAGGGCAGGTAAGAAGTAGGAAAAACATCCACACAGATTTTAGCCAATCAGACAATGTCCAATGAAAGATAGACGTTAGGCCAAAGGACTGTTTAGATCTGAGAAAATGTAAAAAAAAAAAAAGAAAGAAAAAAGGTAATGCTGGTGCGTTGAACATCCTGTTGTGCATTAATGCCTTCAAGAAGCTCACAGAAAATGTAGACGTGATGAGAAATAAAAAACTTCTGGCACCCCCAACAAGAAAAAGACAACATCCTCAGAAGCCTGCTACAAACTTTTTAACATTTTTTTGTAAGAACATAATCAGAAGAAATGCAACAAGGGGTTGGTTTGTATTGCTACTTCTCAAAATGTGCCGACTGGATGTCAGGCGCTTCAGAGATAACTTCACCTCAAAGAGTAGCAAGGTCATAAAAGTAATTAAGGGGAAGAAGAAAAAAACACATAAATTAGAACTTAATGACCAAAGTAACAGATTTGTCTGCAAACTCTGCACAAAGTCTTTACACATCGCCGGTGTCTGTTGGCCTCCGTCGAGTTTTCCCTCGTCACAGATTCGGTTTGTGATCTTTACAGACAGGATCTCAAGGAGCAGCCAGGGATGGAGGGTTTACAGTTTGGATGGATGAACATCAATTAGAGACATTAAATTATATTTTGTGTAAACTTTAACAACTAATGAATTGTTAATTGAGGACCTCTTTAAGATTTGCAAAAGCGTACCATAGGCTCAGAGGCTATTACAGATAGAAAAGGTCTATTGGAGATCTTTCAGAGGAAGGTCTTTTGTTACAAGAAATTAGAAATGGACTAGAGTTTTTTATGCTTTTTAAAGCCTGAAAAAGTTATTCACCCTGGACTACATAAAAGAGAGACCTGCACTTTTAATTAAAAAAAAAATAGAAAAGGTCAATGTGACAAAATAAGCCCAACACAAAGATGAACTAACTGCTCCCTTTCAGCCTTCAACAACAAATGGAGTACAGCTTCATAACAAAGTGGGCTAGTTTTTCAGCTGCCTGGCCCTCTGCTTCACTGTTTTGGTTCACTCTCTCAGCTATAATGTTGTTTTCTTTCTGCAGTAGGCAGCTTCTTCTTTTTTTTTTTTTTTTTAGCGACAAAGCGCTGAGATCCCACTGTACTGGACGTGCTCAGCATTAATAAGCAGACAGATGAAGTAAGCTGCTATCTGGTGAACATAGTGGATCATTTAGTAACCAAAGAGCCTCTTATGTCTCTCTGAAGTAGACTAAAAAGAGACGGGGGGTGGGGTGCATATTGGGCTTATAATGGGTTACTTATTTCATATACTGCTGCTAAAGATCAATACAGGTCTTCCATGCTCAGGAAGCACTTCACATTTATGATTTAACTAGGAACAACTGCCCTGCACTGTCAGAGTTGTATACAGAGTAGAACTATTTCATAACTTAAAATCTAACAGTTAATCCAGTGGTTTTTCATGTCCAGCTGATTCTCCAGCCCCCTCACTCGTCACTTCTTGTTGACTCTTAAGATGCATTTAAGCGGTTACCCTGACATGCTCCTTTTATCTGGTGATAAAAAGCTTTTTCTCTCTGTTGCATGGCTTAGCCAAAGTGACAGAGGCTCTGCTGCACCTCTGGCACTGTAATCAACAGCATGAGTTTGACATCGCCGTTTAACCCTTTGTCCCCTCCTCCAGCATCTCTGCTGTCGCTCAAGTCTGCTTTCTAACTACAACACCTCAGTAGTGGAGGACGGTTATTTGCACATATGGCTACATATGGAAGTTGTTTAGAGCAGGTGAATCTATCTTTGTTGCCTGCTTTGAATTTGGATGCCTAAAGATTATCTCAAGATTCTCCTGATGTTGTTGTCTTGTTTGTTTGTTTTTGGTTCTGCTTCTGTGTTGTGGTTGTATATTTATATATTAGGTATTGTCTTCTATGTCGCTTCTAGGCTATATATGCAGACCTTACAATAAAATTTAAAATGTATTAGTATTTTTTTGTACGTCTTAAAAATGTTACTTATGCTTAAATTCTGCTTTGCAGTAAAAAAAAAAATAAAAAATGTTAGTAATTATCTTGTGCACACAATATAATTAACTTGTGCGCAAAATATATATTTTTTTAACTTTTTGGGACTTCAGTGGCTCTGTACACGACTGTTTTAATATAAAGTAAATCAAATATAAAATAAACACAAGAAAGAAGAACATATTTGAACCATGAGTATTCGGCTGTATCTCTTCTTACAAACATGTGATTTTGCATGTCAATCCATTGTAAGAACATGAATGGTTTTGATGATTACAACTTTTCACTCACAGGCCTTATGTTGCACTGATCTATGAGGTGCTGCAGTGGAACAAGTCAACTGGAGGTCGATGAGTCGATGAGGAGGCCATGTGGAAACCCGCCCCCCCCGTCTGTCCGTCACAGGTCAGACCCCGGTACACCAAATAATGAGAATTGAGTGGGGTCAATGAGGAAGGAGTTGGGCCATGCATAAAGATTTCAATGCCAATGTGTCAATATTATTGTTATGCTCCGAGAGTTTTCTCTTTTTTTCAAATTCCCCCTCGAGAGAGAAGACCCCTGACCCTCTCCCCTTAATTATGGTTGTTCAGAACTGTTAAGGGAATGATTGCATTTTAAAAGAGTACAATTCAAATGGAGCTTATTATTTATGCATTGGGATGAACAATAGCCATAGTTACTAATTTGCATAGTGGATGCACTCCGGTAAATATTGCCCTGACCTTTGATTTCCCTAAGTAGTTTGTTTCTGATTTAACTGTTTCAGCAGGGTCAATAATACAAACGCCTCAAATGAGTCACAATCTGTGTTATATTTCTCCGCTTTATAGTGGACCAGACACTCAAATTCAATCATAGTGCAAACACAGTGCGTTAATATTCATAACAGCCACTGGGTGAACCTGTGTCTGAATTTCAACAACTTGTTCGTTATTTGATCATTCCTTCAGCCTCTTGTTTCAGTTGCTGCACACAGATATTCACCACCTCCTTCCCCCACAGCTACACAACACAGCTCAAAGCTATTTACATATTTACATCGAGGAGTTATGATAAAGAAGAATGCTCTCATATATTGACATTTACATATATTGAAATGATGTACAGGGCTGTTTTATCTGCTGCAAACATGCCATGAGTAAAAAGTGTTTTTTTTTACTTGTGTGGCTAACTTGTGTGGCTGTGGCTGTGAAAACTGAAGTGTTCCGGTATTTTTCTTAAAGTGGGGTCAGGATGCACAGAGTCAGTCAACACATGGAGCGAGGAACTGATATTAGCATTGACAGTATAATGGGACAAAACGCGAGCTGGCTTTTTGCCTCTAGCGTCTAATGGTTACCGTGTTGAAGCACACACGGGTCATACATGGAGGGAGAGCAACAGCTGATGAGCAGAGACTGTGTGTGTCAGTATGTGTGTAACTGTGCGCTATTCGCTATCTGTAGGCCTCCCCTTGATTATCATCTGTTCCGTGGAATCTGATATGAAGGGAAACTGGCATCAAATGCAACATCAACGCTGCATCAAGGAACTTGCTTCTGTCAGCCTCGCTCTCTCTTTTTTCTCTCTTCCTTGCTCCCCCCCACGCGTAAACATATAACAATAGACACGCACGCACACACACACGCGCACACACACACACGCACACACACACACACACATACACACACACACTTTATCATGTAAGCACATTAACATTCACACTGTACAAACTTCCTCTCTTTCAAACTCTGCCTCTCTCTAACAATCAGACACGCATATGTTGAGATCAACACAATTTAAAATGCATACACACACACACACACACACACACACACACACACACACACACACACACAGAGCCAAGCCCAGGGCAGAGGAAGCCAGTGTGAACCCGGGGGAGAGAGATGTCACGATGACAGACAGGCCAAATGAAAATAAATGCAGAGTTTTTCTGCACCGCAGATCAGAAAACAAGACACTTCTGTGCGCGCTGCGCGGCCGCATGCTGCTGTTTATTTTGGAATGTAGAATGTAATTATTCAGCTGCCAGTGCTGCTGTTGGTGTTATTAATCAGTTAAACTCTCAGCTGGAAACTATTCAATATGATGTTTCTGAAGGGGGTAAGTGGGGGGGATGTGGTCAGGCAGTGCACTCAGAAAGTCAGATCTAAGCCTTTGCTCCATTCAGATGCAGAAGTTTTTCGCTGAGTTTTGAAATAAACAACTAAACTCAACATTTGAAGATTAATTTCATTCTGTCTTGAACTGAAATGGAAGTGAGGACACACTTTGACCTAACCACGACTGAGAAAGGACTCTGAAATCACAGAGTAAGTTTGAGCTCACTGTTTATACACATACAAAGTCTAAACTCTGACACTTCCAGATAAATGTCTGGTTCAGGTGTGCAGTAATGATATCTGAGATACAGCTGCGAGTATTTCGCCTCATCCGGAGCGTGACAAGAACCACCACCGGTGAGATGACGATACCACAGTTGTATTAATTTCAGCTCCGCGTCTCTGACTTTTATGTTTGAGAATCAGGCACTGAAAAGTCTTCTTCTGCCAAAAGATTGTCTGCATCTGGTGCCGGCAGCCACTCTGCAGCTTTCGACTCCAGTTTGATCATCTGTTCTGAATTCGAAATGCTCCTCAATCCAAATTTTCACCTTGAGGGCCTCTGCCAAGTCACCGGTCACGACGCCTCTCCCTGCTCCACCCTCTTCCCCCTGGTGTGAGTGTGTGCAAATGTGGACCCAGTGCATGTGTTATTCTGCCTTTGTGCATATGCCTGGCGGGGAATGTGAGCGTGTACAGCCTGGCGTGTGTACCGTGTGCAGGCATTAACACCGTCTCAATGTCACTGACTCCTCCAAGTAGGAAAAGTCAGCGAGCCACTGATGGCCTCAGTGCAGTCGTCCCTGTGAGGCAGTACTGAGGCTGTGTTAGTGTGCCTGAGACAAGGTGACACAAGAAACAGTCCTCTACTGATGACTGACGGCCAGATCCAACTGTTCTGACCTCACTTATGTGGAGGTGACTGTGAGACAAACACAGTCCAGAGAATAAACACAGAGTGAGGACGGTCAAAGCGCTAATCTGCAGCTGAAAGCAAATTCTTTCTGTATAAACACATCCTGCCGAAAATAGACTAACACTTCACTATCTCTGAAATAAATGGACTGTAAGGTTTAGGCTTGTGCAGTATCTCTCCTTTTGTGTCAAAACATTTATGAATAATTTCCCCGTGTATCTCCACCTGTGTTTACGCCGAGATCAGGACGCTCTTTCCCTCCCTTACAACATTTAATTTAACAAGGAATCTTTAAAAAAAAACTTACGTCAGGAGCCAGAGGGCAACCTCAGCGTCCCTGGGCACTCTTATCTCACCCACGCTGAAATAAGGCTGTAAGGATGCTTTGTGACAAACTGTGAGCAGAGAATTGCTGGATTGTTTTTGATCACCTGCTTTAAATAAATACCCTGAACAAAAGCAGAGTCCTCAGGGAGCTCATTTATTGTATAAATTACTCAACCGCTCATCCATTCATTACAGAGACCTGCATACTTGTTCATCCAGGTATCACAGAATTTCAAGGCGGGTTGTAATGTTTTCATTAATTTTTTTCCCATCCTCCTGTTGTTCAGCTGATTCAAGGTGTGGATAGATTCTACCACTTGTGGTAATTAAATGTGAGGGCTCACCTAAGAGACTCGCTACCTGCAATAAACACATGAGAGACGTATAATCCATGTGCACGCAGCCACGCATACAGTACACAAACACAAAAACACAATCTCTGTGCACATGCACTTACAGTGAACACACACACACACACACACACACACACACACACACACACACACACACACACACACACACACACACACACACACACACACACACACACACACACACACACACACACATAAACAATGCTCACTGTCATGCAAAATCATAAAAGCTCCTAACAGCTGCCCCCAGGGCCAGTTTTCACACAGACACGCAGGCGGCAGCAGGATTTTTCACAGAGGAGCAAGCTTTTGTGTGAATGAACAAAGGGAATCTCCTTCCTCCTCTGCCTCCTCATCCCCTCTAAATCCTATCATGTGCCACCATTCGTCTCCCACACGCCTGTTTCCAAGTTACCGGCGGAGTCGTCTGCCAATCTCTCTTAATTGCCTCCTGTGCAAAGTGACGACTGAGGAGATCCGAGCGATGAGAGCAACGCTTTCCGTAGCCTCTTCCTGCAGCTCACCCACTGCTGAGCCTCTACCTGAGAACAACATCGTGCACCTTTGGGAAATTACACAGTTGTGTTGACCGTTTGTGAAACTTCAGCAACCAACCATGGAGACCTGCTATGTGAAAAAAAATACCTTGAAAACGTAACTAGGGGACTTTTAAATTGAAAAAGAAACTCAATTAATTGAACTGCTCTGTGAGGATATTTAACGTATGCCTTAATGGACACTACGGTATTGAAAGCACTTGAATATGAAACGGCTTGAATAGAAAATGACTCCTTAGAGACAAGAAAGTAAAGAACAGGGGGTAAAACAATAATGACAAGCAGCTTTTCCTCACTAACCTCACTCAGAGAACAAGAGATCTTCACGCTCGCAGAATTTGCCACCCTGTTGCTCCTTGTTTCCTCTTCCTTTGTTGTGTCTTCCTCACACATAGATCCTCCTCATCCTCGGGACCCGTGTCGGAGTTAACAGCTCATGAGGAGGGGGGGGGGGGGGGGGGGAGAAGCCGGGCAGAAGAGAAAGGAAACACACCCAGAGAAGAAAAGAAACACACTCTTCTCGCCCCTAAGTCCTCCTTGGCAGTGTATCCCCATCCGTCAGAGCGCAGCGACTGCGAGTGTGTGAGCAAAGAGAGAGAGAGAGAGCGAGAGAGAGAGGGAGGGAGGGAGGGAGAGATGAAACGATACTGAGTAAGTGGGCGAGGGAGAGAGAAAGTGAGAGAGGAAGGAAGGGGAGAGAGAGGAGGGTGATCCTCTACACTGCATGAGCTCCTGTTTATCTCTGTGTCTCCTCTGCATGCATTCCTTCCCGACACAAGCCACAAGGTCAGAAGCTTTTACAGTAACGAGACTTTGTTTCCTCTGGAGGGAAAAGACTTCCTGTTAGTCCTTCACTCAACTTCCCTCATGAGTGAAATCACTTTATATTTACTGGTTTAAAAAGAAAAAACAAACCTCCTTCCTATTTCTCTCTCACTCTTGCAAACACGACCTCACTCTCTTCCTCTGTATTTTGAATTATTATCAACCTAGTGAGAGTAGATCTCCTTATCTCCTATCTCCCATCACTGCCTGTCTAGAGGTTATTCACCTAACAAGGTCTGCGCTGCAATTTAAATTTTGGATACGCCCTGAACATACAAAAAATAATGAACCAGAGACAGTGTTAATGTATAAGGAATAAATAAATACAGCTTTTTAAAAATATACATAATTTGATGATAAATGTTTTGAGAGTATTAAGTCAAAATAAAAAAATAAAAAAATAAAAACACCATACAATTAGAATCAATCTATTTCAGCTCTGCTCAGCTGTTTACTGCGAGGGGTCGACCATGCACCCCTTCACTTAAACTTGATTTTTGTCTGCCTTTCAATATCAAAACAGACTTCACACAAACATAGAACTCAATTATCCTGCTTTTGTTTTGACTGGTGACAGTTCAAATAGGAACATTTAATATAATTATAATTTATTACACTTTGTTTTCATTTTGGGTGAAAATTTCTATTTTACAATAATTTGAATGCATGATGTTTTTTTTTTTTAATTTTAAGAATATTATGCATGAGTGATATTTTTTAAATTAACAAATTCCAGTATCTCCTGCAGATCTTACCTCTACCTCTAGGTGTATATCTACCCCCATTGGAAAAACACTGGACTACAGGAACATGTGATTGTAGTTTTTCACCTAACTCTTCCAGCTTCAAAGTTTAAGATTTTATTGATAAAACACTCCACAGGTAATCGTAGTTATTTTAGCCAAATCCCAACTCTCATAAACACATGTCGTCTTTTAGTTGGGAAGATTTCAATCAAAACGATCAAAATAACAGAAAAAAATGTTTTTTAAAGTGAGACTTTCTGCCATGGTTACAGTAAAAGTGTAATTGTAAAAGTGTTAAAACAAAAAATTGTCGGTTGTGACTTGGTCTTGCAAGCGTCAGCACAGCCGGTGTGTGTGAAAACTGGGTGTTTGTGCGATCCTCTGCCTCTTTGCTCTACTGACTCCTGATGTGACATGGCAGACAGAGAGCTTAAGGGTGTCCCCCGAGTACACTGCATGGCTGTGTCAATTTGCACGTGAAACGGTGGATCAATTAGGGCACACACATCAGTAAAAGGTGACTCAGGGGTCGACTTGACAGCTTCCTCTGTAATGTTGATAAAGTGTCAGAACGTCATGAGTCACACAGACAGACACGCACACCATGAGGGAAGTGACAGAAATCCTCGGTCACACCCCAGATGAAGCGATGAAGAAACTCAACAGAGCGGGGAAACGGTGGGGACCAACATATGGCCGTGTTGTTTTGAGGCTGCACGTTAGCCCGCTGACCGGGCGAGCAAAAGGTTCTCCTGCAGAGCACTGTGGGTACTGAGCTGTCTCTGTTGGCAGGTGATACTGCAGGATACAGGCTCTTCTAACAGAATGAGGGTTTCTGTTTCTATGGGAAGTAGGGAGGCCTGAGGTATGTTACAGTATGTGAAGACTGGGTTGTATGTTGTTCAGCCAGGAGGAAGTATGGACAGTCAGGAGTGGTATAATGCATCCTCACAGTGTGTGTTGGTGTTGGTGTGACACCATGTGGACTTTAATTGTTGTTTTGAGGCAATAACTGTAACGACTCAGACAAGTAGCATAGTCATTAACAAACCAGCTCAATCATCCAAATGCCGTATTTTGTGCTGCTCTCCAGCAATCAGTGCAAATACAAACACATGAAAGGATTAATAGCCAAACCATGTCCGTTTTTCAAGAGCTTCTGAATGAGAAGATAAATAGGAAAACCAAAATGATTTCAGTTTTCACAAGAAAGAGCTGTGATAGCCTTTATATGGAAAGTGACTCTCACCCACAGCGCTATATAGTAACTATTATATATTTCCCTTAAAAACCTCATGAAATATAAAGTGGCTTGAAATGTTCTTGGAAAATGAGGTCGTAAGAAATGACTGCAAAGCAGGGGAGCAGATTGTTTGCTGGCGGCACATGGTCACAAGATAAAACCTCTCTGAAAGCACTCATGTCTTCACACTGTACACACTGTACATCCGCCATGCTTTGTTTTGGGAGTTTTACCTCTTTTACCTACCAGTGGGTTTGAATCCTCTTTGGACTGGAGAGGCTGAATCGCCTTGGCTCATTATTCATGTAAAAAAGGACTGTTTGCAGCTTCACCTTAATCATACCTCTACTTTCTAAAAGCTGAAATTAAATAAATCGATTCCAGTTCCATTTTCTCCTGCTCTCCTTAATCGTGCTCATCTTCCTCAACAGAATCAGCTGATAGAAGCCATTCTGTCTCTGTGGCCTTTTCTTTCTTTTTGCCAAGCTCTGGGAGATTTCTTTGAATCCTTTTAGGAGGCTCCATAAATGTTGAGGATCAGCTTACACGGTCCAGCAATAAACCTGCAGGGTATTTGATACAGATGTGACTCTCAGTCTTCTAAGAACAAAATTCAGCTCAGCTTTGCATTATAATGTCAATTTGAAAGGAAATGACTTTTTTTTAAAAAGGTTTGACTGTATTTTCATTTCTTTTTGTTTGCCTCAGCTAGGTTATCTTCGATTAAAACTGCGGTTTAAGGATGAACTTAGGTTCTTAAGCAAAATCATGGCCTTGGTTATGAATTAGTATCCTGCAGCTGATGCCATGTGGTCCCATGGCAATAAAGTGAGTAAATGTTGTTGTCAAGCTTTTCTCAGGGGCCCTGCTTAAGCCCACTAGATGGAGGTCAGAAGAGGAATGGGGAATTGTGAAAATCCCTGCAAGTCATAGCGTGTCCTTTGGTCTTTAGATGGATGCTGCTAACAGAAACATCCTGCATCCTGCTGCTTCCTAAGGAAAAATGGTTTCCATCAAATAATCTCAAAAAGAACATGTTCTCTTCATTATCTGACAAATCGAGACAAGCACTGATCTGATACCTGATACCAAAAAAAACATGTTTATTTTTTCCAACATCTTCTTACTAATAACAGTACAGATGTGCTATAATTGCTTTATTGTTGTATTGTATTTTAAGGTATAAGCCCTTTGTAATTTACACCATCAACACACAACCATCACTGCAAACTAACAGTAAGTCAATCTTGGAAAAAATGAACAGTTATGTATGGAGACGTTTGTTTCTGCACACTTTTCTCTGTCAGTTCGGTTGACTTAAAGTGTTCTCCAAAAGGCAACTGGACTTGGTTGAAGTACTTGAAGAAGATTCCCCTCTCATCCAAAAGGATTCTTTGTGTCTAGTAGTTGTTGTAGTCAAATGGGAGTCCTTCAAATGAGTTGTTGACCTAATATCACCGAGTGGTTAACATCCTCAGTCATCTCAGGGTCGTTGTTGTGACATGATCCATCGAGTGAATGAGGCACTGTTTAGGCCGAGAATTCAAAACTGCATGATGAGTCGGTGACAAGTGATGTCACAGTTCATCCTCAGCTAAGAGATGTTTGTTAGATGTGCTTGAAGCATGTTTAAGGAATATTTTTTCATTGAAGCATTTCATTTTCCTTGAACACACAACAGTGAGTTCCCCCCCCCCATCCATTCACAAACATGAGTTTGCCCAAATCCTGAGGTTTGCATAGAGGGCCTGTACTCGGGATCAGGATGGTCTTGTCCCACATCCACCCTTTCATGTGATCGTCACATGCTGGTGCTTCTGCAAGTCTTTACAAAAATACATTTCAGACACATCATCAACTCATTTTTAGCTTATCTGCTGACAAGTGTTTCTCTGATTTCCCTCACTCTGAAAAAATCCTCACAATTACCTAGAAAGTAGCGCTGCTTGTTGCAAATCTGTAAACTCCATTTTGAAAGCAACGGGTGTGACTTAACATCAGCAATTACACGATTCAATCATAAACTGCTGAGCCATCTAAAGTGAACATTTAGGTAATCATTTTTCTCCTACACCTTAAACATCAAGACCAGTGAACAAACTAATAACCTCCTGAACAGGTGATCGCTTTAATGATTTTTTTTTTTACTGTCTTTGAAAATGTGTTGTTCCGAGTTGAGCAGCTGTATTAAGCACTGAATCAATGTCTCGAAGGTGGGTTACAAACTTAGATTATATGCATATTTAAACGACGAAATTAGCTTTCATTGTTGCAGAATGTAACTTGTAATGACATTTTTAGATCAAATACTTCCTTGGAGGGGGGTTTTATGAGAATCTGTCAAAGTCAACTTTTCTTTCTACAAGGTTTTTGGACTTAAAAAAAAGAAGTGCAAAGGTTCCACGACAAGATTTGACTCATACCTCCCCTGTGTAGCAGCTGTGTGTCTCTTCCTTGTGATCTCCTCTTGAAGTGAAGGGACACGTCGGTCCAGGCATCACACTTCCACAGGCATCACACTTCCCCTCTGGAGTCCAAACTTTTATAAATGTCATCATGCTGCCAAGACTCAGGTCAGCTCAAGAGTGACTTTTTTTTTCTTCTGTTCTCCTTTCCTTTCACCATCATCACGTAATTACTGACATTTGTAGTGTCACAAAAACAAAAACATTGACTGTTGTTTCTCCATCTGAGCACTCTGTCAGAGATGTTGCTTCGAATTAAGTGTCAATTAGTCAAATCAGAGTTTGTTCATTAGAGAAAAAGAGTCCTGAAACAATAAGTTGATTGATTATAAGTACATTTAAATGGTATTGATCAGCTGTTAATTGTTGTTTTTTAAAGATTTATTTTTGGGCTTTTTGTGCCTTTAATTGAGAGACAGGACAGTGGATAGAGTTGGAAATCAGGGAGAGAGAGTGGGGAATGACATGTGGGAAAGGAGCCACAGGCTGGAATCGAACCTGGGCCGCCCGCTTGGAAGACAATAGCCTCTGTACATGGGGTGCACGCACCAACCACTGCCCCACCAGCGCCCCATTAATTGTTATTTTTAGCAAGAGCCACAAATTTCCAGGTTTCATCCTCTGAAATGTGAAGATTTGTTTCCTTTTTTGTATCATTTTTAACTATAACTGGTCCCTTTAACACTGGGAGGAGACATGAAAATAAATGTTTTTTGGGTTATTTTTCCCATACTGGTCAGGTATAAATTAAGATGTCCCGTCAAGACTAAACATTGTAGAGGGCCATGATAAAGTTCTGTTCCCCAGCAACAGTGTAAAACAGCGCTATAATACACAGGTGGTCAATCACTGTTAGCCTAATTTAATTAATACATTAAATAAATGAGTATAAATCCCACATAAAAAAGTTACCAGGCTATACCAAACCTGAACTTCATTTTCTATACCTGTTGTTTGTTTGAAGCAAACTTTAGTTTTTCAGTCTAGGACTCATTTCATCCTTGTCAGCATAAAAATATATTTTTGAAATAGTCTTTGAAAACATAAATGCAACAAAACTTATACAACCTAATACACTGTTTCCTCAAGGAGGAAAGGATGGTCTCTAAATCATCAACGTGTCTCCCAGCAGTCTGCGGTCTGTTGTCCATTTTGAAAAATGTTAGATAAATCAATGTGGAACAAAGCTTTTAAAAGCTTTTTGCAGAATCTGTTCAGAAGATGAAGAGGCCAACAGAGATGTCAAGATAACCAGAACAGTACCATTAAATATTAACCAGCTGTCAATATCAGATCTGCACTTTTCATCCCTGCACGGGTGTCAACAAGAAAAGCCTCAGAGTGCTGCCACCTATCATGATTTCACTCTGAGGCCTCGGAGGGGAGAGCGACTGTCACTCACACTGATACAGACTGATGAAACTGGAGGTCTGTGTACATTTTTTATGAGGTTTTTTTTTTTTTTGGGGGGGGGAAGCTTTCAAAATGAATTTATGTGAATATCTGCAACCCTCCTAATGTTTTAAGCAGAAAAATACAATGCTTCGCCTGTCATGGTCACAGTCACCGTCACGGCTGGCGGCGCAGCTTTATTGCTGCAGTCATAAAGCACTGGAATTACTTTTGTGTTTGTGAATAAACATGATGCATTATTACAACAATCCTCCCCTGAGATGATGTTTTTTTGTGCAAAGTTCAAAAGCTTTTTACCCTAAGAGCAGCCATGTAGTGCGCTGTGATTGATGCTTTCACTGTCGATTCGATCCTGGATAATTAGTAAGACAACAACCCAGGGATTCTCAGAAGTGAGATCAATTCCTCTCTTTGCCAAACTCACTGGCTGCAAAGAGGTGGTTTGTCTTCACAGTATTGATAGTCAAATAAAAGTGCTTCAGAAAGGCAGGCTTGTAAAAATGCAGTGACTGAAGAATGATTGATGAACAGCAGGGATGTAAATCAGGGGCTTAGTCACTGACAATTCATGCAATATCAAAGGCTAAAAATACAAAAAGATGAAGATGAATGGAAAGAGTTTGAACATGAAAACATACATTTTAATGTAATTTTGAGAAGTACTTTCTGCACCGCCATTATTAAACCTTTTATATCTCAGGCCAACACTACTGAAAGCTTCAGCACTGTGCTGCTACAAATCAAAGCCAGAGACGTAACGTGCGAGAGACCTTTAAGGACGACAGGTTGAATTACAACTTGTCTTGGCATTGACGCAAAAATGTCAACAGTGACATAAAGCTGCAAATCTCTGTGGAGAAAGGCTTTTGTTTCATCTGCCCGAGTCAAATGTAACACACCTGCAAGTCTGGACGGTCATGTCTCAAGTGGTGATTCACAGCTCTGACTAGTCGACCCAGTGCGCTCCCTGAGAGGAAAAACAGACAAACATTTGATCGAAAGACTGTCTTCATCTGATTTGGCCTACAGAATCAAATGTTTTAGTGTCCAATTAAACGCACAGCATGTCAATTCTGCGGGGAATCATGGGAGTGATTCTTTCAAATGTTGACCATAGTCAAGACAAACAGGCGAAACAGACACGAGATAGAGAATATGTTTACAGACGAGCTAATGAATCCAAGTATAATTTAGATAACTCTTAACTAATCACAGCAGCACATAAAGCAACAGCATAGCAGCTTTTAGCAGCAGCTGCTCCTTCTTTATGTAGCGTTCTTTGACTTAACATCCAGTGTTTCCACGGTAACGACAAACATGTGTTTGTCACGTTGCCACGAAAGACACATCCAGTTACAACTATAATATTAAGGATTTCTCTGGGTTTGATAACGCTTGGAAATATTTAAGGTAATGTCAGTACTCAACAACATTTTCTTTTTTAGTTATTTTAGTGTAAAAATTCTACATATTACACCTTTAAGCAGTGAGTGTTGGCAATGATGCCTCTATAGGGCTTATTTAAAACGGTTAATTTGTCATGTACTCGAGATAAATCTGGTAATATTGGCCCGTTAAGAAGGGGGATGAAGGACCCTAACCTGCATTTACATTAAGGTGGCGACACCTTTTTTCTGTGGTAATAATGCCAGCTCTCATTTTAGCCAGCTTTACCTACAGGCAGATAGATAAATCAGACAGATGTAGACAAGCAATGTGGCAGACTCCATGTCCAATAGTTTGGAGGCTTAAACGAACTGAACTCCTGCCCCGAACACTTGTGTCCATTTTCAAAGAAAATCCAATTAGGCTTCAGTAACCTTGCAGTGTCTCATCTCAAGTTTCTGTTTATCTGAACCTAGTCTCAGTGCTCTTCAGATCTCCCAGTTTGGCTTCACTCTACTACTAAAAAAACTCTTTAAGTCTAGAAAAAAGTTTCCGGAAGTTTATTCTATCAAAAATAATTCCTTGTTCATTGTTGTTCCATTTTCTGGTCTACAGTTTCAACGTGTAATCTGTCTGAATAAGACACTTTGTTATCTGTGGACAGCATTTTCCTCAGTGTTTTATTCCTTATGGAGAACCAATTAAGACCTCTAAGCTCTAGTTCTTTTCTGTCACTAAGTACTGTGTCTCTGTACACGACACATGACAGCGCTTGTGCGGATAAGGGAAGAACAGATACTTCTATCTGTAACCCAGATAGAGAAGATAAGCTGTAACAAGAGCTTTTTCTTTCTGTCTTGTAGGGAGATAGAGTTGAAAAAGGTGAACAATCCCCTTTTGAAGATCACAAAAATGTGGTAGCCGGTAACCTCTTGGTTAGGTTGCGCCCCATGTACGGGGGCTATAGTCCTTCAAGCAGGCAGCCCGGGTTCAAGTCCGGCCTGTGGCTCCTTTCATGCTTCTTATTCCTCACTCTCTACCCCTGATTTCCTTCTCAATCCACTGTCCTCTGAAATAAAGGCATACAAAAACGTCCTAACTTTACAGATAATTCCTCCTGTAGCAATTAAGATATTTGGTTCTGTACCAAACTGAGAACCCTGTGCTTGGTTCCACTCTGCCAACACGGCTATCACTCCTTAAATGCTCACCTTACATTTAAGTTGCAGGTTTTTTTTTTTAAATAAACATTAAAGCTATATCAATAAATAACTTTTTTAATACGTGAAAAACCCAAAATTAATAAAGTTCTAAATGAATAACCTCAATCATCTTCACTCTTGCTCCATGTGATTGACTATTTTAATTAAAAAAAAAAAAATGTTGACAGTCACCTGAGTCTGCAATGGCTAAGAGAGATGTGAAGACGTTACTCGGTTCACTGACACAAACATGAGGTCCACTGCGACTCTAAAGTCCTTCATGAAGCCTTCGACAGGGAGGGCTCCAAAACTCTGTCAGCCCTGCAAAGTGCTATTTATATGATGTTTACATGTGAGGCTTTTAGAGACACACTTATCAGGAGGAACATAAAATGAGCGAGTTTGTAATAGCTCAGGGACACGAACATGGTTGCCGTGGGGACCAAATCGCTCAAACTTCCTCTGTAAATACAACACTCGTCTGCCACCACACTGCACTCTTTCCTGGACAGTTTTATAGATAACAATAACTTGTAAAATACAACAATGTCACCAAGCCTCTTACACCTCTTACAGTCTTGTCTGAACACTCAGTGCAATAGTTAGTGTTGAATTTAGTGAGTTATTTGGAAAGCTCTGAGCGCACATATTTGATATATTTTCATGATTATCCAATCATAGCCAAACATTCATATATCACAGGAGGTTTCCAAGTTCTTCATTACTTTACATGATGTCATGATTGGGGGATTTCTAGATGGTTTTAGATTCTTGTATTTTTTGAAGCATTCATAAAAACAAGCAAAAGTCTAAGTCTTAAGTAAATGTTATCAACCCTTTATACCTACTCTTCTGTATGCATGTAAAAGTTAGCATGTCCTGTTAGCTAGCTTATTGTGCTAAGTGAACAAAAAAATCAGGTGTTACCCCCACCCCACTAACACAATTTTAGTGATGGCTCCAAAAACGGTGGTCCTAAGTCGCACTGTGAGAGGTTTAAAGATGACCGATCCCACGGTCTTGATAGAGATAGCCTGCGTCAAACGATCTCATCATACAATGTGAAATACTTCTACGATCTACGTCAACTACCAACTAATAGAAATACGATTTGAAACGACGCACTAATCAACGCGACAACACAGACGCCTGAGCTGTCGAAAGCGAATATAATCAATAACGTGACTAATCTCAAACTCTCTTTGCAACGCTGGCGCCCCCCTTTGGCCTCTTTTTCCCTAGCCACAACCATGTCCACATTTTTAAGTTCCTGCTCTCTTTTCTTATTTTTCTACGCAGATGAACGCCACTTGGCTGACCGCCATGGCAACCTCAGCCACACACTAATGCTGATTGTCGACTTGCGTCGCATCTTGTGACTCACAGGTAGCACATTGTGTGCATGCATGTCGTATTCATTATAAGATCCATTTAGCACAGCGTGGGTTGCAATAAACTTATGAGATTGCAAAAATCACACAATGTATAGGCGGCATTAATCCACCTAAATAATAATTTGCAGTGTATCATTAACATTTCTGTCCTGGAACAGTTCCTCAGTTAATCACAAGGCTGACATATAGAAGAAGACAACTGCTCACATCTCTAAACACACCTACAATTCATTTAGTCCCCAATTAACGAATGTCTTTAGACTTGGAGGAAGCTAGTGTACCCTGAGAACACCGGCACATCAACAAAGAGAACACTGAAGAAATTAAGCAAAAAAACTACACTATGTTACATTAAGATAAGCCCATAAGCAAAGAGTAAACATCTGTGGCGAAGTTAAAGTTGCAGTTGATTAGATGTGGAATAATGATCAGCACTTTAATTGTCAATCAGCAGAAGAGTACCTGATGTGATTGCACAAGGCCATTACTCAGACAGCCATTCAGTCCCATTCAAGGACCTACTCCTGTGTGTGTGGGTTTGAGTGTGTGTGTGTGTGTGTGTTTTCTGTAAGTGTGTGTCTAGCTGCATTAAATCAAGCAACCTGAGGATGTGAGTGTGGCTCTTGGGAGCGCACTCCACATGACTGATGAGCTGACCCCTGACCTTAGTGTGGGTGATGGCATTGCAACATCCTTATGCCTGTACAGAGGCTGCTTCTGTAATGAAGCCCAAGGTAGGACAAGAAACATACTGCTGCAGTGATGAAAGTTTGGTCAAGAATAGTTTATTATAAACCTTATCCACCAAACCAAACACTTTTATCTTTTTACCTTAATTAGGCCTTAAAAAAGGCCTTAATTAGATATTAGCAATGCTTTACTACTTGACTTTATTATGAATCTTGTTGTAAGTGATACTTTACATATTACAAAGTTTTTATAGTAATTATTATACACTTATTACGTGTAATAAGGACATTATAATTATTTTAAAAAAAGATTTCTAATTAATGAGACCTTACTGTAACAGCGGCCTGGGTAAAATCCAGCCTATCATCCTCTCTTAAGCAGTCACTGCCTCATAAAGAGAAAACAGCTTCCAAAAACTTGGCCAATTTAACGTTAAGTTTCCTTTCAATATGACTCTGAAACACACCGTATGTTCTGTTTTCTTTTTGTTACTTACTCTCTTTAGGATCCCTGTCAGCAGGAGCACTGATCTTTTATAGCGTCTTTTTTTGCCTTAGACCTTTGCTAATTCTTTTGCACCAAAACACCAATTCAGAATTATTGTCTGTGAAAATGTACCGGTAGGCCTACTTGGCAATAAAAACGGATTCTCATTCTGATTTTTGGGAGCAATTAAACCATAAGCACCTCTGGGACCCAACCTTCACTAAAATCGCATCTGCTTTTCCCTTCTAGTGCTTTGTCTTTACAATAGCAGTTCAGAAGACACTGAAGTGTAACTTATCTTATTTGATCTGTTTGTCTTGGAAACAAACGTGTATTAGTGTTTGTTCTACACCATTGAGGCTTGAACTAAAGGATAGGACTCAGCCAAGGTATGGAGGGACTGAACAACCTTTTTCTTATGTACCATACTTTGAGCATAGAATGTGTTTTAATACTGTTAAAGATTTTTGTGCTCTTTCCTCTTTCAGAGTTTAATTGCAAAATGTCAATGATAAAACACCTACAGAAAAAGATGCTATTCATGAGTGCACTGCAAAGAACTTAGTGAAGCATTCTCATGTAAGATCACTGACCTAAAAAAAAGCTTAGTTCATGGTGAATAGGTGCAGAGTTTACTACTAATTAATGCCCAATAAAATATCTATTCGTGTTAAAGTAAACAATCTGTAAAGATAAGTGAGTTTGTAATATATTCAATTAAAAGAGCTCATGAGACATGCAGGCTTTCTTACTGTTTGTAATAAGTGACTGTAATGCTCTTACAATTTAACAATAAACATGTTTTATTATCCTTTCCCTACAAGAAACTCAGTATAAAGTCTCATTTTCTGAGACATGTACGGTCTGGTATCCAAACATCACTGCTCTGCTTTGATTAGATTGATCAGAAAATAGTCTACACACTTTATGAAGCTAAATTAAGAAATCTCAAAGCAGCTTTCAGAGCAGTTGATGATAAGCTGCAGACCAAAGATCTCGGAGTGTTCCTAGTTGCCTTTGAAAAAATGTTGCGTCTCTAGAGTGATGCTTAATCCTCGGGTTTAAAAGCAGGACTTTGAGCTGCAGGGAATGAATGCAGCTCAATAGACTGAAGGCTGTGCAGTGAAACGGCAAAAACTGTGTAGAAACGAAAATAGTTCATAATTAATCACTAAACCTGCCCAGGCTTATTGTCATGTTGCATGTGAATATTGAAAGCTTGTGTTTATGCCTGAACATTTTCAGTCCCTGTTGGTTTGTAGGAAAAGGTGCATGCTTTATTAATTACCTTGTATCCTCAGTGTGTGTGTGTGTGTGTGTGTGTGTGTGTGTGTGTGTGCCTAATCATTTGCCTGATAGTCAATCATGTGCAGCCTGATTGCAGTCACAGTCCATTCTCTGAGTCCTAATTAAAGCCATGTAACGTTGAACTGACACAACCTTGGATAAATAAGATATAAGCTCATGTAATTATTGTCCAATCACCTTTTCTTTTCTTTTTTTGGGATTGTATTTTTGCCTTTATTAGATAGGACAGCTGAGGAGAGAGAGTGGGGAATGACACGCAGCAAAGGGCAGAGGTCGAATTCAAAACCATCAGCTGCTGCGACGAGGACTTTGCCTGCATGAGGCACATGGCACAACTGATAGGCTATCCAATGCCCCCATCACCTTTTCTGATAAATGAAAAATCTAGGGTCAAATATGCTGTAAAGTAGGACCGTGGCGAATAAAATGACTCCTTCTGGCCAAATTATTAAAATATCACAGAGATTGTGAAGTGTGGTGTCTCTAAAAATGTCCTTACAAGAAACCATTTAACCTAGTTTCAGTCACTGGTTTAACAACTGTACCTAAGCACACTAGGTATATTGCGGGCAACTATAGCAACAGTACTTGTAATTCATTCTACATTTCCAGTTAACTCTCACTGGTTAAAGTGGCACACCCAATACAGGACGTGTTGTCTTTTGCCAAAACAGAATGGAATCCGGCGTGTTCACTGTGTGTCGGGTAATGGGTGATACCAGGTGCGCCGTTTAGGGACAAATTATAGAAAAAAATACAACATTGGAGCAGCTGACCTCTGTTTGGTAGTGGAGTGGTCTCTGAAGCGGTTACAGGCAAGGCTTCTTCTTTGACCTTTGGCAAGGAGTAAGTACATTTGTTCCTGCAGGTACAAGTAATAATGTGTAAGATTATAGACTCTGCATTCAAAACAATTATTTAGTTACATGCTGTATCTGAAAAAGGTACTTAAATGAACTGAAATTGTTTTAACTGGCTATAAGATAATCCTGTTCCTTACCAATGACCTGATAAGACAAACCACACTACCAGTTAGAACATCGACTCTACTTACTGGTTTATCCAGGGACTGCCAATTTTTACAGAAAATTACAGTTCCCCATATAGTTGCTTTATTTGTGTCCAAAAAAAGTTGTCCCTCTGAATTGGTGGCTTAAAGTGTACATAATTGTACTGTTATTATAATAGTGGATGGACTATAAGTATGTATGCATTAGGATATAAGTAGCATTGTTGCTGGCTCAGCGGGATGGAGTAATTAAATAACCTTTGTGAAGTTTAATCTAATGTATAAAATTCAAGAGTAATATGGTTTTGAATATTAAATCTGCACATGAATGGTTAGCTTGTCTTAAATTGAATAAAGTAAAAGGAAAAAGATATGCCTCCTAAAGTGGAGGATTATGAGTACTCTGTCCAATCTATGTAATTCAATGTATTGAAGTTAGGTGTTATACTAACAGTTGAAAGATGTACAACTGTTAAGTACTATTGACTTACTGCAAACTCTATATCATGAGGAACGACTCTGGATGCAGTTTAAATCTCTTGGGATTGTATTTTTTTCTGCCAACTTTCTGGTATTTTTAAATATTTGTATAGCTTATGAAATCCTTAGGGGCTGATTGTGTTCTTTGTTTGTCACGCCCAATGAAGTCAACAAAAAAGAACTTATAAGGATCACAAGCCTTAAAAAAAAAAGCCATAACTACAACAGGTTGGACTGCAAAATGAATTCAGACTCTGCATTTGTCCTGCCAGAACACTCCTGGATTTCTTTTGTCCTAAAATCTGGCTTTAAAAAGAATCAGGCTCCTTTCATTTATATAAAAACCTCTGTTATTCCATACGGTGTGTGGGGTTTGGCTGCACAAGACAAAGCTGTCAACCTGTCCAAGAATGAATCACCCACTCCAAGATCACTTGTGAAATGAACAATATAATTATAGTAGCTAAGGGGAACGAACAGGGAACATGGAGTATGGGAAAAAGCAGTTGAAGGGTTTTAACACGCCATGATAATTCAGATTAAAAAAGGAATAACTGCAAGAACAAAATACTTTGAACTGATTTTATTATGTAAAGCCTGCATCAGTTCTGTGCTCGTGTATGCTGGTGACAACCTATTAATCTGAGTGTTTTCTGTGAATCACTTTGAATCAAAGTCAATGATTGAGAATCTCTGAGATCCACAACAAGGTAAGAGACAAGTGGTCCACTGGTTTTATGAGCAGTGTAGATCCCACAATCCCCATGGGAGGCTGCAACACGTCATTTATCAAGACATGATATAAACCATATGTAAAGTCAGAACAAATGTCAATCATCTCTTTCTTCTCTCTGCTCTGTGGATATTTAAATGATCAACATTTGTACAAACAGGGTAGAGAGTAGAAAATAAATCTAAGACCTCCGCCCTGAATCACTGGTGGGGAGTCCCCAAATTACTCCAGCAGGTTGAGAGGGTGACAAGTGAATTGCGTAATAATTTTCTGATTTGCAAATATATTATCCTGCTCATCATTAGCAGCATAAATGCTTGATAATGACATTTCTCTGCCGCGAGGCTGCTGCACACAGTCTTCAAATGGGACGAGATTTATGTTTTTGTTCCGGGAAGGTGTCTGTTTGACTCCTCGCTAACCTCTTTGTTATCACGTTGATCTTGAAATATGGATTACGGATTTCTCGAGAAGCCGTACTTGCTCATCTTGAGATATTTCCGCTTTTATTGTGCTTTTTGGAGGAGCTGTGTGCATTGTGCAGAAAACTGCAAATCTAATCATGGCAATACATTCACACTACAAACCTCCTCTGAGCGAACGGTGACACTGTGTCTTTTTGGATCGCCTTAGGGATAGGTGAGACTAGCTTTGATCATACACACACACACACAAACACACACAAACAAAAACAGACACATCAGGCCTTGTCTTTCATCTGTTTCTCACTGTTTGAATCCATCTGTCAATTCCTCAGACTTAATGCACCTCGGGGTCTGTGTTTTGTCTTTCTCTGTGTGTTTGTCTCTTTTGAGACTGGTGGGAGGAAGAAGAGAGACAGACTGTCTTTACCTCTCTCTGGCCTTGGAAAAGTAGACAAGGTGATTGCAATTGGATTTGTCATGGATCACAAAACATTACCTCAACATGATAAGAGACAGACACCAGACAAAGGCTGTGACCGAGCACTGTGGCCACTGCATGCTGACGATGCTCAGAGCTTTACACACACTCTTCTTTTTTACCAGACTTCCATAGGTCCAAATAATGTACACACATTGTCTGTACTTTCTACAAGATTGACCATTTAATGACACTCGTTGCGCTAGTAACTTGATAGCTGGCCAAAAGAAAACATTGCCTTTTTTAGATATCTGGGCTTTCTGTACTCAAAGACAGATTGTTTATGAGTTAAAAATAAGAACCACTCTGCAACTACGCAGCACAATAAATGTACTGTGGGTTTCTGTAGTTCCAATAAATCCATCAGAGGGCTACACCACGTTATACATGTTGTATTCAAATTAGACAATCAATTGTCAATTAATTAACCATACAGTTTTGAATCAGAGCCTTCAGTTTACTGAGATGATAGCTTGTGTAAAATAAGGTGACTGGAATAAAGACTTTTACAACTGTTTCAAGGTTTCAATCAGATAAAATGATGAGCCGCTAAAGCAATTGACAGAGTAATCATTTGCTAAATTTAATTATGTTAGACATTTGAGTCAGTTTGTTAAATAAAACTGACAAAAAGATAGATCCCAGCTGTTCAAATGAGCATCAATAGCTAGTTTTATATCTGTTCTAGGATAATTAACTTGAAATCTTTGTGGTGAAATACAAGACATCCTAGAAGCTGTAGGAGGGTTAACATTATGCTTCCTCAACTAAACACCAATGCTGTGAAATACTGTCATGCTATATTTAAAACACAGCAGTTTAAGATGTTTTTTTACAATCTGGATGTTCAGATTATCTGTGATTATGTTCCTATTTTAAGGCTTTATTAGTTATGTTTTTATATCATTTTGTAGTTCTGTAGATTGTTAGTGTTGTGACTATTGTGTTTACTATAGCAAGTCAGAGAGTAAACAAACATTGTTGATGTATGAAGTTATTTTAATGTGGCCCCAGGAGGAAAGGTTGTTGTCAAGGCAACAGCTAAAGGAGATCCCCAATAAATAAACAATTTGAAGATCCCATTGGTTATCTGGGATGGATATTTTGAACTATCGCTCAACTTGTTGGTATTATTTTATCCCTGTAAACACACTCGAGCACCACCAGATCTTGTTTTTAAGCTCAACATATGTCAAAGAATAATAACAACACATGCTGATCTGTGTTTGGTTCTGGCAACAACAACTCTCCAATGAATGTGCACGAGGTATATCAAACCGAGGGTGTGTTTACCTTGTAGATAAGCACACACCTAGAATAGCATGCACAGATGCACATGAATGGTGGAAGAAGAGGCGATACAAAGTGCAGTTTGATTGCTCAGTGAAGGGCTGATGGCGGATGAGAGTTGACAGCGTGTAGGTAGAGACAGAGAGACAGCTTCACAGTGTACCAGCAGCCAAGTGGAAAACCACAAAGAGAAGGTTATTTGATTAGAAAGCATTTTGCTCATAGAAAAACACCCTTCTTTTATTGCGGTAAATTACTCCTGTTCATTAGGCTTTTTGCCAAATAGGTGACTTTTTTAAATAACTGTCCCTGATCTTTTCATTTCTTTTTTTTTTTGGGAGAAACTTCGTGCAACCTCACGGACAACTTCCTGCGTCTAGGATTAATGACCAAATTATATCAAGATACACAACCACAGATGTGAATGTCACCTGGAGCTGCAGGTTGGGTCTCCCTGGTTTCTAATCAGGTGGCCAAAAAAGGACAGATTTGAGACCAGAGGTGGCTGGCCAGGCTCAGTGTCTGAGCACACAGAATAGGTGGCTCTCACTGATGCTTTTCTACCCGCAAGGAGAGCAATCAGGGAGCCTGAGCATGTGTAGGAAGTTAAGCAGTACCAACGATGTGTAGTGACTTGGGCTTACCTTACTGCACCTACACTGTTCAGGCTCTACATGAAATCTACATGTAGAGAAATCTAGCTGGACTCTCTTTTTGCATGGTGAGATGTGACCCAGTCAGATGTCTCCAAGTCCTTGGTAATAGAGCCCATACTACAAAGAAAAATAAAGTTACTTAAACACGACTATGGGAGTCACTTGTAGTGGTTAACCAAGAGAAGAAGTCCAGAAGTCTCCTGGCTTAACAATTATTCTTCTGATTTTTTCCCCCTTTTGGTACACTTTCACTTCTCTTAAAGTGTTGTACTAGACAAGATCAGCAGTAAATGTGACACAATGTTAGCAAGAGGCTAAGCTAAATAGTTGAACGCTGCACAGACTGAAGAGCTTGATGATCATTTTCATCAGGAGTTGGAGCTACAAGGAGAGTAAATATTGGGATTTGAGATTCATCCTGGGGCTTGAAATGAATGGTCGTCAGTGTCTGCTGGATGGGATAAGCAGGTGAAAAGGGCCCTAAAGAATCTGTTTGGTTTTTTCCCACATTTATTTAAATGGTAAATGGACTTGATCTTGTAAAGCGCTTCGTCTTCTAACTACTCAAAGTGCTTTTACACCACAGGCCACACCTACCCATTCACACACTGATGGCTGCTACCTCAAGTCACCATCAGTGGTAAAACATCCCATTCATAAACATTTACACTTCAACGAAGAAGCAGCTGGAGCAACTTGGGGTTAAGTGTCATGCCCAAGGACACATCAGACATGTGGCTGGAAAGCTGGGGATCGAGCCACAGACCTTCTGGTTGAGAGACGATAGACTACCAACTGAGCAACAGATGCCCCAAGATGATTGGCGATTGAAAAATACCCCACAATGTAAAACCAGCCACTTAGTGGGTTATCAACTAACTCACATGTGATGTAATCATCTCGACAGTTTAAACACCTCTGTATTTTTCCTGCAATGACAAAACTCTTCTGTCTTCTTATGCATCTTTGGTATAGCCTGAAATAAAGCCATTGCTCTTATGCCACACACACACACACACACACACACACACACACACACACACACACACACACACTATAGCCATCATGTCAAAGACAGAAGGGTACAAAGACAAAAACTATGTAAATGATGTCACAAGATAATTACTTTTTTTCTGTTTATCATGATTATGTGCATTAAAAGTATATTTTTAATGGTAGGGCAAAGGTTATGATTTACATACAGATTTTTACATAATCCACTATATTTTAGAGGGAACCTTTTTTTCCGCAATGGACTGTGGGAAAAATCTAATTTAGGCTTTTAGGTGCCTTCCTTAGAATAACATTATAAGCCACCAGGTCCTTTTAAATTCTTTTAAAGTTCCTAAATTCCTTTTAAAAAAGTCGCTTTCATAGAGTTCTAACATACACAAGCTGTTTTTGTCTGGCTCTTTGGTCTTACTGCAACAGTCTCATTTAATTCAGAAATTTTATTTCACACATCCTTAATTAGCTTTCTGCTGTACTACCTGGCAGACAGGGGTTTGTAAATAAGGGCAGTGTGCTCATTGTCCATGCAGAGAGAGAAAGAGAGAGAGAGAGAGGGGGGAGAGAGAGAGAGAGAGAGACAAAGAAGGGGGACTAAATAAAGCGTGCATATAATACATGTCACAGTGTCTGCTGTCCCTTGTGTGTACTCATGTTTACTCCCTCAGTCTTTATGCCTAATTGTTACGTAACACCACATACAGAGTGTAATTAGCAGTATTGGCATGGACAGTTTTCTTTGATGTTAATGAAAAGAAATGTTTGAAGAAGGGGAGACGCTTAGCAGCAAAGCCCTGGTTGCCATGGCAGAGGCTGACGCAAAAACGAAACCATCCGCACTCCCTCCTCACATTCAAGCACACACTCGCTGTTGTCGGCTATTTTAAGCTCCACAAGTCTATAATTTGAGTGCTCCATTTTTGACCATTGTCCCTCAGGATGCAGACAGTGGGAGGAAAAAAAAGAGAGATCAGAGGCTGACAGGGGTGGAGGCTGAGGTTGGAGCAAGAGAGTAACAGGTGACAGCATAATGGGAACAGAGCTCGAAGTGGCAGCAGGCGAGGTCAGGAGAGCCACTTGTTATCCAGGCCAACTTTGCCCCTCTTACACTCTTTCATCCGCTTTCACACAGAAAGCCTTCATGTAGACAGACAGCCTCTTCGATTGCCTTTCGAATGCAGTCTTAAAAGCATTTTCACAGCATGACGGAAACTTCTGTCCCCTTCTTGTAGAAAATAACTTAAGTTGTTGTGATTGTTTTGCCATCATAGATTCCGGACAATTGCACAAAATTGTTCCCAATGTCTGTTGTTGCTGATCACAGAAGGGGACCTTGTTGGTCTCTCGGTGTGACACAAAAAAAAAAAAACAGCTTTAGTGACTCATACACATGTACTTTATGCTGTAGTTATATGTTGTACCAGCAGCAGCAATTGGACAAACGCCACTTTGATTTCCTTTGCCAGATGAGTGGGTAGAAGTCAGATCTATTCTAGGACCTGGAAGACTTTGCTTTCCAGACATCAATTAACCTGGAAATAGCAGCAAGTCAGAAAGATTATTACCAGGATGAATCAGAGAGGCAGCAGACACCTGCGCCTCGCTGTTTATAATGGAAGATCTCAGGCAGCTGTCACGAACAGTCAGCTGACGTCAGGCAAGATCACATGTGACTTATTCTCTCTGTCTTCTTATGATTCACAATTTCCATCACCATAAGTATGATTTTATTAAAAAAATAATATTTGTGTGGATCAAAAATGGAACAGCAGTGCTTAAGATGAAAAGGGATAAAGAAGGATGATCAGGTTACAGGTTTAGATCAGACAAAGTAGAGATCATGAGCCCTCAGGTGTGTTTCTTCCCTACGTCTCAGGTGAGAAACAGTAATGGCAGGTATGTTTTTAAACTTCACTCTTAACAAATAACCAGACAGCTTTCTAGCTCTCAGTTTTGACTTTACTTTTTTTTTAAGTTTCATCTTTTAACTTTGGACTTGCACGTGTTTTTGAAGTTTTATCTTGTGTTTCTGCCAAAGTAACCTTTTATGTGACGCTTAATAGAGACCAAAGAAAATGGTGAGCCTCTTTAAACTACCCTCGCTCTCTGTGAATTAGGTTTAAGTACGGGCATATTGTCATTAATGTCAGTGCAAAGATCAAGAGTGTTTTAAGAGCAGCTATTTGAAAGCATTTGAGACTTCAACTCCAAAGAGGTATGTGTTCAATTTCTTTTAGAAAATAATCCACCTATTATTTTCTTTAATGGTATAGTAATAGTATTATTTTTGTGTAAAAAAAAGAAAAGAAAAAAGAACAGCACAGGGTCATATCTAATTAAAAGCAGTCCTACACCTCCATATGTTCAATACATTTGTGGGGGGGGGAAAAACAATAAAAATTGGAATTTGGAATACTGGAAATGTTAAATATTGTATGTTTTTCCTTTAACATGACAAAAAAAAAAATCTGATGATTAAATGTTTTTCCAGTTGGTGGTTCCAGCTAACATGTCAGTTTTGTCACCTGCTGTTTTCTCCTGTTTCAGGATGTTTGCACCTTATTTGTCCAAATGATTAAAAATGATCTTTTTAAGCCCTAATATTATTTTCTATAAATCTGTGTTAAGACAAGATGTCTAAAAAACAAGAACTTACCTCTGTATAATGCAATACAGATCAACAGCACAAACTACAACATCCAAAAGATCATGAAGTTCAATCAAACTATCTGAAATACTTTCCAGCAACATTATGACCCCTATGAAGGGAGAATGTACTGCAGGACTTTTCAATGTTTTTTTGATGCTTCGAAGCTCTTCCTGCCACGATTTTTAATCAAAAATGGCTCCGCTCCAGGAGAGCAGATTAGCAACTAATCAGCATCTTACAGCTGACAGCCTGGCTCAATTTTCACAGTCAGTAGGAGCAGAACTCATGTTTAGTGTGGACGCACAGCTACTCTTAGTGCTACTACTCCCATCCATCACTGTGATCCCATGGCTCTCACACCCACTGCATATTTCTCACGTTAGAGGATACAGTTGGGATTTATAAAGAGGAATGCTTCCAAAAAAAAAAAGTCCAAGGGGTCGAAATGTTGCGAGGCATCAGACTACAGCTGAACTTCTTGTAAATGAAGCTGTCACCACAACTTAACTTTATGCACAAAGAAGAAAGACCCAGGGCAGCTCAGAAAAATGTGTTCACTGATCTCAAGCAGGAAAGTGGTCAGAAATATTAACACTGTCTAAACAAGCTACAACATTCCCCTGCAGATTTTCATGCCCTTTCCTTGAGTTCAAGTACTAACATAGAACAAAAGAAAAGTTTTAGCCATGCATTCGAAACCTTGTTTTAAAACTGTGTACTCTAAGTGACAAAGGCAAATAATCAATTCTGCAGAAAATGGTCCCTGTCATAGGTTCATGTGTGACAGGGACTCTGACAGGGACATGAACAACCCAAAATATAAAGAGGCGGGGTCTTCTTGCCTCACCATTAGGGGAATCTTTCATGACACAGAAGCCAGTTAGTCTTCAGCTTTGTAAAAGAGAGGGAAAAAACAACTGTGGTACTATTTTATTGGGTTTGTTTATTTGTTTGTTTGTTTTGAATAATCAATGAGGCTACACTTTCGTGCTTGAAATGTTCACCAGGCCTTGTTGATCGTTTCTGATGTTGTGAGAATGATTCAGTTAAAAATAGACTTCAGTCCGCCGTCAACATATTGCAAACACTGTCCTGTGTGTGTTATTTGTGATCAGTGGCACGTCGAAGGTAGAGAAGTTAGATAAGCTGAACTAAGTTCATTCTAAGAGTAAATACTGGGGCGTAAGTAGCCTAGCGGTTGTGTTGCGCGCCCCATGTACATAGGCCTCATTGCAGAGACCGTGGGGTCGAATACGACACTTTGCTGCATGTCATCTCCCACTCTCTCCGCCTAACATTTCCTGTCTCTCTTTGCCTCTCTTAACCAATAAAGGCGAAAAGGCCCCAAAAATGACTAAAGAAAAAAAAAAAAAAGACTTAAATCCACCGTGTAAATAACAATACAATGCTTTTATACTGTAGTCATTGAGAGCTGACGCTATTGGTTTGATTCATGATAGGCCCATGTATAACCAGCAACCTACAACTCACTTAGCACCCGACTGTGAGCCAAAACTAGCAAAATGAAGTATGACACTCAAAATCACTTTGCGCCATGCACCTTGGCAAAATAGGACCCTATAAGATGAATGTTTTTTACAAGAAAGAAAGGGTTAAAAAATCTTAAAACAAACCAAAGCTGTTAAACAAATGTGGCATGAGAAGTATTGATGTTACAGGAGAAAAGAAAATACAGTCACAGAAAATTAAGTTAAAGTTAAGTGGAAGAACCTTGAATAATATGTAACAACTGCTGCCCTGACAGACAGTCTGGATCACTTCCTGAGTCAATAATGGACTGTACTGACATACAACCTCAGCTTGATTCATACAGGTTTACAACACTGAATAGGATAACAAGGCTCTGTGTGTTCTGAGGCAGTTTTGACCTGCCCATGAGTTTACTTCTGTGCCTGTTTCTAACCAGCTCAAACTGCAATTCATTATTATTTTGCAAATGGCTGCCATTCAGAAAGAGGGAGGAAAAGAAGGAGAGAGAAAAGAAGGGAAGGTTTAGTGGGAGTTCAAAGGCAAGAGGAAATATGAAACATCTGTGCGAGCCCTAACGTCTTGGTTGTAAAAGACATTTTTGTATATTTTCATTTCTAATAACCGGGCAGTGTGCCTTGTGGCGGTTTTATGGCGAAGACTTCAGAGTCAACTGGCAAAGAACCGGAGAACCAATTAGTCAATGGTAAAACATTCAGTGAAGAACAGTAATGCCACTCAGAAATGCAAACGTTTCACAGGGGTCACACATTGCTTACAGTTGCGAGACATTCCTGACCGTGAAAAAAATATCTGCTCTCAGCTCTGCATCTTCAAACACTAGTGTCAGCTGTTCATATAAAAAAAATGTCCTTCATACGAGTATCACAGACTATTTAACCCCCTATTGTTTCCCTCATATCTCTGAGAGCTCTTCTGATAAAAGTGCACTGAGACTTATTTCTCTCTGTCAGAAATTGAGCATGTTTCCATGGTAACGGCGCTGCCGTTAGCCAGCTGTCCAAAGTGAGATAACGTACTGTAGCAGGCAGAGTTGAGAGGGAGTTCTATAAATTCTCATTGTGATCACATAGATTAGGGAAAGCTGTTGTGTCTGTATTGGTGGGAGGTGTGTGTTTACCTGGCGCACATCACCAAGGCCTCAGCCAACACTAAACACTGCTTCATGTTAACTGTTATTATCTCGTTACAGAAGAAGATATTTAGATGAAGTCGGCTCAGGGTTATAGCTGCCTGAAATAGCCAATCAGTATTGTTCAAGGGTACATTTTGATAAGTTTGTATGATTTTCTTTTTTATGCTGTTTTGTGTACAGTATAAACTGTGCAAAGCATTACAGTACTTAAAATCTATTAGCTTAATTGTTCCCACGAGTTTCCCATGTATTTAACACCCTCCCTGACAAAGTACGACTGTACTGTGCCAGTGTATGCCCTGTGGCATGAATGCATCAGTTGGGCCACCATCTGGCAGCTTTTGCAATATTTGTCCTGCTGTGCTCTGCAAGTGTCACTGCTGAAATGGCAGCACTGGTAATGTAGAAACAGCTTGTCTGAGACATACAAGCCTTATTTACATGCCTTTCCCTGAAGGAAACGAAACCGGCTGGAAGGTTTCGTTTAAATCTCCAAATCTGCATGAGGGAGTCAAGGTAGTGCTCATATTTTCATACACTATTTAAGCACAACTCATTGGTAACGTATGAATGTACATGATGAATGTGAAGTATTCCATGAAATTGTGCAAAAAAAAAAAAAAAAAAAGGCCAATAAGATTGAAAAATGTGCATCCTTCCTCTCTTACACTCCCAGTGTCTAATAAGTTACCATGGCAACCGCAGAGTGGAGAGGATTGCCCTTGTTGAACAGGAGCTCTTCTTTGTCGGGAAGGTTTTCTTTTTTCTACTGTGGTCTGCCGTAATCACCTCGTGATAATGATACGCAAGCTTTATACAAAGAATATTAGGGGGCAACTGAAAGACGAGCAATTTCAAAACGATCCTCTCTGACTCAGCACTCAGTCATGCATCCAAAGAGCTAGCTTTGTGAGGAAACCAATATTTTAAGGGTTTTTATTCAAACAAAATACTTGAAGAAATGCTCCATTCTGTTTAAATATTTGTTTTACTTTCACTTTTCAGAACCCTGCCTTTAAAGATTGTATGGATCGGGGTGGGGGGGGTGGGGGGGGTGATTTGGTTTAAGAACTGAAAATCTAAATAAAGGAGCATAAAGTTTTTTCATCACTATCTGAAGCAGCAGTGTGGAAACACTCATTGAACCCCTCGTAGCATTTCTGTAATCAACACTCCTGCACCTGTTGAAAAGGATTAGCATTTGAGCCCACTTTCTCCCCCCATAATCCCCCTTTAATATGCACTTCATGTAATAATGAGCTGCTTGACTTCTCTGATAGCACGGCTTGAATCTGATTCAAATCAACCCCAAGGCTAAGAGAGCTCTTCCTCTGCCTCAGCGACTAAACTTTGTTCCTGTATTTTGTGTGTGAGCCTCCCAACCAGCACCAGCAGCCCTCCACCTCCCTGGCTGTCATTGCCTGCTAAGGTAGCACATGGAGCATCAGCTCCCCATCTTGCAGCGCTCTAATCTGAGATATAGGGTATCATTTACCGAAGTGGTTCTCAACTGGTGGGTCAAGACCAAAATGGGTCCTGATTGTCAGTCTATAATTCCATTTTGACATGTTTATTCTGCTACAATTTTTTAAATCTAAACTGCATAATTTTTCATTTAATAAAGATGAGATTTTTCATTCAGGAGGTGGTGGTGGTTCCTGATGCTTGACCAGTTGAGAACCAGTGATTTACCACAACCCTAAAATACATTTTTGGGCTGAATTTCTCCCTATTTGTTACAAAATCAGTGGTGGCTTCTTCTAGCTCATTTGAATTCAACATCCAGGAGTTTACCTGAATAGCCGGATGACCATTTTCATATTGTTATTCTTCATGAATGTCATCCGTAAGGATTCCAACAAAGACATTCAGAATAAGCAGACCTAAGAGTCGCTATTTTCCGCAGCAAAGTGTTCCACAGTGAGTCCAAAGTTGGATAGTCAAACTAAAGCAAACAATATCAAACAAGCAAAAACTGGACAGTATCACTTAAGAGAAAAAAGCAGTGAATTGGATGAGGAAAATTGACGGTTGAAAAGCACAAGCAAAGACATTATTATGAGTATGTCACTGACGTTATGTCCCAATTCAGGTCCTGAATCATTCAGTGGTGTGTCAAAGGCTTTCCCATTTGAAGGCCACGTTAGTGTGGCTCCTTCAAATGCATCCTGCAATAGGGAACTACTCCTGTTTTGGCCCTCACCCTCCATGACAGGTGAGCAATATGTCTTTTCTATTTATGAAATATGTTGGGAGTGCCGGTGGCCTGGCGGTTGTGTCGCGCGCCCTATGCGCAAAGGCTGGGGTCCTCATTGCAGCAGCTGGGACTTCGGGTCTGACCTCGGCCCTTTGCTGCATGTCGTCCCCCACTCTCTTCTCCCGGCATTTCCTGTCTCTATTCGGCTGTCCTATCCAATGGGGGCGAAAGGGGCCCAAAAAGTAACTTTAAAGAAATATGTTGCCAGCATAGGATATGTGCAGTAACATAACTGTAAAAAATAGCTTTTAATGCAACATCAATGTTGGACTTGCCCAAAAGCTATCTGGCTGTTTTATCAATATGACAATATAATATTAATGAGGAATTTTAGTAATGTTTTGGTACAGGGGCTGCCATGATCAACAGAAAAATGAAAGTTCCCCACCCAGCTGCTTCAACTTGCCTAACAATCAGATCAACACGCATGCAGTACATTCAGTAGTGAAGCAGCATGCATTGGAGGTTCAGAGAGCCACATTTTCCTGTTTATACAGATGTAACACATTCATTTTTCTCTCTCATTCTGGGTTAATCCCAAAACAACCCAATCCCCCTTTGTCATGGTGTTCTTTGTTTAACTATGAACCACTGATTAAAATTCAGCTCATTTAGTGTGGCCTGAATTACATCACAGAGGCACACAAACACTGAGACAACAATGCAGAAGCTGACATTTCAATATGGATTCCTTGCTTCAGTGACACCATGAAGGATTGTGGCCACAGGAGTGCAGGGAAATTCATCAAGGTGAGCTCGTGATAAATGAGAGTGACAAATATTGTGACGTGAATGTTAAAGGTCGTGTGTGACACTCCGCACACAGGCCCCTCTCCAAGTATGAGAGTGAGCCATGTCATTATCTCCTCTTCCAGCTCAAAAGAGGGACCAGCGGGGCAACGGCCAGCTAAATGTCACATCTGCCCTGCCAACGCATGCCGAAGGAGCGAGCTGACAGCCCCACGAAGCCACAGGCTGCTGCTGCTGCTCTGCCAGTCTATTATATAACACCCATCTCAGAGCCGCCACACAATAGCTGCTGTCTTAATGTCACCTGAGTGTATCGCCTCTAGCAGACAATGGGCACCAGCACTGCTGCTTCCATAGGAGTGTGTGTCTGAGTGTGTTTGGAAAGATAACGTTGTGTAACTTGGACCTTTGCTCAGCTAAACCAAAAGCCTCCTCCTCCATGCTCCCCACTGAGCATTTCTTCTCCTTGTTGCTTTCTTTTAAACTGCTGGAAATCCCCCTTTGCTCAGAGAGATACAGTATATCTGTGGACGCCCTGTCTCTCTTGCTTTATTATCCCTAGTACAGTAAGTAGAGCTGTTATGAACCAGGATTGGAAATGAAAATATTCAAATCCTCTCAGGTCTCTGAGAGACAAATGGTAACCTGTAATTGTGAGGCTGTGTCTATACTGTTGTAGGGATGAACAGCCAGTACTTAACTGCGACCAGTTCCTAATTATTGTGTCATCAGAATATTGATACAAGTCCTTGATGCACTGGTCTCAGGTTTGACTCCTACTCTGCAGTCATTCGTTACATGTCATCACATTCACTCATCTCAGATTTCATCTCTTTAGCTGGCGTATATGAAGGCAAAGGCCAAAGACATTAAAAACAATAATAGAGGCAATTACTAAATGTCTCTTTATGATGATGAAGTAGGAGATTTGGAGTAACTTTGGCAAAACTTCATGTTCACATTCAGGACTCCATGGCTAAGATGGCTACACATTCATACTCAAACGATTTATCCAAAAACAGTAATTAGTAAAAGAAAATACTAAAAGGGAAACTAACTAAGCTGTTCATTTAAGAGATATTTCTTATTATCTCTTTTGTATATTACTATTGCTCTTGAATAAAATAAGTAATTTAATGAAAAAAAAAGGCTGCTCATGCTATATTTCTTAACTGAGTAGTGCAAAAGCACTCCTGCACATTCTGCACTCATTACCCCCAATACCGGTTAACCAGTGTTGTCCGGAGAGCTCTAAAGGCTTTGCCAAACGGCTCAGTCTGACTCCCGGAGTGGTGTCCTGCTTCCCTGCTCTTCAGCCTCTCCATGACAGCCCACTGAAAGCCAACATTTCGGCTAGAGTCCTACCGCCCCCCTTGGCTGATCACTCATAGTCTTTAATTTCTATTCAAACAAACCAACAATCAGAGTTTTATTCTAGACAGCATATCACCGGTGCCTTTATGTGGTTGATGATTTTGACATAAAAAGGGAGAAAAGATGTTAAAAACTGAGGGTGGCGTATCCCAGGATGCTTTGAGCAGCAAGTCAGCCAGTTGCAATACACAATGAACGGGGGCAAATTCTGATTGACATACAGTTTGTGAGCTGCCACGTCCACATAGTCCTATAAAACATCTAATATTTTATGATATATATCTATATATATAAAAAACCACAACAGATTGTCAACACTTTAGTCATCCCTTTTCAATTGCGAAGCATTACAAAAAGAGGGACATCTGTTTTCGAATATGTTATGTGTTTTTCATATCAGTACCTTAATAACTGGCATATTTGTTTCTCAGTCAAAGACAGGAGACCTGTGAGCCATAGTGGAAAAGGGAGAAATGTGACACTTATTGAGGGATTATGCGTCATCAATGACATTTGCAGAACATTTTTATCGAGCTGTATTCATTATCTTGTGAATTACTCCCTTTTTAGCACCTAATCAGCCCGCCGAGGATTAGTTTCAGCTCATGTAAAATTTATTTCATGCTTCAGCTTGCATGAAAGCAGGGCATGAAAAAGCACTCAGACCACTGAGTGTGCCACAGGCGTGTAAATAATGACACTAGGGTTATCTTAAATGTTATGCAGGAGTATCAAAAGGCATTACAAGCAATTATATGAATATTTTGTGGCACAACACTATTTCACGAGTACTCCTGGTGCACTGTAAATTCTTCTAAAAGACACCTGACAAGATGTCAGGGCATTGCATTGATTCACTAGTTGATTTTCTTTTCTGTTTCATGTTGCCCAGACAAGTTGCACTTTGACTGACCTTTAACTGTTGAGAGAATTAAGGATCCAGCAGGCCTATTTATATGGAGGGCAGTACCTTATTAATATGTTAATGCCTACCAATTCTCCCCCTGCTTCACTTTTAAGAAAGAAATAGCTTGACCTTCAGAGCCAACCTGCAGACAAAGTCGAGCCAGCCTTTTAAAAAGACGGTTAATGTCTATTGCCCTTTGATCCAGGGGAGCACAAAAAGCTCTTTGTAACACGTTAATGTATTAACAAAAAAAAGACACAACAAGAGACCAATAATACAGTTTTCAATTGATTCTAAGGTCCTCCTCCATTAACTAAAAATCATAAATGGGCTAGAAATATTTCCCCAATTGCTAACTCTTCATTTTTGCCATTCAGTAGCTCTTAATTGTCTGGTACACACTTGGAACTTTGTGGTTTCAAATCACACTTTTATTAGTGGATTTGAATCCTCCATCTCATGTTATATACTATTCAATTTTCACTTATATGTATTTTACTATAATTATTTATTTTTTTCTTTCAGTATGGATTGGTTATTTAGCTATGAACATTTATAAGTAACTCAATTGGACCTTTTGAACCTGAAAAGCAGGAAATGCTTGCATTCCTTCACAAACAATCTCTGAGAGACAGCTTTAACCAGACAACAAGAAAAGCTCCAAGTGTCTTTTGATTATCTTCAGTTAATATAGTCTACACAGACAGTGATGTTTGTCACATTATTCAGCCAAATGGAAAATAAGCATCTGCTAAAAACAGGCAATGTTTTCTTCATTCAAACAAAGACTAAAGAGGGCAGGGAAAAAGATTTATTAAAGATTTTTGAAGGATAGGAGCATCGATGGATGAAGGTGTTATCTGTAGAAGTAAAAAACAAAAATCTAAAATATTCTACTGAGCAGCCTACAATGTACAATATATGACCATTGAGAGGGATGTGAATCATCTCAAACAGTCATGCATATCACATGAAGTGTCCCTCATAAAATGTTCTGTAGTTTGTATTTACAGCTCGATCAATAAGAAGTGAACATGAAAAAATATATTTAGCAGAATTTAGTACACATGTCTTCAGACTGTTTGATGATGTCACTATCATTGCCGAAAACATTAGTCATGTTTATTCTCTGGATGCCGAGAAATACAATTTGGCAAACAATAATTGTGCTCTTGAGACGCCAAAGGACCTCATTGATCCTCAGGCAAGACTTAATTACATTAGATCTTTTCCCCCCTGTGTCTTTAGATTCATGGTGCCCATCAGTTATCTCCAGCCTGTACAGCAGGAAATGGTGACATTGACCCTTGGGCCACAGTGATTTATATCTGGGCTTCATTGAAGAGCTGGGTCTTCAGAAAGATATAGGCCAGAGTCCCTGGTGTATCACATGATGGAAATGTGATGGGATAATCTGATTCTACAGCAGGGCTGCCATTAGAAACATGAGAAATATTTAAAGAAAATGTATATTTTTTTGTCTTAACCACTAGCTAGGGAATGTCCCGCCTGTTTCTGATGGCACAGACCCTGCAGTAGGGGTAGTTAGGGGTAGTAGGCATTTTTTCATATAGATTATTATTTTATAATATCACAACAGACACAATAATAATATAATTGTTGATTTTGAGTTTCTAACATTGGGCTCATCCACTAATGTTTCTATTTCATGATGCTTTATTAGCATGCTAAGTTTCCCCCCAGACTGGCTGAAATAGCCATCGATGGGTGCATAATCAGACCTCTTTCAAGAAATGTAGGAGTCTGATACATTGAAATATTTAAAGTTTAGTGACTATCTAGAGTGTTTTGTTTTGTCTTTATGGCACTCTATTGTAATTGAAAGAGTGTAATATGAACCTCAAATCAAATACACCACTTGACACACAAGTTGGTTGAGTGTGTTCTGTTAGCTCTGCTTCCTTGAGTGTGGCTCGGGCCACATATTTCTCTCCGAACCCCAAATTACACAGTAGGAACCAAGCACAACCTGAACTAGTTAATAATTATTTTTTACGTTCAAATCTGACCTTAGATCGACACAGTAAATGTAAACCGTAGCAATGAGTTGATGTTCCCATGTTGTGAACTTAACTGTTACTGCTGTAAACTATATACATAATTCAACCATTGTGGTTCATTTGAAGTTGTCATGGAGAAAGAACGTCTTCAGCGCTGTTCTCCTCTGGTTGATGGTTCTTTCAGCAATGCTAAAGTTACGTTCTCTGTGGCATGTCGTTCTGCATGACGTGATCCTGTGTCCATGCCATAGATTTTCCTGCATAGCTTTCAGTATCTTTAAACTTTCCCGGTGACATATTTTGTATGATGTCCTCCATCCTTATCACATGCATTTTAACCACCTGAATCAGCCATGTGCTGCGTTCCATAGAAAAGCAAACCTCACCACTGAACAAGTACTGTAGCTAGCCACGCAAAGAAAGTAGATCCATCATAGATGTATTTTTACACTTTAATGTCTAACATAAAAACTGTATACAAGCCCATTCTAATGAGTATTTCAAAGTGAAATGTCGACAGCCTATTGTTAAGCCCATGTGACCCAACCTGAACATAATTTATAAATTCATGTTCAAACCGATCCAACCCGTCAGGTACCGACGAGCCCAGGTGGGCTCAGGTCAGGTATCCACCCTCTACTGCTTCCCCTCACACAGCAGGGTAATGAAAAATGATTCAGGACTCACACCAGCAAGACAAAAGCTCAACCAACATTGTTCTAGCCACTTTAGTGAAAGATCTTTTGATAACATTGAAGATTACAACTTTAACTTTGCACACCATCAGTAGAACACCACTGCTGACTGCAAACTTAAGTCATTATTATCAGACTGAAATCTCCTCTTTTTGGCTTTACAGCTGAATAAAGTGGATCCAGCTTAGTTTGGTTAAACTGCAGAGCCTGAAGCTCCAGTTGGAGCTTGGTAATCTTGATACTAGCAGCACAGACGGCCAGTCATTCTGCGCAGAGTCGATGTCTGTAAATGATTTGAATGACTCAAAGGCCAACTTCAACACTCAGATCACATTCATATCAGAAGGCAAGCTATGACTCAAACTCAGGGGGGTTCGATGCTCTTGACCGAGTTCAGTTGGCTATTATAATGAGAGGTGAGAAGAGTTTCCCCTAATGTTAAAGTGAAACTGTATAAAAATGCCAAATCCAAACTCTATAGCTGTCTTTGTTTTTCAAGACTGCAAATTAAACCTACTCTAAAAATGAGATCCTACGCACCAGAAATGAAGTTGAAAAATAAAAAAAATACTTGAAAAAATACTTTAAGCATATGAATTGTATTTGCATTATACTGGACTGAGGTGCTTTCACACAAGATGGGACTGCCAAACTAATAAACCGTTGAATAAACAGTTTGCTGAGGTGGCTGGCAAACAGTACTCCATTTCTTCTCTCTTTTAATGATCTCCCTTGTGTGCTTAGATGTGGAGAGTTTGAAGATTATTTTAGCTGGGGCAATTTCATCCCACTGCATTGTTTAATGTGCACACTGAGGTCACGTTGAAACCAAGCATACCCGTGGGTGAAACAAGTTTTTAGACATTTTTAATTAACTTTAACCTGGATAGACATCATGTCATGTGTATGACCTCCAAGTACTTTAACAGAGAACTACAGGAACCAGCATTATTATTATCAGAACTGTTTCCCTCCCACACAAACGTCTCCAACAGAGCCACTTCTATGTGGCAGCCTGTAATTAGAAGAAAAATGTCAGGTTTTCACTACAGAGACAAGTTAAGTTCCTTGCATCAAACATTCAAATCTGGGTTAAGTGATGGGGCACCAATAGCCTACCGGTTATGTTGCATGCCCCATGTACCGGTATGTAGGCTATCATCAGTGCAGAAGCTGTTGGTTCTAATCAAACCTGGGCCCTTTACTGCATGTCCTTCCCCAATCTCTCTTCCCAACATTTCCTGTCTCTCTTCAGCTGTCCTATCCGATAAAGGCTAAAATGGCTTAAAAAATACTACTACTTAAAAAAAAAAGTGATGACAGAACAGTTTTTCCTTGTTTTCAGCTCTCTGTGTTGTAGGAGATAGTAGAGTTATTGTCCTTTGTTATTGAAATAACAAGACATGGGTAACAAAGGGCATTAAGACAATGCTGAATGCTAATACGAGGGCCTTTAGAGATGGTAATCAGAAGGAGGTGAGAATGAATCAAGAGGTCCTAAAGGCCCTGACACACCAAGCAGACGGCAAAAAACTAGTGCCAACTTTCTAGCAATTAAATTCTAATCCAGTTTTGTGAACGCATTGCTCTAAACAAAATGTGGGAGTAACTTAATATAATCTAATATAACATAATTTAAGCTTGAACTTTTAAAAGACACAATAATTCACAGATAAATACAGTTTATAAACAAACATGTCTAGTTTTCAGTTTGAGCAAATGCAACACAAACATTTAACACATGTCCATTTATAGCTGCCTTGACAGAAGTGCAACAGAAACATTACTGACATCCAGATTGAATTTGCTTTGCTGGGATCCCCGGCTGACACAACAATTAGTGCAGCTGTGCCAAAGAGATGTGACACGTATCTGCTGCCAGACGCTCGTCCTGACATGACACTGATGAAGCATGGAAAGATACACTGCCACTCTACAGGTTTAGCTCTGTCATTCACAAAACGGGCCTCATTAGCTATCAGACACGGTGTGTTTGATCTGAAAGGCAGCCATTAAAAAAAGCACATTGACATAGATAAATCAATATAGGAACTTTGCTATCAGGAAGTTATGCATGTCTGGGGAGGATGAGAAGCCGTGATCCAATAAATTGTCCTTGTAAAAATCTCAATAACATCGGTTTTGTGCAACTTTTAACTTGTGTGCAGAAACTGCTGTAGCCTTTTGTGGTTGTTGCTTTAAATGGGATGGAGAACAATAGGTTCACCTGACCTTCATTCACTTACTGTACTCTCCTCCCCAGTCTATTTAGTCTGTATGTTTTCTTTTTGTCCACCTTTTTCCATTTCTCAAGCATTCCAGCTAGTCTCTCCTGATTAGTTACAGTGATCCTTTATTTAGTCAGGTTGTCGAATCAAGTGAGAAATATCAATCATTTGCTTCACAAAGCAACGCCTATTTCATGAATCGTGAAACTTTAAATCCTGCCTGCCTATCTAACACTATCTGTTTAAACTGACCCAAACATTCCCAGTTTGAATTTAACTGCAGGCTTATCAGAGAGTTGTGTAACTGGAAACATCAGCCTTTAATTCACTCTTGACCAACAGTGTTGTTGTCCATAGTCTGTTCCGACAACACAATGGCAGTTCAGTTCATTTCCCAAATGGCTTTGAGGGCAGGAGGAGAGTGAAACTCCCCAGTGACAGAGACTGGCCATTTTAAATGATATTTGGTGTCCTCCTGAAGAACCATTTAAGTTTTCAGCTCAACAGCCTCTGTTGAAATCCCAGAAGGGGGGAAGGAAGACAGAGACAAAGGGAGTGAAAAGAGAGTAGAAGCTGGCCAATTGGCTATTGTAGCTATTGTAATGTAAAGGATTTACACCCCCTGAATCTGAAACTGAATTGAAGGAAAAGAGGGAACAATGTGAACACCTTCTCTATTTAGATCAAGGGTATTACTTAAATATTTTTTAAACTACATCTACTGGCTGCCTCATACATCCCTCTTTATTATTTTTTTTTCCATTTTCGTTCAAGTGCTGCATCAACAGTTTATTTTAAATATCAATAAAAATACATTTTTATACATTTACATATATACATTTACAATTTTAACTCATGGTTTTGTGTTTTTTACATCAATTATTTCTAGTCCTTTTTAAGTCAGATATACTGATAATTCTAGTGAAAAGGGATCTGATGAATCACATGCTAAAAAACAACAGCAGACCAACAAAGTCAGCAATCACCATGTGTACATTATAGAGCATTAAGCTGCAGAGGAACCAGATATTTTTAAAACAATAAAAAAAAAAAAAGGATGGCAATGATGAGAAAATGCTTTCAGAAAAACAGACATGGGGAAGTGGGAAAGTATTGAGGGGCTAACAAACACAAGGTTGGTGGATTCCTGAGACGCACAGTGAGGCTAGACCATCAAGGTATTTCTTTTGTATACTTTTTCATGGCCAATAAGAGCTGGAGGGATGTAGCCAGCAAGAAACTATGAAACGTTCTTCCAGTCTACTGTTGGTTTATGGTGGTTTCTTGACCATATAGAAAATAGAAATTACACTAGCCTTGTGCTTTATATAAGCACTCTTTGATAAGATTCCTTATTTACATTGAGAGATCTTAAACATGAGCGCAAACAGCTTCATGCTGTCTTACATCCTTGAGTGTATCAGCTGCCACTCCACGGTCTGATGCCATGGTGACTGTAGCCGTCAGAGGGGATTAGTGAATCTGTCAAATGCCTTTGATCAACAAACATGCTTGAGAGGGACAAGACACTCCACTCTCCAGCAGTTAATTATCTTGAGTGAGCTACCAGGCCAATGACAAAGCTGAGGCCAGAGACAGTCCACTCTCTACTTCTGTCCTTATCACTTTCTGTCACAGATAACATACCATTACAACGACATTGCACTGAGCCACAGTGTTGGAACTTGGTGGTAAATACTGACCTTTGAATCTGAAGTAACCAGCAGACATTTGTGTTAAAAAAAGGACACTCTTTATAAAAATCAATAAAAGACAACCTTCAACTAATTCAGTTAGTTAAAGGTTGTCAGGGGGCAGAGAGTCAAATTATGTCAAGTGTCGTTATAGATATCTGATTTGAAGTTAATTTAATTACAAATATTAGATGATAAAATTAACAAAATTGTAACCCTCCTCTGATGGAGTCAGAAATCGATTTAAAAATGCAATATTTTTTTAAGCTGATCAGAGTTCCTAAACCAAAATGCTAAGAGAGTTTGAGAGCATATCCATTACCATGGGGCACCAGGCGACTCGTCTCTATTAAGCTACTTGGAGCTTTTAAGAATATAAATAGGTGTGTCTTTAAAAGGATTGCTGAAAGGTTTGAAATGCTGTTCTGATTTCATCCTTAAAGGGAGAACAACAAGAGGCGGGGAATTTATAGCTCCTTGAAAGTCAACCTCACTGATCCTGCCTTCAGTTATTAATTCAGGCATGTCCAAATACATTCATGTGAAGGTTCTTTAAATAGCAATGTCTGCAAAAAAACAGAATAAAAAAAACAAATAGGGTTTTTTTTTGTAGCAAACCAGAAAGCAGAATAAAATGAAAAGAGACGTGCATTATATTTTCCAAGATTTGTCTCGGTCAAAAGTGGTTAAAAGCAAGCATGATTAAGCTGCTCTGAGCTGGTGACATTGTGCTTAATGTGCAGAAGTAACCATGGACATATCCTCTAGCACCTCTAGCTGGGATGACAGGACAAATGCTGACCTTTATCCTCTGTATAAATTGCGTCATTACAGCGAAAAAGAAGAGTCCTGCCCACAGGCATGGGCACAGAATAGGGATCTGCATTACATTCATTCAGGTGTAATATGTCGAATTTTAACACTTTAATATCTAAACTAATTTAAAAAATGATTAAACCTGTTATATTTTTTTGTTTGAGTACTTACATTTCCTAAAATATTATCAAAGTCAGAGAAATCCTTAACTTTATAGTTGTAACGGGACGTGTCTTTGGTGGCAGCCAATGACAGAAAAGACAAGTTAATTGTTGCCAAGGAAACACCGGACGTTACGTCAAAGACTGCTGCAAAATGAAGTGCAAACTGCTACTGAAAGCTGCCTACTGTTGCTGTGATAAAAACGTCAAGTACATTATACTTGGACGCGTTAGCTTGCCAGTAAACATATTCTCTTCCTCAGGTCGGTTTCGCCCGGTCATCTTGACTACCGTGTACTCAGAATCCGTTTTCAGAATTATTTTATTGGCTGTGTTGTTTGTGTTTGTTCTTCATGTATCGTAATAGGTGTGCCAGCGCCGGGAGCTAATTGGCCCATCAATTTCCTGCTCCCGCCTATGATAGGCTGCAGAGAGGTCTTCCCCACTATTAAGAGCAGGAAGATGGCGTCGCCGCGGCAGGTATGGGGAACTCCATCTTCCTCACCTTCCAACCGGCCACGCCATGTTTTCTTTGTTAATATGTTTGTTTTAAGTTTGTTTTGTGTTAAAGATTAAAGGGGTGAATGACACGTTACTTTAACCTTGTTTTCTCATGTTTTTGGTCAGTTAGGGAGGTAAATTGGTTGTCTTTTGATTTCCATGATTTATGGTTGGCTTGGTTCATCAGTTAGCCTCAGTTTTGTTTGTGATGTTTGAGCACCGATTCCCCCTGAGGATTATTCTTATTGTCACTAATTTGCTGTACATTATTTCTATGTTGAAAATAAATAACGTTAGAGTGAAAATGTTGAACTATTCCGCGTGGCTGCTTGGAAAGTGAGGGATATGTGCCTTTGATTTCACAGTATGATTTCGCAGTATGATATCCTTAACCTATATACTCACAAATAATACTTTCAGTGAAAGCCCTTATATGGTTCTTGCTGCACAAAAAAACACAACCACATGGGGCTCGTACAGAGGCTGCAGTCCTCAACACAGCGGCCGTTGTTTTAAATCTGACCTCAGCCCTTTGCTGCATGTGATGCCCCACTCTCTCCTCTCAACATTTCACTCTCTTCACCCGTCCTATCCAATAAAAAGCCCAAAAACAATTTAATCAAAAATATGACAGAGACTAAGGCCCTAGGCTCCCTTTGTTGTTGGCTGAGTAGATATTTTACAGCAAACATATAAAATCCGGGAAACCAAATCTGGGAGAGTAGTGGAAAACACATTTTCTAAGATCAAAAAAGACATTAGAATTTATAGGCTTTGATGGCATAACATGGCATGAAACAACAAAGGTCAAGCATTTTAAAACACAATTTCTTACTCTGAAAACAACAAGAAACATTTCCAATATTTCAAATGCTCCTTCTGTAAATCTGATCTTAGCAGATCAATTCATGAAGTTGAATAACATCATCAAAAATCAAGTCCATTTCTGAAAATGTTTTCCTTGAGTCAAACATTTTTATTTTTTAACACCTATTTTTCTCACAGCGCCGTTCTCAAATCTCTCCACACTGTGTTATCCCTGACATTTACAAACAGTGAAAGCTCCATGAAAGTATACAACACAATATCAGGTCCTGCTGGGAGGTGAAATAAAACAGTGTCGGCAAGCATCTCAATGCAATCACAACCCAAGTGAATAATAAAATCAGACGAAAGAAGATTTTCATGGTTCAATAGAACACGGAAGCAGCCACAGGTGCTCTCATTTTCAAGTCAATACATCAAGCTGGAAAGGCACAATTGAGAAATTGATGTGGAAAACAGTGCATCTCCCGCCTTTCATCAAAAAAGATTGTTTGTCGCTTTGATGGGCTTGAGGTTCTAGGCAGATCTGGGCAAAGGTGATGAGCTTAAATAAAATGATTGACAGCAGAGTAGGGCGAGGCTGGTAGGCAAAATGCATGTTGTTGTACAGCAATGAACAATCTGCAGCCTGGTCCTGTTTGCTATGACTGAGAGAGCCACAGCTGAAACACAACAGGGGTGCCCTCAATCCATCAGCTTTGCACAGACATGCCACTGGCTGTATTTTCCCAAGAGATAAAATAGCTGTTTGGCACGTGTCATTTTTACACAGAAAATACATCATATGTTACAATCATCAGCAGACATGTTGTTTGATGGTGAATCAGAAAACAAATCAAATCAAGTTTCATTGAAGTCCGATCCACTGCAGCCCCCAATCAATGAGTGAAACCCAATAAGGCGAGTGTGTCAGAAAAGAGACTTCCATGCGGTCAACTCTCGTGTATCCTCTCTCCTCTCTCCTCGATCCTCTCCCCTAAGCAGCTTTAAAAGCTTTGGAATGCTCCTTAACATGACAGGTCCAGACCTACTTCCGGTTCGACAGAGAAGCGAGGAGACATCATTTAAGAGACTTGAGATGCAGCTTAAAGGATGTGCATGTTTCGTATTACAACATGATGACTAGTGTACAAGAGGTAACCGTGCTCTGGCCAAGGTTGGCCTGGAGCAATGTGAGTGCAGGCCAATAGGGGGGCTGGGGAGGGAGGACAAGTACGGGGCAACTAGGCCTAATGTGACACCAAACCATGTTTTTGTGCACTACAGTGGGATATTAAAAATCTAAATACATTATAAATAATTGAGATTATTCTGATGCTAACCTTTGAGAGCCTGGCATGTAGGCAGTCCCTGTATTAAATGATAATAATGATTGAACAGTCCAAAATGGTATTCCTTGTCATGTCACATCTTTGTCAAATACACCCTGAAGAAAAACTTACTCTCCACCCAAAAGTAACTCTCCACCCAGAATGGTAGTTAGTGGATTATAGATACAGCTATACTCACTTTTACACTGCCAGCAACAGCAATTTGCAGCTCTCGAGCTCTGCCAGCTGTGCCCTGGATGGAGTTGCATGAATAAGCTGAAAATAGAGTGCATTGCCAGTTTAACCAGTGAGGGCGCCTAAGGGCAAAAAAGAACTGCTTGGCTCACATTAACCCTTCTGTTACTTCCACTGTTTTAGTACGTATACTGTATAGTCTCCATATAACTTGAAAAGTCCCAAGGTTTGCTGCAAATTCATTCAACACAAATTAAACACACATTGAGTGTAAAATCTGCTAAAATAATGATGGTCCTAAAGTCCCTGTAAACGGACTTTCTCTATTAGCTTCTTACTGACCTACTTTCATCATTGAGCAGCATACTGTAAGTTAAGTTAAGTGTAAGACACATTTAGTCATATTTTATTTAGTCGTTACTTGATGATTAACAAAAACAAATCATATGCACAAAGTCTGAATTACCAGATCAGCTTAAATTTTAAGGTTTAATCTTAAGCAACAGTAAGGAGCTCTCATTTATTCTTGCTGTTTCAGGTCTTTTAGAGCCATCAGTAATAATTTCCGTCTATTTCATGAACAGATAAAAAAAAAAACTCCTCACAGGAGCTTTAAACTGATGATGAAAATTATTCAAAACATTATATTGCTCTTCATACAGCGGAGTAGCTTTTGATTCCTTAATCAAAAAATTGTTGAAACTATTTGATATTTATTATAAACATCATGAGCATTTGTAATCTTAATTTCTTAATATCATTTTTTTTTTTCTCCCCACATCTGCCCACATATAAACTTGGCAGGTTACTTTGGACAATTTGTGCCTATTTACTGAAATGTTTGGAATACGTCACATCGCTGAGACAACTGGAAAAATGGAGACATGCTCAAATTCTGAATAATTTCCTAATAAAAGTGGAAACAAGGATTACATTAAATTCAATGATTGACATAGCTGTCAGTGCTTTACAATAGGTTTGATTTGACAGTTAAACCAATGTATTTTTTTTAAAGTTATAGTACATTTTTAACATGATTTCAGGTTGCAGAGCTTTTAAAACATTTTTTTTTTATTTCGACATAAAGAGTCCTGCACTGTACAAGTCCAGGCCTGAAAGGTTGATTTAATGTTTTAGGAACATCTTCCACAAACAAACTGTCCATCAATTTTACACAAACGATCTAAAACACAGTGAACTGGGGGCTTTGCACTCACACAGTGCGTATAGTCTCCAGGACTGATGCCAGCTCCTGGGGAATCTGTAGAAACTGCCAAACAAGGCAAAGTGAGTGTAAGAATGTGTATATTGAAGGAGACAAGCAATTTTAAGTGTTGCTAAACAAAATGGAGCAGTCATTCAGTTGTCACTTGATAAATTGTGACAGCTGTTATATTCATTGTGGTAACAAGCTGTCTGCTGTGCTACCCACTGATTCCTGATGCAGGTTCTGTCATTCATTTCCATCTGAAGAATCCTCTTGCCAAAATCATTACAACACTTTTTCATATCACACTCAGTGGCATGGCCATCTTTCATTTGGCTACACCGGAGGTCGTCCAAGTGGCACCATTAGCAGACTTTTCATCGCTGTGTTTACTCTGGTTCTGACACATATGGTGGATGCAACATTCCCTGCGCTCCTGTCGCTCCATCTCATGCCGGATAAATTATTCAAAAGTGATCACATTCCAGCCGTATAATTATCACTGTCCGACAGCAACACCTCAGCAGTTTCTTAGCAACTGCTATCGGCACATTTTCCACTTCCACAACAGCAGTATTTTCCATCTAGTTGAAACCAGGCTCATTATTTGTGGAATTTATTAGATAATGATTCGTAAACACAAATGCATCAGTCTTAACTGCTTATCAGAGCTATCATCTCTTGTTTTTGATGTCTGTCAAAGCACTTTGTAAACCTGTGTTTTTTAAAAGGTGCTATATAAATAAAGTTATTATTATTATCGTATGGGTTTCACACTAACATCTGCCTCATGTAGTTACACCCATTTCAGCTCTCTCGCTTTCTGTTGAGCCCAAAAAGAACTCATCCTTGGATACACCGTCCATTGATGTGCAACTTACAGAGAAGAAGAAAGAGAAAACACAGATCCATGCACACTGGTTGGATAGATAAAAAAGAAACCTCTGGACTGTGCTTGTGTATTATTCATCCACCCTTTAGAGCTGGCCTGAGCTCTGTATGTCAGCATGGATGGCAGACAAGCACCCCAGGTTCCAGGCTGAGGGAGACAGCCTTGGTCTTAGTCAGCGAGCTGGTGGCTCAGATGGCACTGTGGATGGCAGCCAAAACAAGCAGGAGGGATGTTCACAGCACAGAACAGAGCTGGGAAATTGTTGGGGTGTTATTGGGAAGGTTTCAGATCAGCGATTGGCTACTTTGAGAATTTAACTTCTGGATCTTTTGACAACATACCTTTTCTCTGGAGTCAACTCAACTAGACCTTATATTTTTTGAATCTCCAGTTTCAAAAGATGTTATGACCGAAAATAAAATCTGATGTTTAAGATACAATGTTATACCTTTTTATTTTAATTTCAAAGTGGGCTGCATCCTATTCACCAGTGCAACTAATATACCAGTATCAAATGCTGAGAGAGGTATTTTATGGCGCGATTGTGTATCCAAAGCTATGTAACGGACATGTGCCGTCATGACTGCAAGTGCAGATGCAACCTAACCCCATTGCACGTGACCTGACATAAGTTAAAATTTGCATCCATTCGTTCTGCAGGCCGCCGCTTCGATGTGCATAGCGTGTATTGATGTATAGTGATGAGGACCAGGCTGGCGGGGCCACTTAAACCGCTTTTCTCCATAATTTATTCTTAATCCTGCATTCAAAGAAAACAGTAGTATAATGTAAAATAAACTAATCGTGTGGAATGCTGGTTTGATTGAAAAGACTCCTAAATTAAAGACAAGAATTCACCAGTGGGGTTTGCGGATGCTTTCTAGTCCACCAGTATAGCAACTTCTGGAGCGCTAATGTTTTGTTAAAACAGAAACTAAAGTTATGGCTTGTCTTGGTCAAAACTCAGAAGAAAGTTTCCTGTAGTCAAAAGTAAAATTGCTTCAGAGATTCCTAGAACCAAGGTGATAACACTGTACAACATGTTAGTGATCATTTTGGCTGGCCCACAGGGAGCAAGGCAGTAATTTGTTCTAAATTTAACAGTTCAGAAATCTGTTTCTGGAGGGGGACATTTATTGCATCCAATGACTTCAACTCGGCTGTCACAGAAGTGTGTTTTAATTCAGTAAAAGCAAGAGTAAAGAGTAAAGAGTAAAAGCAACTTTCCTCACCCTGTACATCTATAATTGGGAGGAAGTACTCAAAATAGAGTTGACTATTCAACTGACAGCCAATATCCTGCATCTTCTCTTTCACATCGGATATTAAGCTTGAAGCTGACAGTCTGTGCAACCTTTCTTATCAGTACACTGGAAACCTAACCTTCAAATTGCTTGCACATGTATTGACGTTCAAGTAATCCCCTCACTCGTACATATTAGTGTGATAAACAATTCATCTCTTTCTTGTTAAATTGCTTTTTAACAATCTTGTGCAGAGCTGTGTGGGTTGTTGACTGATGCCTTGCTAAGCTTTTTATTGCCCGTCTTGTTTACACAAAACAATGAGAGATTTTGACAGATTCTTTGCGCAGCAGACCATTACAAATGCTGTTCAAACTCAAATCCCATCATTGTTTCCCATGCATGTGTCTCATTCTGCATTGGGTATTTGAATTATTCATCAAAAGCTCACTCAAGTATAACCCTAAGTGTCCTCTTGTCTATGTATTTATGTATGGAAGTTTTTCAGAAGAGGTATGGAAACTTGAATGAACGCGTGAGGTTAAGCCAACACAGATTCCACAGAAAAATCTAATTGATTTCTAGTTTCCCCACGTTACATTTTACAGTTAAAAGTTTATGTTTCTTTAAGATATCAACAAAGTTCTGATATAGTCTATCGTATAACTTTTGTCGTAAGGTCGCCTTTATCAACATTAATTCAATAATGAAGACATCTTCTTGTGTTTAATATTTTGGGCAAGACCCATTCAATGAAAAATGTATATTTTAGGTAATTAGGATTTAAAATCAGTGCTACATACATAAAAAACAGTATAGCTGTTACGGGTGGCCATGTGGAGGGGTGTTTAGAGGAGCCAGGTAGGAGAGACTCAGGCATACACTCTGGGCAGCAATGAGGTGAGGAGCTCTTGTTCCCCATTTTGACTTTTCCCTATCTAGGTTTCTGTTTTTCCCCAGGCATGTCAAGATGTCCGGGTTATGTGGTATTTGAGTTATGGGCTGGAGATCACCGGCAGTCCTATTTTCTGTCTTTTAGTTTCACAGGAGGTATTTAAAACCATTATAGTTAAAGTGATGGCATATTAGTTGCTGTGTTGGCTTTGTTGGTGTTTGTCCTATACATACTGGTCTTAAACAGGCATTTTCACATACGCAACATGTATAAGCCATATTTAAGAAAACAGATCCCTGCTGATGTACCGTTTTAACAGAAGTATGGCCAGATGGTGTTTTTAACAGTTTGTATTTCTTGATGTTCATACTACATTCATGGGTTTCTTTAGATCGAATGGCGTTACACATCACTAGCATTTGTTGCATAAGCGTCAGATGGGTTTGTTATGCTCTGTACACTCCTGTTGGCTTCAAAGCCTCCAACAAGGAGGTAGAATATTTACACTCTACAGTCATCAGACATCAAGATTCAAGATTTCAGTTTCTTATTTTCATATTCGTCAAAAGAAAACAATTTTTTTGATCGAGGGTGTTTTGGCCTTGCCTCCAAGACAATGCCCGTTGTGTTTAGAGCCTGGAATGAAAACCTGTCTGACAGAAGATTTGTCATGGATGTTGACCATGTACTGACGCTCCATCGCTCCCAAGTCTCTGTGTGGGTGTTCATGACCTACCAGAAAGGGACAAAGAACCGGATCGGCCTGCTGTTTGGTCCAAAATAACCACTGTGGCAGAAACAAGGTTGAAGGTTAGGACAGAAATCCAATAATAAATCTAGCTAAGTCCTTGTTCCCGCATGCTGGCTCCTGCATTGACATTCCCCCACGAGTCAATAGATCCACTTTCTGATAGAGCAGACTTAGTGGTGTTGACACTGAGAAGCTTTGAACAGCAAATGTCAAAAATGGCTGGTCTCATTGACTGACCTGCGGCCCCCCCACAGTGGAAGTTGACTCTAACAACGATTCTTTCTTTAACAAAAAGATAATGACATGCAGAGTAAGAAAGAAAGAGTTGAATGGCAAAGCTGTTGGAGGTTTTTTTACTTTCTATACAGCTTATTTTATGCAAGCTCCCGTCTACAGACAGGGATTGGTTCCCGACATGTTCTAAAGGACCTCAAAGAGAATTGTCAATAAAACACCATCTTGTTTGCCCGGCAGATTCTCTCACACTGGCCTGTGGAATAAATGTGCAGGTTGCAGTATGTGTGCTTTGGAAGCATCCAGCAGTGTTTCAGAAGGTTTAAACTACTGCTTTTGTTCTATTGAGCGAATGTAACAAGACAAGGTCTAATGCAGTTGGTTCCATCTTATATCATTTAGCCTTTTCTGTAACCTGAACTCTCTCTGCATCTTTCACAGAAAAATCCTGATGCATTGTGTGCCACCTCGTAGGGTTGTCACAAGACCAGATTTTTATATTATTGTTACCTCTTTGCAGCAGCTTTTTGTTAAAAAATAGAACTGAGGACGCCTTCCATTTTCGACACCATCTATCATGAAAACAATGAAGATTTAATTGTTTCAAAAATGTGGTATCTCATAGTATCCAAGTGCAGTGCCTACCGTTCTACCCTGTGATGTTAGCTCACCCTCTAACTGGGTTTACAGGTCAAAGTGTAAATCAGAACAATGCTTCTTACCAGAACTTGTGTTGAGGGGTTATTGCATAATTTTGAATCGCTACATAATGGAACTAAATTTAAAAAAACATTAAGCGAGCAGTTGCACAGTAGTAGTCTCCCACTCAGTACTGAGAACAAACCGAATGTTCCCATAATAATTCTCAATGGCATTGTGAGTGAAAGAGTGTAAATAATATTGCAGTGGGGAATATAACAGAAGCACCATATGGCCCTGTGATGTACAGTACATCCATCTGTTTCCAGGGTGAAATCTGAACCATAAATCAAAAGGCACAGGACAGCTGTTAACCCCCTTTAGTCGAGTATACGTCCAGCTGTAGTGACTTTTAGAACCCCTTGTGACTATGACAAAAGTGTTCATTTGCAAGATGAAACATGAGAAACTGTAGGAAAGACAAAAATCAACAACAACAGTGATAAAGAAACCAATACAAATCCAACACAAAGACCCATCTCAGATTGCTAATAACCATTAAAAAAAGGGAACAAAAAATCCTCTTTCCTGTTTATGTTTGCATGTGATCTCAGAATAAACACTAATGCAGTCTAAAGACCTTGTGGACCCTGAGGCGAGTCATTGAGCTGCCATCAGAGCAGTATGTATGATTATGTCCTCTAAATTTGATTTGTTCAGAAAGAAGGATGACTTGCACTTACGAGGACTCTAATCATGTTTCATGAAGCCAATCACCACAACATCAGTGGGAATGTACTCTCCTTGGTACATTAAACATTCTGCTTCACTATGAATTATGCACATCATATAAATGTTAAAGTGGATTAAGTGCCAAGATTTACTCAAATTAAATTAAGAAAAACATGCAGTGTGTAGTCGAACACTTGTCATCTAAGCCTCAGACTGACAAATGGACAATCTAATTCAGCCTTCATTACAGTAATAAGAACTGTTATATTATTTTTTTAAGATTTGAAATGGGTGTTGATTTTAATGATGCTAAAAGCTTTTTTTTAAGGCAAAGTAAACCAGAAGATACCATGCTGCCTAAATTATCTTTACATAAAAGATAACCCTGCTTCGTTGTTAATGACGTTTCCATTTAAAGGAATTTATCTTGAAATAAAATGACTGTTTATGCACATTAAGAATGCCAAGTAGCTGAAATTAGAACTGAAAAAGAACTAACATGTTTTAATATTGAAGGCCTCACTGCACCCTGTCTAACTCTCACACAACCATTTATGGCAGCGTTTCTAGACCTTCATCAGACAAACAGTTTGCTGACGACTGTCAGTGTACAGGAGTTTACCTTTACGTTTTTGATGGACACATTGTTCTCCTACGCTCCTGTCTTATGAATCAGATGTGTGAGGCTTATTTCTATTTTGTGTTTTGTTTGAGTGACTTTATATTCTATACTGGAAACTGATTGAACAAAGATTGGGTATTTTTCAATAAATACGTTGATAGTTTTATTTCACAAAATGTTTTTGTTTTTTTAAAACTAATATCTCACAGTATGTTTGATCTGGGTAGTTCTAAAAATGAACAAATTAGTTGTGAATAAAATAAATGTATCCCAATGACACTGTGCTGTTCCGTGCACAGAACAGATCTTTGAGGCAAACATTGGAGTTTGGTATCTCTGAACACTTAATTTAGGACGACTCAACAACTCATGTGCACGATGTTCAAGCCTATTTATTGTGAAAGAAGTTCGTGAAAGACAAGTACCTCCTCTGCCCAGGCATTGACGGTCTGTTCACCACTCAGCCCAAGTGTAAACAGTCTCGGCAGGAACAGAGGCGGCAGGAATAGAAAAGGACAAGGTCATCGTGTCTCTTTGTAAAACTTTCTTTCCTGTCACTTATGTAGTTCATTAACATATGAAATAACGGCTTTCAGTGAACTTCCCTTGACAGGATTTAGTGTTGCAAAGGATCACAGTAAAGTGCATACATGTACATCACATGTGCAGAGTTTCAGTAAGAAGAAAGCAACCTTTAATAGAGGGCGTAGTCGCCATGGAGATTTGCTATGAAATTGGTTGTGAAGTGTTGATTTCGTTTTGTATGGATACTTTGTATCTCAGCATGCTTACTTTTCTTCTCTCCCTCACCGTGTCAATATTTATTTTGCAAATATCAGCTGCTGGTTCTGTGTGACTGCAATCAGTAGCATAAAGGAGCAATTTGTTACACTGAAACTCACAATCTAAAATGGGTACTGCTGCTGTCCAAATTCACAACAACATTGAAGTGCTGGTAAATGAGGAATCCCTTAATACTTTGGAGTTTAGCGCGGTTAGGGGCATCACACTTCAATTTGTTCAACTGCCCGATGTTTCTCAAAAATCATCTGGTGTCAGATTGGCACAAGTGACACCAGAATCCTTTTTTTAGCTGGCTTTAACAAGTGATGATATGAGAACAGATGAGACACAGCGTGAGGGCCATGACACTGCAGAGTCAAAAGGAGGGCCTTAATAAACTCCCGTCCGACGTCCTAACCTCAAAACCCTGAACCTTGTTAAAAAATGTCCAGCTGAGCACCAGAGACAAGTAGCCTATGTCTCACTTCATACTGTTCTTTCACTTGCAGAGCCTCTCTGTCGCACTTTGACAAAACACCCTCACAGTCAAACCACTTACAGGGGGCCTTCATAGTCTGAATAATACACACATCATCTCACAGTGACCCTTTTATAGATGAGTTACCTTTACATAAACAGACAGTATGTTCACGTGCTGTGATATAATCAAATTTTGCACTTTCTGAACAGTTTCATAGGTCATGCTGTTTCATAATATAGCCGGAACATCAGAAGTTGGATTTCACTGAGAATTGTGCAATAAAAAGTAGCACAAATCTTTCTAATTGAGCATTTTCATTTTGACATTTAAACTGAAAGCTCTAACTCTGAACAGTCATACTTCACCTGCCGACTCAAAATCCATATATTATTCTTATTTTTAAACCATACATTCATTTCAGGGCATATTTTCATGCAAGTCATCGTACACATTTTAAAAATGAATTCCCTTACTAACACTTATAGAGGTAATACCCTTTGTACTAATTGTCCTTGTGGAAGCCTCTTGTCTTTGATGGGCTCTAAGTAGTCTGACACAATTACACTAAACAATGTGTCATTCCAGTTGGCATGATGTGATCTTATTTCTCGCCTTAATCAATTCCTGCGCACCTTCAGACTGAGACAGGTTGCTCATTTACTCTGACTAATTGCTTTGACCAAGCTTGGACCTGCTATGCCGTTATAATAGGATTTTAAAAGAGCCTTCCTCTCAGGGATTATAAGGTTGGTTGGTGTAACTCACTGCCTACAGTACATGTTCTTCCTTAAGTCTGTTTCGTTTAAAGAGGTCAGAGAACCCAGGAGGAGACGGGTCTCAGGGAGGAAAGGCTTTTTCTTTCTTTTTTTTACAGTCTGTGGATTTAAATGTTACCCTCTATGAGAGTGATGGTACAGACACGTCTCTTTAATTCCTCTACATCTGTGGTGCTACATCAACTTATACTACACATCATATGTCTTGCTGATTACAAACACATCTGTATATCTTTTTGAAGTCACAACAGGCTCTATGGCAGATGACCATGATTTGCACAATTTGCAAAAGTGGGGAGGTGGAAAGGGGGTAGAACATTAGGTGATATCGTAATTTGGAACCAAATCAACTATCTTTTTAAAGTTTGCTTATAATTAAAGTGGCTACATAGACTCTCTTGTTAAAACTGCACTCTATCCAAGCTGAGCCTCGGAGCAGGCAATAATCTTGTCAAAGAAATCCAATTAAAAGCATCTGGCTCCTGAGGAAACAGGGAAGACTGGTACCTTTTAAAAAGCCATTTCTTTGAGCCACAGGCTATCAGGGGCTACCAGAACTCTGCTCCCAATCATCTGAACGAGTCTGGGTTCCCTTTTCTAACAACCAATACGTATATTAAGGAACATGCAAGCAATCAGTAGACACTGACTTAAGATCTCAAATAAGGAATACAAAATTTAAGCTTTCAAGTTTTGGACCATAGCCAAGTCTTATATATTTGGTAAATTTAAATGTATGTGATCCACTGAAAAAAAAAAAACTTAGCCCTCTTAATTCAGTTTAACTTTGTCTTTACAGGGTATTTAATCCCATTACTAAAGGACTCGGAAAAAAAAAAGTGACACATTTCACAAATCTTAAAGCAATACTATGCAACTTTCGATAAAGTAGATGTCACACCTAAGCACCAAAACAATACTCTCTCAGTGCACCAACTCACCTCCTCCCCAACCCCTCCCATAGTGTGTCAACAGGATTGCAGCCACTTGTTGGACTGATCTCCATTCTGCTATTTAGCCACACTATGTATTTTCTTTTGAGTTGGAAAGTCTGATGGTTCTCCTGCAATTGTACTCTTGCAACAACACTCTGCCATTATGCCTCTACAACACTTTCCCTGAGTGGGGCGAGGGCTGTCTCTCTGTCCCCATGTGGTGGCACAACTAATGGTTGGACAGGGAGGAGTGGAAAAAAAAACATGTTTGTGTCTGAGTGACACAAAAACAAGCTGAAGGAAGCAGTGAGGACACAAATACTGTTAAATTAACGATAAAGATAAGATAAAGATAGACTTTATTGCTCCCCAATGGGGGAATATTTTTTGTTACATTACTGGTATGAATCAAAGTTAACCTGGGGAAATGTGACTTGTGATGATTGACATGAAGCTATCAAACACAGTGGAGTTCAGTAAAGAAACGCTCAGTTCAACATTAGCTCAATGAAGCTCACACTGATCAATTACAAAGTATAACTATATTAGCCCTAATACTTATAATTATAATATCCGATTATGAATATCCCCGTTAGATTACCATTATAATTTGTGGTTATCCAATGTCAGCCTGATGGGATCATTAGAGGGATGAGCATAGTCTTTCACTTAATGACATTAGAAAAGGCGCACAAGTGGACTATGGAGAGCGGCAGAACATTCAAGTCCTCACAATCGTCCATAAGACAACACTGAACGTGTTGTGAAAATCACTTGCTATCTTGCTTCACAGGGAAACAACTCAACAAATATCAGAAAATTAAATATTAAAATTACATTTATAAAGAGAAGGAATATGGTCACCTTTTCGACTAGGAATCATTAAATCATTGTTTTAATTTAAGATTTGATTTGGAGTCTCATGGAAGTGGTTTGTGTTTCAGATGATTAAGTGAATCATTGTTCCCTGATGGAGAAGTATGACTAGTGTTGATACATTTTCTAAATCCCTAGATCCCTAGTTGATGTTATCATTAGGGATGTAAATGATTCATCGTTAAGAATTTGACCAATTAAAAATGTATTAACTGACAAACATAATACAAATGTAATACCATTTTATACCAAAAGAGGGCATCCGCCACCTCAGAAAAACTACTGTTACTACTAAAGGAAGAAGCCGTACTGAGAGAGTTGAGGTTTCATTAGTTCAAACTGTTTGTATTTAATGAATTCATGTTTCAAGTCACTTTTTATCTGTTTCAATGGTTTCAATAAACTGAGAAAAAGACGTGCATTTTGTGGCTCATTAACAATTCATGATTGACTATCGGTTTCAGAAAAATGACTGAAATTTGCAACCCTTTTTGTCATTACATTACTCATGACTCAAATTAGATCTAACAATCTTTGGGTGTGATTTGATTTGATTCCATTTTAATTCTTGGGGTCACGATTCAGAATCTATTTTCAATTCAAAACAATTCTTGATTCAAAGTCTATTTATGAATTAGTACATACTTCAAGATCGACTCCAGTCATCTGTGAGGACTGACTTGTTGCTCTATTTGGCATTCTACTGAGGGAAAGAGCTAGCCTTAGCACTTAGCAGGGAGTGACTTTATAGCCAAAAAAATCAATCATTTTTTGGAAGTTATGAATCAATTTAAAATCTCAGAAGATAAGAATCTCGATTTTTTTTTTCTTCCGTAAATCGATTTTTTTCATTATTTCTATTGACAAAGAATGAGCAGTAGCACTCTGGACACATGTTAGTTTTTACATGATCCTGTTTAAACATATCTAAGATCAAAAAGAATGAAAGCCTTTATGCGACAGTAAGATTTGTGATATGTGTGCTTTTGTCATCACATTGTTTGATATTTTATGTTTCTGTTATGAAGCATTTAGAGATACTAAGAAAATGACAACACAACCATCAAAATATACCGATGCAGGCCCTGACATCACTTCTACTTTGGAGTTCTGAGGGTTATATATCATAGATTAATAATAACCTGAATTACAGATTCTGTCTGTCAGCCCCAAACTCCACTTTGAAGCAATATTTTCTCTTCTTCTTGGAGAATTTTATTACTTATTACAGAAATGTGTGAAGTTGCCATGGCAGACTATTAGCTTTTTCAACTTGCAAAAATCACACCTAAAGGAAACCTGATAGCCCGTAATACTCCATAACAAGCATTTATCCAGAATATATATATGAAACAGTGTCAAGTTGTTTTATCTGCAAGGAACAGGCCAAGTCATGCACAAGGATAAATAATAATAATCTATGTAGTTTAAGGCTCTAATATTCCTAAACACGAGTGACCATCTTTAGACAGCACCTTTGAATCAGAGGGAGGAGGAGAAAGAAAGATAGAAGAAGAAGAGCGGAGGAGACCCATCACCTGAAGAGTTTTCAGTAATTGAGGCTGAAACACAATCACGGTGCAGCCGGGTGTCAGGGTGTCACAGGAGGCAGCTAATTGGGGGCAACCTCTTGTACATCCGAAGTGATTAAGAGGGAGATGGCATTAGAGGGGTTCGGATTGAGTTTAATTGGGTGTGTGTGAATAATTTGATAACTTTTGAGGTTTCCGTTCATTCGTGTGATCTCGGCATTTCTGGTTCTCTCCCAAGAATAATGGGCTAATTCTTCTGATCGTCTCTGAGGAAAGAGGAAGGGTAGGTGATGCATCAAGGCTGTCCATAATTGGCCGCAAATCAAAGCCCCTCTTTTTTAGATTTGCACCTGTTTTTTTTTTGTTTTTTTTTATTAGCACCGTCTGTGATGTCTTCCTCTTTGAAGATAAGCTGTTTTTCCCCCCCCCCATTTGGAGCATCGAGTTGTAACTGGATTTGTGATAAACAGGATCAAAACAGAAAGCCTTCGTTTTTTGTTTTTTTTAACCAGATTGCAAATTAACATACTGAACAAAAGATCTGAGGAGCATGACTAAAACTACCTTTTGTTTACTCTGATCTTAAACACGTCTTCATTTGTAATAGAGTTTAGTATAATTGCAGTTTTCATTTTATACAAGGTGCAGGAAAATCACAAGAGCAGTGAGCACAGTAATGTTCATATTTCAGAACGCTTTCTCAGCCCCATTTGTGACATTTTATTATCAGCCATGATTTCTCCCTGGTGTAAAAAAAAATGCCTGTCTGAATTTGTTCTACAGCTCGTAAAGAGGGGAAATGACTTCCAATGACGTGGCGGTGTCTTCCTCCACAACTGTCAAACATGGAAAGAAAAAACAATTCACAGGAAAGGGAAGATTCTCACACGTTGCCTCAAAGAACTGAGAGACGGAGAGAATACGCTGGTTTCCATAGCGATTGTCGCTGCTGTCACATGGTTACCTAGAAACTGGTCCTGGTGATGCTGTTCAATTCATTTGTTCGCGTTTGGCTAGTCTCCAGCTGCCGTCGACACAGATCAAAGCCGTATCATGACATTTCATTTCAGACAGATGAAGAGCTGAAATCTGGCCAGAGCTTGATAGATGTGCTGTAAAGATCAAAAACACTCCCCACTTATCACACCACATTTGTCTGAGGAGTAGAGTACCATAATTAATACGCAGAAAGCACCGGGTCATTTGCAGGTCAACAGGACCCCACACAGACAACATCAACCTTGGGGCTCCATTTTGGTGCGGAGGGATCAATGCTCCATGATTGTTGGGCTTTCAGACCGTTAAAGCAGTGCATCATGGGTCATACGTACTGAATGAAGATTAAATGCAAAAGCCGACCCTCGAGTAATTTATGTAAACACGAATCACTCTTCAAAGCCTCGATTTCACCTTTGATTAAGACACCAAATGCTCCATTTGTCTGAAAGCATAATCCGTCTTTTTTCAATAATCAATTAGCAGAGCTGGAAGAGAGTTTTTAAATGAGGGATGCACCGACCGATCGGCTGATATCAGCCCTGTTGACAGACATCCGCCCATCTGCATATAATGTGGCGTGAACCGATGTCAGTAGCAGAATCTGGTGTGGCATAACAATTTCATGCTGGCATCTCGCAGGAGTGTGCGGTAAACTGGCATTGGTAAGGTCATCAGTATTACTTTCTGCCAAGACTTGGATTTTGGCCATCACTGGTTTGAATACACACATTTGGTTGTATAGCACACACAAGGCAACACTGATTGCTAAACCTACCAGCTACAGTGGTGGGTAAATACTAGTAGTAAAATATAGATTTGTGTCAGACAACGGCTCAGACTGAGCCCCTGCTCTTCTGCATGTTTCGATCAGACACTCAGAGCAAAGCCAGCGGCTAACTGATTAAAAGACTCCCCATCATCCTTGTGTCATTGCTTAAAAAAGGGGTGTGAATTGTGGAACAGCAATCAGGTAAAGTTGTATTCTCCCGTATCCAAGTGTCAGTGAATAACATCAACATTAATTTAGTGTGCTCGTCAACTGCGAATGTCTTTCTCTCTGTCAGGGATATCACAGGCTAAATGCTGGAATGGATTTGCATCTCGATTAAAACAGGTCTAACTGCAAAAAGGTGTGCCTTGAACTGACTTCTTGAGTCTTACACCAAAAGAAGTTGTAAAAAAAAATCATTGGTATCTGTCAATCCGCTACATTATTGTTCAAACATCGTTATCGGCGCTGATTTCCACAATCAGTGCATCTCTACTATAAATCATTACTGTTCTATTTTAGCCCTTCATTCTTTCTCAGCCTGTTTGACCTTCTTTTTTGTTTAACTGGAATCTAGATTTTGGTTAAAAAAAAAAAAAAAAAGAAGAGGGGTTGGGACAAAGTTTTGTTTGACAGAATGGTGAGAGTGAGTGAGAGAGAGAGAGAGAGACTGCTGAGATCACTTGGAGCAGCTGATGTTACATTAAACATGAGACGTCGCACTACAATCAATGTATCCAAGGAGACATGTAACAGTGGATTCATCTCTGTTTACCTGCAGAGTCTGTATCAAACGCTGCTCCCACTACTTCAGCGACGAGTAGCGAGGGGAGAATGTTTTTCATCCATACAGGATCTTAGATGGAAATCGAATGCGGATAAAAAACGAAAAATGCAATCATGGTCTATAAACAAAGCTGTGCGGCCCGCCTAGGTGTAATCTATGTCCGCAACATTGCCACACGGCTGTGTTGTCCTGAGAGAGGAGTTAATATCTTCTTTCTTAATCTCGGCTGCTTACTAATGTCTGCTTGCCTCTTGCATGTTTACAAGCTCAGGATGATGCACAGCTGGGCGGAAACAGTCCAAAAGGCATGCGGTAGGATTTTCAAAATAAAGATGACGTAGATCGATGTTTTTGCATGAGTGAGTGCATGAGTTTTAAAGTTTGACATTATAATGGATTTGAAATACACATTCAACGTTGGGAACAGGATCTAAATTGATATCAATGATAGAGATATTTTGGAAATGTTTTAGTACCATCACCTCAGGAATGAAACTCAATGCCATGATTCTCTCACACATGAACTATTGTCTCAATACTATCAGTAGTTTCACTTCATGAGAATGCTCAGAAAAATATGGAAACATGTTATTGTCATTTGAACATGATGTGATTTTTTTTTTTTTTTACAACTTGAAAAGGTGGTGAAGTTTGCTGATATTTTTCTTGTGTGCAAGACTTTTCATGAATCAAATCATTTTTAACTGAGATGAAATCACATACATACATAACACAACTTTTATTAACAGCCAGTCTACTGTCATTGATTTTTTTTTTTGCAGTATGCCTCAGAATATAAAGCTTTTGAAAAGCAATAAAACAAGGTACAACCAAATGACATCAAACATTCAGCTGATATCATTATTTTAAACACTTTATGAACTATATCTTATTTGTATGTCATCAGTAACTCGACCCTGATGAAGAGTAACAATGTTCTGCTGATGATTATGAACTATGTTGTAATTAGGAGCAGCAACTGTGAATGTAAGGTTGAAATCATAGTCTAACACATCCTAGTTTAAAGTATGTCGTAGTGACAGAGTGAGAAAAAGAAGTATGCTCGAATGGCTTCTTGCATGTTAGTGTTTCAAGAGGCTTTGAGCTCATCTGCCTAATGAGAAAACTGACTTGATTACCCCTCTACCCCTGTGACTGCTGAAGAGCAACCCCCTCTTCTAATCAGGGATCACTGCAATTATGCTTCTCTACAGGGGAGTCAAACATCATTCTACAAATGAACAGGAATCTCAATCACAGAAGACTATTTAGCTCTACTTTTTGATTGAATGATCAGCATCAAGTCACAAAAAACTCTTTTGGTTCCCACTTCTGCCATCTTTTAAATCTATATATCGTTTCCCCACTTGGTCAAAGACGACACTGACTTGTATTGGTCGATTTTATCCAGAGAAACGTGTTTCTTTGCCTTCATCTGTTTTCTACCTAAAGCCACTTCCCGATATCCTGTGTCAGAGTGCCATCTGCTGTTCTGGTAAAGACATTGCACCACAAACAGGATCCTGTGTTTTACCATTTCTTTGAAGTTTTTCCTTTTTTATGTACTACTAGTGACTTACAAGCACCCATACAAAGCAAACATTACATAAATATGCTTCTTTGAAATGTGCAGTATCTGCAGAGGTACGACTCAGGAAATTCCCAAAGTTTATCTGTGAAAAGAAAACTTCTGAAATGTCACCTCCCAACAACTCCTGTATTAAAGTTCAATTTACAATACAACTTGTTACAGAAAAGGGACTTTGGTCATTTCATACCGCATCATCAAAAGTGCAACTCAAAACACTTTCTTGTATTTATCTATTCGACTGTTACCGTGTAACTCGTACTCATCCTCTAAATAACTTGCTTTGAAAGGGACAGCAAGACATGCTATAATTGAAGTGGTTATATTCCCAAAAATGTAAAAAAAAAAATAAAAAAAATAAAAAAAAATGTAAGCAATAAATAAATAGAATGTCACAATGTCAGAGTAACTTTAAGTTACCAATAGTTTGTTTTCAATAATATGCTGAATGAACACCACTAAACCGAAAACAAAAGGTGTTTTTCAGATGACTGAAGTGTACGTATCTCCAGTACATAAAACAGATAAGCCATTTCCTTAACATTATTGTACTAATGTAATGTTTTTGTTACTACACCTGCCGCCGTATATTTAGATCTTTCTATTTTACAAGTATCTCATTAAACATTTTTGAAGAATCAGGTTCACACACACACACACACACACACAAGGAATTTGAAATCTGAGAACTGTGGGTACAAAGTCAAACATATAAAACCATCACCAGACACAAACTCAGCATTTACTAATACTGTAGTACTGCGAAATGCACACGTCCATACATTCTTTTGATTTTTTTTTTTTACAGTGTAATCAGTCTCCTTAGAGACCGTCAAAAATTGCCGTCGCCGACTATATTTCAAGTCGTCTAGGCGGGGTATTGGGTAAAGTTTTCAACTAGCAATAATCGCGCCTCGGATAAACCTCATAGGCTACGATACTGCCACTGCGCAAAGCTGACGACCAAACAGCAGAGCTAAGCTACTATATGAAGTCCCTACACCTCTGTGTCACGGTTTGCCATGAGTGCGGTTTCATTTGCGAGTTCAATATATTTTTATAATCACGTAGACACACAACCTACGATTTCCTCAGATTGGACTCTCAAAAACCCTAAAAGTGTCCCACAGATCTAGAAACAGTGAATTTTGAGAATATTTAGAAGAAAAAAAGACACGCCTCCTGAAATGTTAAAAGTAACCATGCGGCAGTAATGTTTACATTTTTCGCTGTGAATGTGTGGTCCGATCATGTATAAATGTGTAATAGTAAATAATATGTCTATACACGAGCTATCCAACATAAAAACTCCCAAAGCGTTAAATTAATACACAACATCTGAAAGACGTCGTAAGCGGAAATGACGTACACTCCCTGTGTGTCTTTGTTTGTGCTCCTAAACTTATTAGACTCGTAAGCATAATTACGTGCCACGGTTGAATTGTAACTAACTAAATTCACATCACAATGAAATATGCTAATAAATAACAAGGCACATGCTTCTATATCCAATACCACGTCGTGTGCAGCTTAAAGGTACAAAATAAACCAAATACGAGACTAAATACAACACAGTCATAATACGGCTTTACGGGGGGGGGGGGCACTAAAAGGAAACTTAAAAGCATGACCAGTCCGTGCATTTGTAATACGAAACCCTGGTTTTTCAGTGGTTATTTAACATACAGTAATTTATAAAAACGACAGACAGAGATGAAACAGAATGAGCGTTGTGGTTGTAACCTGATAACGTAACCATGCTCCCACTTGTTTGTAAATCACATCAACATATGACTACAATACCTGATTTAAATGTTCTAATTTATTTGACGTAAAATTAAACATGCATTGATTATTAACCTTGATATAATGTGACTTTTCGTTATTATTACCCTATAGGAGTTGTGAACATTCAGTATGAGAATTTTGACCGACAGTAGCGATGACCATTAACATAATCATTGGTAGTAGTAACTCTTTTTTAACAGTGAAATCAGTCTCCTTAGAGACCGTCAAAAATTGCCGTCGCCGACTATATTTCAAGTCGTCTAGGCGGGGTATTGGGTAAAGTTTTCAACTAGCAATAATCGCGCCTCGGATAAACCTCATAGGCTACGATACTGCCACTGCGCAAAGCTGATTTGTGCTACGTCAGATCAGGGTAGGTCACTCTGCCGCATACGACTTTCAGTTACGGTTTTAAAATTTTAATCCTAATAAATCAGAGTATCGACTGAGCAAATTATACTCCACGTACACGTTAAACAAGCTAAACAATATGTTTGACAGTTTGCCCGTTTAAAGTTTAATTTAAAAAAAAAGAAATCAAACTGTGGCCGTGCCGCAATGCATTTCGGGATACGATGTACCATGCTCTGCTTGTAACCTCACAGTAACTCAACAGCTTACAGTTGTTTGCCTTCTTTAAAGGCATATACATTTTAGACACTGTAGTATGTTATTTATTCAAAAATACGATGTGTATTAAATAAATATAATGGAAAAAGTACTGTATGAATGAATGTCGAGGCAGAAAACTGCTGTTCCAGAGCGCTTTGTTTGGTAACAAGGGGCGTAGTGTCGTGTGGAAACAAGCGTGGTCGATTTTCAGATATATTGAAATAACGCATCAATTTAGACATTTGAGCTCAAGAAACAGCACTTCACAAAAATACCAGACCCTCGACGACGCTACGACATAAACACACCACCAGATGTCAGTGTAGACACGGATTAATCTGCTCTACACTTCAGAGTCTTGTTTACTTCTGCTTATTCTGATCCCAATACATCTTATGAATGTAGTGATTTTTTTAACTTAAAGTTTGTAATTAACGACAATTAAGTAAAAACAAAGTACAAGAGGCTGGTTTTGGTTGTCAAAAGGGGTTAAACTTATTAAATGTATTTACTTTGACCCCAAAAACTTTTTTTCCCCTTCAAATTGGCAAGGTGTTTTTTTTTTTTTTTTTTTTATTATTACTCTGACGTCACTTGGACGTGCACATTTTTCACCGTCTAAATGACGAAGCTTTAAAAGCAGGGATAGTAATAAATTAGAAATGACACAACGACAGTTATGTGCATATATGCATGCTACATATATGCATGCCAAAGCTAGATGTCCTCTCTAACATAGGCTACCTTAGCAAGTACGACGAGATGTGACCGTAACCTACTCACCTGCTCGCATGTTTCGGCCTCCCAAGAAAAGTTGAAATAGTATGCTACGACTTTCAAAAGGGGAAATGCTGGAAGTGCTCGATTTATTATATCCAAAACAAAGAGATAGTAATCCTTACAAGTGATTCAGAGAGTAAAGTTACTCCCACTTGGTCCATACTTGTTAAGAAGATGCTCTCCTGTGATGCTGACCTGTTGTGTGACAAATAAAGATGGCTGGGCAGGAAATAGATTAAACGAGTTTTTATTTTTTTCGGCTGTTAACTTGTTCAAATGACTGCTGTGTAATGGGTTACCTTCAATAGTGTTGCCTAAAACAAATCATCTGTTTGCAAATGTATTCATGCTATGGAAGCAAAACATTTTGAATACATTATAGGCAATATCCCTAGGCCAAGGCTTTAAACCCCTAGAGAGTAAAAGCCTTGTAAATGTGAGGTGATTTTTGCGAATTATAAGCATTTGATCTGTTTAAATTGCTCATATGTCTTCTAATATTTGCTTTTTAAGATGCATGAGTCAAATGAAAAATAAAGCTCAAACACAGATTGTAAAGCAAATGTTTTAGTATTTCACAGAGAACAGGGCTTATAGAGACATATACCAAAATAGTGGCACACATTTTGGTTTAAAGACAACATTTTCTGCACATATTTTTCATCAGCAATTTAGATTAAGGGATTAACTGCAGCCTTACGTTTTAATGGAAGTTCTAAGATAGCCAATTGAAGGCAGATGTAAAAACTCTGTAATGGTTAAGAGGGGCTAGACAGTTTATCAATTTAAAAATAGCAAGCTAGATTTATCAGCTCTAAAATCCTCTAGGAGCCAGCCATGAGGAGAAAGGTTGCCAAAACTAGAAATGTCTGATACTGAACATGTATTTTTGATCAGGTCATAATCCCAGGCTAATGGTATTATGCAAACTGTGTGTTTGCAGCATGACATAAACTGTAATTTCACCAGGTGGATATTAGGAAGCTCTTTCATTTGTGGTGGAGCTTCACTGGGATAATGCAGGTGCTTTTGGGTGCTCAGCAGATAAGCATTGGCGGGCCAGGTGTTAAAGCTGCCTGGGCTGACACATTAGACAGGGATTTTCTCATGCCAGAATGTCAGGCCAATGAAGTTCATAGAGGTACGTCTGGATCACTGTCAGGGACAGGTAAGTATGCAGATAAGAGGATTACACCATGTTTGGGCCAAGTAATCTCAAATGAATCCTGCCAGCCTCTGTTTCATCCTCACCTGGAAAGCCTCAATTTCTCCTTTTTCAAACCAAGAAACACATTACATGAACGCAGTTCAATTCACAAGATGATCCTTTTAACCTGGCTTAAGAGGCATTAGTGGACACATTGGTTTATGGTCATTTAACAACTGTGACAGCATTAATCTCCTCAAATTCTCAAAGAAACCTGATTACTTGTTTGTATTAGAAGTTTCTCCTTTATCACTGGAGCTGCTCAATGATGCGGTGTGGGCTTTTATAATTACCTGAGCCTTGGTTCAAATGAGATCTGGTTTGGTGGTCGCTCACTGCAAGGCTTAGACTTGACCTGTTGAACAAACAGGACTCTGTGAGAGGAGTTGAACCCCCCTTTGGCTTTTGCTTTTCTCTGCTGATAGACAGGGAGATGAAAATAGAGTGTAACAGATGGCTTAGCTGTTTCTGCCATTCAGCGCAGGCTGCTGGGCAGCCCACATAATATCATGCCATCCAAAAGGGGCTCAGTGGGCAGCCTATAGTCCTCAACATGCTGAGAGCTTTTTCCCCCCAGAAGCATCAATCACACATCTCAAAGAAAAGAGAGTGAAAAAAAATCAGTGTCTATCACAATCGGTTCACGTTCAACCGACACCATGCGGAGCAGCTCATAGTGAGTTAAGTAGAAGTGTTTTGGTTTGGGGAAATGTAAGCTTGTCGTGAAAGTCTGTAGACGATGTATGTGCCAAAAAGGCTGATCCAGCTTAGACCACATAGTGCAGCTTTTTCCCTATAATCACACTTCTGCAGACCTTCTCCAAGACACACAACCCTCTTTGAATTACTGATGGTACTGACTCAACAGGGAAAGGATACAGTGCAGAGTTTGTGTTAGAGTGCATGCATGCATGCAAGCAGGTATGTGTAGTTGTTTACTTTACAAACAAAGATGTTGCCGCACACTTAACAAAGTCTACTAAAATCACAATGTTTCAACCGGATGTCTTCTTATGGTGACAGGTTTTGAAAATTGAGGGCCCAATATATAGAAATAAAGATGGATAAGCACACCAATAAGTTAGCAGGCACTATGATGGCAGGTATTGTTAAACATTTAAAACACATGTTAAAACCTGGATGCACATATGTATGTGAAAATAAAATAAATATAAAACATAGTAAATACCTAAACTTAAAAAAAAAAAAATAGATATGGTTTCTCCATTTTGCTATTATCTTTATATCCATGTGATATATGTTAAGGACTTGTCTATGAAGATGATTAGTGTATTAATATACTTGAATAATATGTTAATGTATTTGCTATCCATTTTTAATTCGTCCTTCCCTCTGGTTGTAGTTGAATGATGTTTTATGGAGATGTTTTTCACCTTGGGGTTTTTGAATGTTTGACCACACCTGCCATCATAGAGCCTGGTGTACAAATCTATAAAGAAGGATGTGGGCACAAAATTAAAAAAAAAAAAACGGTCACCTGAAGAAGATAAACTTGATCTTGATAAACCTCCTTTACTGGCTGCTGCTAAACAGCCTGCACCGACATGATGTGCATATAACCATACTCATTGTGTCTTTGTTTACTATACAGCACACATGTATTTGGATGAAAGCAGGCCGTGCTGTAATCTGAGCTACATCACATCATCCTAGTTAAGGACATTTATTGATGCTGAGAGTCCCTCTGTTCCATCTCAGAGAGGGGCCACCTGGACAATACAGGATGAGCTGGGCACAGTGTGATTAGATTGTGTTATGAGCAGAGAGGGAAAAACAATGACATTTTTCTTTAGGGGAGGGACAGCTCAGCCACCACAAGGAGACATCTGATAAGAGAAGACAAATGTCGCTCATGGTGCCTTTTATTTTCTCTCCAAACTTCAAGGTCAGACACAGTATTTTAGCTTCACGCCTTAAAGCGACAGAAATGGACACACTATCTTTCTACACTGTTTTGTACGCTACATCCGACCAGCATCTTTAATCATCAATCTTCTTAGTCAGATATTATGACTTTCTTCCACTTTGAAACACACATGCAGACACACACACACATGCTTGCAGATTGTTCACACCAACCCCCACACTGATGCCACCCTGCTATTCCCAGTTTGTGGTTATTCCCAGACTGAGTCAGAATGGCACCATAAGCCTGTCTGTCCGTTTTATGCCAAACCTGATGTCTCCTTGTCGCACATGCCTTTGCAAAGGATCTGAGCCCTGCATACAGTAGCCATAGCCTTCTGGCTCACACGTCTCTCCCTCCCTCTCGCCCTCCCTGCCTCCCTCAGTAATTACTTATAAGTCATATTGACAGCTGGAGGCACACTTAGCTAGGTCAGGAAGCCATTCAAATCAAAGTGTTCCTAACGCTTTAAATAACCTTCCCTCTACCTCCCTTTGAGTCTTTCTTCACACCTTTATCATTCACCACCATGACAGTTTCCTGTGTCTGTGAACTGCTCCATCTGTTATCTCTGCATCTTTAGGTTTGCCATCACTGTATATCTGGCAACCTTCACCTGGTGATACTGCAAATAACAAGACTGATATATTCCCGACAATACAGCGGCATAGCAAGGGCACAGACAAGGGTACAATTGTGAGAATGTGTAGAATAGCAAAACGATTTAGCATGCCTTGGTAGCCAAATGATAACAACATGCCAAAATATGATATGACTGATTCAGTTGCAGCTGGTGACCTTTGTTGCAAATCATATCCCATTTCCTCTCTGCCTCTTCACTGTCAAACGGTTCAAAAAAGGTGAAAAAGGAAAAAGAACATGAGACAATGAGAGCGTTTACATCCCCAGTGCTGACTTTTACTAAACGACCTATCTTTACCTAAACTAATAATTCAGTGATGGTGTTACTGACAAAACAGCATAAGATTAGCACAACTTCATCCCTCATAATCGATGATGATTTTATGCCATAATTAAAGCTTAAGCAGTTCATACTTTATTAGTGTCAGTGAAAAATAGCATCCAAACTGTACCCTTTAATTCTTAAATGCAATACATATATTTATAGAGTCTGATTTTTTGCAAAAGGAAGTGATAACTTGGTGAAGAGGCTACCATATGCTTCATCGTGCTAATGCACTTGCTTATGATAAAACTACATTTATTATGCACAATGCCTAATTATATTTAAAGTTGTAAGCAAATCATGATGCTCTTAATCACAAAAAAACCAGAAGAAAGTTGGGCCTGTTGGCTTTCTGTACAACATACTTAATTAACATATTGTACAGTCTGATTACCATGCTACAATGGAAAAGATAAAGACGAAATGTACTGTATAATGAATGGGAACAGGGTCTAATATCATTAGTAATAATGTTGTATCAGCATCCCTATAGTAAAACACTTTAAATCACAACAGTGTTGTAAGATTTAGCATTTGTTAACTGTATTGTTCGTGTTTTTTGGACAGTTTCGTATAAAAACTATACACAAAAAGTTTGGATAGATATAAAATGTGAATTCAATATTTGACAGTGTTGGAAACCCTTTTTATGTACCAATATATTTCACAGTCAGCATGTGGCTATTGAGTGAATGGCTCTTTATTCATGCATTTATTATCATCTTCTTCTCCATCTGCACGGACAATAATCAGAGGATGCTTTATAACTTAAAATAAAATTAAAGAACTGTTGTGGTTATATAGAATATATTTGTGAAGGTATACTTGTTGAAAACTATTGTACATGAATAAATTCCTTATAACTGAGTACAACTAATTAACATGAGAGTTCTAAACCATGTGTTAAACAATACAAGCTACTACCAACAGAGGGCGATCTAGCCACATTGTAAGCAGCCGCTGAACTCTGAACCTGGCTTCTGGTATGAACACTTCATCATTATGGACAACTGGAATGCTGTGTCATAAGATTGTAAAATATGCTGATAGTCAAACATTTACAGGCCGGACTAGCTGAGGGACACACTGTATGACTAATGGTTCTCTTTGACAACATCATGATAACAGATCATCACTATTCAGGGAACATAAAGGCAAGCTACAGGAAGGTTTAGGAGCATTGATCAAAATGTCATCACAGTGAGGCTATGTAGTAGAACAAAGTGAACTTCTATTCCACTTTAGTGAATTTAGAGAGCTTTGTCTTGGCCTTTGTTGGCCACCGACATCCCCTGGGCTAGCATGTTCCCAGACTCTGCAGCCTCATTACTCTTTAGACAAACAGGTTTAGACATATTGAACTCAGACCCAAAACAACCAGGCTCTCTCCCGACACTTTCCACTCTCGAGGCTCTATTTGTGATTGGGAAGTGATTGTCTCTCTCACTCTATCTCTCAGTGTCTGTTTGCCTGACACTTGTCTGGCTTGGCCTAGTTTCTCCTTGATCTCATCAGTCAGTGTGAAGACCTGTGAAGGCCATCTCCCCCTTCTTGCTCTGTGAATCTCTGCCAGGTCTGTGCCTGTGTCAGCAGTTTGGGACCGTCTTACACCCACGCAGTCCCTGTCTTCCCTCCTGGACCCACTGGGCAAAGGCAGCATACTTCTCCGCAAACAGACAGCCAGTCATTTACATGCCCATAAATCACTCACAAAACTGACGCCCGCCCGGCCACACAACGTGACATGACACAGAGCCACACATATTCCCTGTGCCAAATTGCAGTGTTCTGTGGTATTAGGCAGAAATAAACTATTCATATAACCTCTTGGGTGTGGATAGAGCCAATCAAGCTTGAGTAGTACTTACTCACATATGGCCCACATCTGAAATCAGAGCAACTTTTAGCCCCTCACAGCATGAATGTGTGAATACATTCCTCTCCAAAAAGATCTCAACATATGGCCAATTCAAAGGTTGTTACATATTCATAGGGCGATGAGGGATTGTTGCACTTTCTAAAACTTAGCTTGACTAAAGAGCTTTGAAATTATACTTCTTGTGATTAACGATTCAGCAGCTGAAGTACAGAAAGCACACCAATATGTGCTATAATGAATACTAATACAGCTCTTGTAAGGACTCAGTCAAATAAGGCTCAATAAACATAAATAAATGAGGAGTAGCTGCTCTTGAAATTATTTTTAAACCAAGCAATGTCCCCAAATTCCCTGCTTACACTAATCTGTTTTCATTTCCATTCAATAACCAATGCCTAATATGTTTTATTTGGTTGTTTGTTTTGACAGGAAGGTGCGGTTTACATCATTACATTCAGATGCTTAAAATATAACAGGTGTATTGCATCTGATTACACGGTGACAGCTAATTTACAATTATAGTCTCTAGGTGGGCTTTTAGATAATTACCAAATTTAAAATGAAAGCAGACTTTTTTTTAAGCAGCCACTGGAAAATACAGTGCACAATAATTCAGATTCACATCATCATAAAAGCACAAACATTGCAAGATACAAGTAAAATTGCACTGATCATAGTGACGCCGATGTCATAGTGGTTTACATTACGTAGTTGTAACGTACAAAAAAAAGATTGTAATAAAGTTAAGTTTTATTCAAGATAGCTGCTGCTGGGTTTTCTGTTGTCATACTTTTATTATAACTGTGAGCAGAAACTTGCTGCTGATGCTCAAAGGACCAAGGAATGACATTTGAAAAACTCAGCAGCAATGCATCTTTCTCAGGAGAACTGACAGACCTCCCTGTCAACAGTCAGGGCCAACTGCATCCTTTCAATAGCAGAGTTTAGCAAAGCTGTCCATACTGCCATCTGCTCAATATCAAAGTATAGGCCTGATGTTTATTGCTATTTTTTATGGATATTCCATATGTGATATATATTACACAGTACTATATTTGCTATATAAATGACTGCGTCTCTCAGCCGGCTGTATAGATGAAGTGGACTGATTCAAAAGTGAAACCAAGAGTGCCCTAATGTCTTGAACCTGCATTCTTTCTGATGACCTGGTTGACTGTGTGATTATGATTTGGCTACCTTTTAAAAAAAAAAACAAGACGGCATTACCAAAAATGCCAAACTGGATGTTTTAACTGTATAGTCCAGTCCACAAATCAATAGTAAGGCTATCATCACCATGACTGAACTCCTGCCCCTCTACAGGTAGGATTTATCCAAAGGGACATTTAAGGGAACACAGATAATTAAAATGGGCTAATGAATGAATAATTGTTGAATACAATTTAACTTGTGTTTCAGGGTCCTGGTTATGTGAATGTGGACTCACTGTCATGCCTTTCTGTAACACTGATCACAACCAAAGTTTGTGATGTAGGCGACTTAATTGGTAACATTCTAGGTTTAAGCACAAAATTTATTGCACAAAATGATGCATTTGAAAAGCCTAATTGTGTCACTTGATAAATAAGGTTTCAGCAACATACAATAGTATGTGTTTTCTATCTAACATCATCATCCCATAGGTTTTGTTTCATTGGAACTAATAGGGAAAAAAAGCATCTAATAAACATGCTTTTGTTTTTGTCTATGGCTGATTAGCCTAAATTCTGATGATGTGGGAGTTGTAGATACCGAACCTAAACACATTAGTCTGCTTTTAAACATGACCCTGTGAATATTTCTTATTTTTCCAGGAATGACCTGGAACCATCCCCTCAGACCCCTGTTAGTTCCGGACCACACTTTGGGAGCCACAGCGCTCGGCGGCTGCTTCCACATCGCTCCCACCGCCCGCGGATATATTTCGACGCGTCGGTGAACAGACGACACAACTTGTTTCTCCACCTCCCTTACACTCCCCCCCCCCACCCCCCCACCCCTTTTCTTCTTCTTCTACTACAACTACTTGCAGCTCATTGTCTCCTCACAGCGTCTCTCAGCCGGCGGTGAGTGTGGAGCGGGAGGGGGAATAATTCTTATCCATACCCGGTAGCTACGGCTCTCCTTCAGCGCGTTTCTCTCTCTCTCTCTCTCCCTCTCCCTCCCTCTCTCTCTCCCTCCTCTACTCTCCTCCCTCCGCACAACATCCCGCTTTTTAAACGCGATGACAGTAGAGGGGAGCGCGTGAGCGGATCCCACAGGTGTGTTGCTACCAGCCAAGAGCCACCGCTCGTGGAGACTAACACACTCACACACGCACACACACACGCACACCTGGAAATGACCATGTGACTTGGCACCTGGGCGTGGAGAAAGTACCCTGTATTGAAACCAGAGACTCTTTTGTTGAGGAGTTGCCCGGGTCGCCTTTCAACAGGAATAGACAAATCAGTCAACCAAGAAGCGCGTGTTTTCTACGGAATAGTGCCTTCCTGAAACCTCCTGGAAGAGGAAGATGTGAACTTGCTGACGGACTTATTTCTTTTTTTTTTTCTTTTTTTTTTTTTAATGTAGACTGTTATTTCACCGAAGGGAAGGAGTTCTTCAGTAGCCTATCTGGACTGTTCCCCCCCCCCGTTCGTGCAACTACTCTCTTCGCTCGCCTTTCCTCCAAGGTGAGTTCCGGGGAAGCGGCTGTATCCCGTTACGAGTGGGTTTGGGACTCTTTCGTTTGGTGTCGGCGTTAAACCATAGTATCAATTTCAAGATCCTGGCACACGTGTGCACCAAGTTTTGATAGCCTACTACACGCCCTATCGTTATAGCATGAGAGTGCAAACCTGGAAACTCTGCTTTTAATATTATAGGCTGCCTCTGATTCCACACGTTGCTGTTTAGTTTGGAAAGACAAGCTGAAGGAAATAGGCTACGGTGGATGTAGGCTATACCGAACATATAGGATATAGGCGAATGCAAACAAACATGTCCTTCAAACAACCAAAGCATCATCAGAATAACAAAAAAAAAGGCTTTGCTTTAGGAAGATTTTTTTTTTTATCAGTCTTTGAAACAGTGAAATTATATCCACAGCTGTTTTATTGTACTGGAATTAAAAAGAAAACGTGCTTATTGGTTGTAGTTATGTCTGGCTGGAAAGTTGCTACACTGTAAACGTCAACAAATGTATGTTTGGAGCAACAAAACAACTCCCTGTAGGCTTCATAAAACCATTTATTTCATCTCATTGAAGTCACAGCATCTGCCCAGTCACCTCACAAGGAGCCGTCTGTCCCCATATACACAGGCAATTTCTGTGAGAAATGACCATGTGAACTGTGTTCCTCACCTCTGGACAGTGGGCTGTACATCAACAGCTGAGAGGACAGAAGTAGCAGTGAGCATTGCCTCTTGTTTGTTTTTTCCTCTTCTTTTTTTTTTTCTTTCTTGTCTCTCTTCGGAGAACAAGGAGACAGAAGCACTATTCATGTCCCTGTTGAATCTCCTGTGCAGTTCTGTATCTCTCTGTCCCCGGCTCAGCCCCTCAACACACTCACTGTACTGCCTTGTTGTCTTTCTAAATCGTCCTTTTATTCATGTCTTCCGCCCTTTTGCATAGACCGACTGTACAGAGGATGCTCTAGCTCCTGGGGATTATACCTATTAAATGACATTACACAAGCAGTCTCATAGCGGGAATGGATTAGTCTGGGCAGGGGGGCATGTGCAGGCAGGAAAAGCGGCTGCTGGTGGTAGGAGTGGTGGTTGGAAGGGGGTCAGAGCAGGGGGTCAGCCTCCGGGCTCCTGACTGAGCAGGGATGGTTCTCATCTCCAATACACGCCATCTGCTCACATGGACATACACAAGCCATGGAAAAGTTAGCTGCTTTCTTGTCTTTCACTATTCTTTCCACCATCTCTCTTTTCTCGCTCTCCTTTTTTGCCCCACAAAGCTTCATTCAGGGTTTATCTCACCACTCGGAATAAATAGAGACACCTTATCTGTGTACAAGAGAGTGGTGATGAATGATTTCCCCAGCTCCCTGTAAGGGTGAAAAAGACAAGCGTAGCACACTTCTTCTTTCTAGATGCTCTTTTCAGGGCAATAGAATAGAAGACATTCCTCATTCAGGTCATGCAAGTGTTTCAGGATTCAGCAGAACAATCCAAAAAGCCGGATGCAAACTCATACCCTGTAATACAAGGGAAGCAGAAAATAACAAACAAAGCAGGCGTTTTGAGTCTCTCTGTTTTTCTCTGTAACCGACCGCTGGCGCTGGAAATGCAACTTTGTGGTGAGAATCCTCTCTGGGTATTTTTGGATTCAGTAAAATAGCCTCTGACCAACTGAGAAACTGGAGGTAGGAAGCACTCGGCTGTTAAGCTCCCATATGTTTTGGGTGAGCTAAAGTTCATCCTGCCCTTCTTACCGTAACACTGTTTCTCTCTGATAGTCTAAAAAACCATTTCGTCTCCTAGAGGCATGCGCTGCATTTCACAGAACGCAGCAATATTTTTGAGGTCAAATGAATATGAACTCATCCTGTGTCTCTTTTGTTCCCTTTGCATTGGATTATGGACTTCTGTCATTTTCATTTTGAAAATAAAACCCTAATCCTTGTGAGCAACAAGCAATCCCTGGTCTCCTGTCTGCTGCGTACAAAAAAAAAAAAAAAAAAAACAGCACAAAAGACGATGAATCGTGCATATGGGTTGGTTCACTGCAAGTGGCTCATTTTAAATGACTTGTTAATCCCTTTTCTTGTCCTAACAAATACAGGCTCCTTAATCATTAGCATTTGTGAGACCTACTTTTCCGTAAAGAGGTGACTGTTACACCGTCATTCTCCCCTCTGATGGACTTAGTAAACTGTGTCATAAAAAGGTGTGGTGCACATGAGAAAGTGCCATATGCATTACCTTGTTCCTCTGTCTTATCTAAAGTACAAAGTCTCTAGGGGCGTGTGGACAGATGCGTGAAGGGCGTGTCACTCAGCTTGGTATTAGACTGCTGAAGAATCTGGGGAATAGCGATGTCTTTCAGATTGGGGATTGGCTTGTCTTTTCATGTCTGAGGATTATCCTATGATGAAGGAACGTCATGCTGAGGTGGATTTCTGATCTTATCTCCACCGGGTTTTACGGCTGCCGCCCTTGCCCTTGGACTTCTTTGGCCTTGTCCTAAATGATCCCCTCGAAAGCTTTCCTTTCCTGCCCTCTTATCCCATGTGGGGTTGTTTGTACTTCACACACCAAACCCTCCCAACCCATTCCACTCAACACTTCTTACCCTGCTATGTGTTTGTGATCAAAGATAACAAAGCTGATGTATGACAGACCTACAAGGTGTGATCAAGCTTATTCACCTGCCTTCTCACCCAGCAGCAGGCCATGAGGATGGGCTCTGTGGAGGGAGATAGCAGCCTGGCCAGCTCTTCAACCCCTGCTTCACCCTCTGCTACCTCAAGCAGCTTTAACGTTACTGAAATCCAGAGTTTAATATAGTTAGCCTGCAAGCTCTCAGGAACAGCACTCCAGACCCCGGCAAGCTCAGCTCAGCATGGTTTACTTGTATCTTTTAAAGCGACTCTGACATTTATCAACCCAGACTGTCTTTCAACCCATGTCCATGACTGTACGTAGCTGCAACTGATATTGTGGTTCATAAGTCAAGGGGGAACAGGACTCTGATGTCAGTTTAATCTGGGCTTTTGGATTTTTTGGCTGTATCATTGTACACAATGATGCATGGCCAGCCGCAGAGCAGACTGTTTCGCTTAACACACCAAGCGACCCTTCAGTGTTCATTGTTTATGAGGTTTTAAAATTAGCTGTATTTTCGGCATAGGTATTCTCCCTCACAACAAACTAATGCAGTGCTCAGAAAATGTTAAACACTACAATAATAAGTTTAAAATCAGTGTTTCTATTAGCGATGTACCAATACAACTAAATATGTGGGTAAACCATGTCAGATTGGTTTGCAGAGTGTGGCTATCGTAAGCAGCGCAAACACTGTCAGTCCTCCCGACAGGCTAATGTCCAAATTCCTGTGCTGGTTACTCATTGCTCCGGTCGATATGCCAGTTTAACCTCACACAGCCGATATACAACTTTATCTTCATTATTTGTAAATCAAAACACTGTCAAACTGCTCCACACTGAGGTGCCATCCATCTACTGTGTTGGTTTGCATCCAGGTAGTAGAGCATTATTGTAGTAGTCATTAACCAGAGCTATAGTACGGGCTAGCAGCTGCTAACATTTTCCTGGCATTGCGAGCCTTAATTGATAAAAATAGTAATACGTTTGATAAATTAGTAATTCTGGGGCCGACTGGGGGGTGATGAGGTGTTATAATTTAGCTGGCTACAGTAGTTGTACACATCCCTAGTTTCTATGGTATTGCATCAGATACACAGCAGTGTTTAAGTGGAGCTATCGCCATTGATTATTATTCATTAGTTGTTTTTTGTTTTTTTATGGAGCAAATAATAAGCAATGTCCTTGAAAACATACCAGGTAATCATAACAGCACTGATTAGTGTCAGGTTAAAGGTCAGTGCTTCTCTGTGCCTCTTTACAAGGGCTAGCTCAGCTGCTAGCTTACTTTGTCACTAACTTTAGCTCTCTGGCTGACTAAAATCCCTTATCAGCTTAAATTATATGTAAGGAAAGATGGTAATATGACCATAAAGACTGAAATAGCACTTGGTTGGGTATGTTTTAGTATATGTTTGATAGCTGGCATTGGTGGTAAAATATGAGACCCATGTATGCTGATATGAGTTTAATGTGTGGCTGAACTGAAAAGAGGGAACCAGCAGTCTGTTGAGCGGCCAAATCCAATTTGACTGACAACATTCTGACTCGGTTACAGCATTACTGCCGACTCATATTTATTCACCTTACTGTTACTCAAACTGCTTTCCTTCTGTCCTCACCTGTACCTTCATCTGGCATGGACTTTTCACTAAATTCTCAGGTCTTGGAGCATGACTAAGAGGAACATGATGAATATTGTAAATATGCTCACAGTCCTGAAAGAGATAAATGATTCAGGTGGGAAGGGAGCTGCCTTAATTGCTCGGTTGAGAGGTTGTGGGCTGGATGTTCTGCAAGAGAACCGAGAGATCCCAATATCTGAACAAAAGTCAAGCAGAGAGGGAGACGGTTGACATGATGGGAGGTTTAGAGAGGTAGGCGGCTACTTGAAAAAAAGTTCTCCCAGAGGAAAACACAATCTTTGTGTGTTCCGAAGGCACTTCTGGTGGTGTTGGCTGTCAGCCGGCTTGAGGTTGCATATCTGAGAACTGAGCGCCAGTGATGGATACACAATACAGACATCTGCCTCTCCCTCCACTCACCTTCTTCCCCATGGCAGCTGAACAGACAGGCTGACACAGACACAGCATTGCAGAGGTTTTTTGATGCTATGTCAACCACCTCAACCCATTCAGGACACTGGCAAACATTCACACCCAGCCAGGCATTGTAGCCAGACGGAAGCAGGTATCCAAAAACTTATCAGCAGCGATGAGAGTAAAGGGTCACCTTGGTTCCTATCCTGGGAAATCTTAGTCAGATGCTTTCTTCTCGAGGCTTGTATTGGCAGTAGAAAAGAGACCAGAAAGCTAATTTATTTTTGGCTTTGGTAATTGAGTCTGGCATGTACTGCTATCAAAATGCTATCCATTTAAACACTTCAGAGGGAAGTTGCTGGTGCCTGCCTCAATCACTGTAATGTGATGGGCGATATTTAGTCCAGCTCGCTTGCTTCATGATGAAAAGACGAATCACAGATCCCTCAGACTTTGACATATTGAAGATGAGTCGCAATTCATTTCTCTGCAAATTAAGGGTGCCTGTGCAGGATTTGGCAACTTGCTGATATCACTCTTTTTTTTGCGCAGAGAGATTTGGCTTCGAAACGGACTAAGGCTTACAATAGCTGAGGAATAATGGAAACTGTGTAGAGCCACTTATTCCACCTGTAATGTATTTTCACTGCACTTTTTGTTCCCTAACTGAGAGTTGCTCCATTTGAGTTGAATGCCATTTAATCCTACCTCAGGCACCAGAGGGTCCTATTCATTGTTTTTATCTGTCAAAGTCACATCACTGTTAATCCTCAAAATGACCAATTTACTCCTGCCAAGATCATTTTAAATTATCACTTCAGTTTTACAGCTAATATGACGTCCAGCTGTTTTAGGTTTATACGGAATAGTTGCCGCCAAGTATTGGCCCTCCTCTTTTTCGTTTTTTCTTGTACGCACACTGGGCGATTAATTATGAACCGTATGTGATCCTGAGCCAGGACTGGTGGGTGACAGATGCATGAAGGGTCAGTGCACTGGCGGCAGCTGGAGATGAAGGTCACACCAACCTGAGAGAGCAAAGAGGGAAGATAATGTGGCAAGCTGAGGACGGCTTAGAGGGATGGACTGTGTGAGTGTAACTTGATGAGAGAGATGAATGATCCTTGTGGATTCAGGAAGTATCTCACTAGCAGTGTATGACTCAGAGCAACCTTATTATTAATAGATGGTGCCTTAAAAACTACACTCGCTACTAGACAGAGCTCCTGTTGTTGGCATAAGAGATGTTATCAGAAATATATCAAAAATCTAAATGTGCACCATTTAAAATTCTATATTTTTTTTAAGCTATTGCATTTTTTTCTGTTGTACTTTTATATTTTGTGCTTAAAAAAAAAAAAGTAATCCTGTGTTAAAATGTTTAATTGTATGACATTTTGAATCCCATGAAACAAAACAAGCGTGTGACATTTTTCCCCTCAGGGAGATTTTTAGAAAATGTTGTAAGGTTTCAAATTTTACACTGCATTTAAATTAAACCATTCAAATGATCTTGATGGTAAAAACTAATATTTTGCAGAACGGCTCTAAAATAGCATTGCACCATTAGATCTTGAAGAAATGTATGTTGTCCTTATTATTTCTGACATCTGCTGAAATCCGTTGGCAGCCAGAAGTGGACATTGAGATGGCAGCACTGCTGGAGGTTGGGTGTCTGTCTCTCGGTTGTCCGTTTGAATCAGTATAAGAAGTCGTAGGTTTCTGCAGAGGAAATATAAGATCTTCTTCACACATATACCTGTACTTGTCTTTGCAAACCCCGCAGGCTTCTTATATAACTCGATTGTTGTATTCATTATGTCTTCTTTACATTGAAATGTAATGCTGAATGAGTGAGATGAGGCATAGAGTTTACATGTTAGTGTAATTCAGATTTTTCTCATTCTGTTGCGCAGTACATAAACTCTTATAAACTGTATCGTTTTATAAGCATCTGTACATCTAGCACAATGTCAAGACATAAATTCACAATCCATATAATCAAGCTTGGATGAAGCAGCCTAAAGGGAAGGCTACGTGCTTTTATTACACTTCATAATGAAAAAGTGTTATGAGAATGAAATAATTTCTGTCAGTGTCATGTCCTTGTCTCTGTTAAATGAGGAGGGTATTGTGGCCTTTCAGTCGCCTATGATCCAAGAGGGACCTATTAAAATTTGTTCATACAGCGATTGTTAAAGTTACTGAGGTTCTAGTTAAATGCCACTGGCTCGGTTGCTTCTCATCTGTAAACTGACAGACCGTTACACTGTAGCAGCAGTCTTGGCAGCCGTTATAATACTGCCAGAGATACGGCCTTAACCTTAGAGACTGACATTTTGCAGTGACCGCTGGTCGCAAAAACTTGTAGTTTCTAATGTCAGAGGTTGGATTTTCTATGGCAAAAGCAATGTTTTTTTGTTAGGATACTCTAGGTTGTTTTATTGGTCCCTTCGGGGAAATTAGCTGACCAGTGCAGCAGCAGAGGGATTTGGCAAGGAATATGTGTAAAATACTATCAAAAACAACGAATCAATGCTGCAATAAAAAAGGAAAAAAAAAACACATATAAAACACAAAACGTGTTACAACAGTTAAAATACTTCAGACTGGAGGGGAGCTTTCACATTTTGTTTTCTTCTTTTTTGGAGGGCACGCTTATGTAGGGCACCTAGTATGTATGAGTCACACCTTTACCTTGGCATCGACCGTGTTGAGCTGGGGCATTGTGGCAGGCAGACAGACCTTCAGCAGTGTACACCTCTGGCTTGGTCATGATCTGCAGGAATGTTAGCGATGCCTGATCAACGGACCATGAAGTACCCACTGCCCTTGTGTTCATAACTTCCTGTTTTTGTTGGTGTGTCCACTTCTGAACATACTTTCTAGTTCCTTTTTATCAGCAGAACAGTCTCTCCTCATTAATTCTCTGGAGCTCCGTAATGTTGAACCATTATTTTTCAACTTTATTCTTTGTCTTTTTTTTTTACGTGGTGTGTAGATATTAATCCTGGTGCCTAAAATGTGCCTGGGGCTCCTAGCTGTCTTCTGAAATGCAGATCTGTGGAGGTGTCATCATAGCTCTATGTCTTGGGTGTCTGTGCCTGCCCCCCAGCCTCACTCTCCTATTCATGCAGCCTTGATAAAATGCATTATTTCTCACTGACTCATCTGCTGCCCAGTTTTGGTTTCCCTTCTGAACTTTTTTAACAACAAGGGAAGTTTTCAGTTATTTTATGCTGGTGTCTGCAAATCAAATAGACATTGTATCCGCAGTTTCCAACCCTCTTCCTTCTCTACATTAATCTGTATACAGTTGGTCAGACATGTGATGGTCATGCAGATAACTTGCTGTTCTTGCATGATTTACTCCGGTCCTGTGATGCAGTGGTTCCCAGTATTTCCTCTTTTTCACAGATCTGTGTTTACAGTCGCTCCACACTTGTTTTTTCCAGCCTCTAACTAGAGCAAATGATAGGCCTCTGAGAAATGACATCAGAGTCGCAGCCACATGCCCCAGTAAGAATGCCTAAATATTTACAGGCCCTCGTAACACATGCAAGCTTACCACTCAGCCTCCCATTTGTTCAGCCTGTAAGTTTTTAAACTCAGCCCTGTGGTCGCTCCCTTCTGCTGTTGCTGTGTCTACTCTGCGTCCTGTCTGGGCTGATCCCACGTCATTGATCCCTCCGTGGAGTTGGACTCTTTAATTACAGTCATTAGAAGGAGTAGATCTGCTGCTGGGGTTAGAAAACCCTATTACCAAGACCTTGTCTCCTTCTTCCCCACACAGCGGAACAGCCTAATGCTGCTTGTTGCTACTGGGTTCTCTGAAAACAAGCTGCACTTACAATGTTTACAAAAAAATACACTGCCAAATTGGATTCCCAAATCACACAAGTCTTACCAGGAGACATTTTCCCCTTTTACTTTCATCCTCTTTCAATTGGATATGGAGGAGAAGTGTGCAGCATTCCCAGTAACAGATTGAAGAAAAGTGGGGTGTAAAAGGCCATGTCAGTGCGGCGTTGCTCATTTACTGGTGAACCAGTGCAGACTGGTCTCGTGACCAGACCAGAGCAGCCATTTAATTACAGATCCAGACCTCCATTAGGATCATTCTATAGTTCTCCCTGTTGAGTTCTACAGTTCCTTTTACATGCCTCCCCTCCTCCTCCTCCTCCTCCTCCTCCCTCAGCCAGTGCTTTTATTTTTAACCGGGTTCTGTTCTTTTTCACTTCCATCCTTGTTTTAGTCTGCCGTCAGCATGTCATCACACATTCCTCTGTGTCTGTCGTTTAATTACTCATATGGTTTCCTCTTGGGTAATGGAAAAAATGAACTCACATCTTGGTCCCGCTGGGTTCTTTATGTATCTCCGCACCTTCTCACTTGAAAACAAAACATGAACCTTAAACGAGCTGCGTGTTAAAACCACAACATCTGTTCTGACTTGTCTTAATCACCACAAACAAGCAGGAATATCAAATGTTCTGCAATTCCATTGAAGTGTCTGCATTTTGTGGCAAATCTGATTAGACCGGATTAAAATGATTTTGTATTTAATCTACATTTGCAGTGTTGGGATTCACAGGACTTTTGTCAGGCTTGTCCCCACCTCTTAAAGTATCCTCCAGTGGTAGGAAATTAACTGGTGAAGGTGATGTGTCCTTAACTGTATACATGTTAGACATAGAGTAGCATGAGCTGACTGTAGGCTGATTCTTTTTCTTCAAAGTAGTGCTCGTGCTGTGGATGACTATAGAGGAAGTGTTGAAATGTTTCTGGGCAGAAGTGTGCTCTCAGGTACCACGTGTTCATGTCACAATATAGTCATACCTTTGTCGAATGGCATGCACCTGATGTTGGCTGATGTTGATGCTGGTAATGGTACCCAAGCTAAGCAGGGTGCTGCACTTCAGCGGATTATTAGCAGCAGCAGACCACCCGTGGAGCTCAGACAAATAAAAATCCCATTTCCTCTCTTTCCGTTGGTGGTATGAAGGGCTGAGGATTGTGCTGTTGCCTGAGTGCCAATGAAAAAGCCACTCAGTGTGTGAGCAGTTAAAGCCCTTTTCAGCGCAGCGAGGGTGAGCCCTTCCTTCTGTATGCATCGCCCTGGCCAGCTTGATCGATTCACTGTTTGCTCTGTCTTGTCTAAATGCGAACTCAACCTTGCCCACTCCGCCCGCAGAAAATAATTCGGACTTCGACCAACGCTCCCTGCTTCCCTTAGGCTTCCCCAGCACACATGTGAACGCGCGCACAGATACACAAACTCGTACAGTGAGTCCACACACAGTCTGCCTTGCAGCCTCGGGGAGCTGGACAGCCCAGGCGTGGATCCATGAATTCCTCATAACACAATCTGTTGGCTGATCAATAATTCAATTCTATCTGTGAGCAAGCGTGTCTGGATCCAATCTCACCTGCACCTTCCTCATCCTTTTCCTAACAAGCTGGGTGTTGTGTGTCCTTGAGCCCGGTTCAGCTTAAGTCTATGTGTTGCTGTGTGTCCTTGTGTGCGCTGTGCTGATTAGTCTGCTGCAGTTAGTTCTCAGGCAGTGCTTGTGCTAGTCCACCGCTGTGTATCCTCTCCCCGTGCGTGTGTGTGTACACGTCTGAGAGCCCGTGGCCATTGTGGATTACAGAGCGCTCATTATTTTCAACTATGTGCATCTCTCATGTCTTTGTGTCCACAGTAGTGTGGATGTGTCAATCTACACAGTGGTGCCAGTGAATAGGAGTTGGTGTGTGCGCGTGTGTGTGTATGAGCTTATGCATGATCTGTCTCTCCCTGCAGGCAGGTGGACAAATCAAAGGCATGAGTCTCATTAAAAGGTATGGAGCCTGTGGAGAGGTCAGTGGCTAACTTCTCTGATTAGTGGGCTCCAGCGGGCTGCCTGAGTGCTGTGTTTGGCGGCAGCAGTCTTCAGGGCTGGGGGTCCCCTCATTGGAATGCCTCCCATCCCTCTCCAGCTCACACCTGTGGGGCAGAGTGCCCATCAGACTCCCTCAGTGCAAGCTTCGACTCCATCTAAAGGGGTCAAGGATGACACACAAAGGCACAGATTTTCCCCATCCCAATCGTCTGACCCTCTGTATCTCCCATACTTTTTACCATGGCCTAATGGGCTCCCCACTTCTACTTCAGTTTTTGTCCCCCTTTGAGTGTTTTATCAAAGGCCACATTCAGTTTACATCCCAGTCTCAGCCTCTAGCTGCATATCAAGCTACACTGAAAACCCAGCGAGCTGCTTTCGGTAACACGTCTAAAGGCCTAAACGCCTATCAAATCCAGCAACCATGAACCAGGAATGACTTTCAGCCAAGGGCAAAGTGTGCATGTGTAACTGTGAGATTGAAAGAAAAGGACAATCCAGAAGGTTGCGTGACTTTGGACAGTTTCTGCCTTTCCTCTCAATGGTCTTTCTGTAACTCTTGCTGTCTTGTCCCCTGTGCGCCTCTCCGTTTAATGCCCTTCCAGATAAAACAACGCCGGTAAACTTCCTCTTTGTTTCTCTCCCTCCTCTTCTTGCTGATAACCACACTATCTAAAAGTAAGCCCTGGCAGCACTCCCTGTCTATTCACTCCCCACCTCCCCTCCCCTCCCCGCCTCCCCTTCCTCTTTCCCGGTATGTTAGGGTGCATTGTATGTAATCAGTAGATATGGGGGGAGAAAAGGGTGTGTGTTTTTTATTTCCCTTTTTCTTTTCCAGGCCAACCACAGGCGGAGTAGGTGGAGGCGAGGGCTAGAGTGATTGCGGGTGGAGGGGACTGGCGCGTATCTGCTGACTGTCACTTCTATTTAGTGTGCTGTCCTCAACTGCCTCCCCTGTATGCCCAGACCTGGCTCTCAGTAAGCCCAAGGTCTCCTTTTGTTCAGAGTCCAACCTTTCTAATCCACAAACCCTTCAGTCTACAGATATGCTTTGGTAATTACATGGCATTTTTGCTATAGACTTTTCCTACATGAGAATTCAGATCATTTCTGAGGCTTATTTTTGTTTCTGTAGAGTTTTTATATTGTTGATGTAAGGTTTTTGGCTTCATTTCCCCAGAGAGCGAAGAGGAATGAAATCACAATTGTCCACACACTGCCTCTCTCCCAGTTCTCAGTCTCTATCCCTCTCGGGCTCAATCAATTAATAAAGCTTGACATTTATTGGAGAAAACAAATAAAAGTGCTTGGTTAGGGGGATCGTCTCGTATGCAAGCCCCCTCGTCCAATTTTTGCGTGCGTTTGTTTACATATCATTGAATGCCCTCGTCCCCGGTCAGCAGCGCTGCCAAAACCGTAGGCCTCAAAGGAATTCAGTTTAACGCTGTGCATGTGCCTTTTCGAAAGGGCAGTGCTGCGCCTCTGGTTGTCGAAGTCTGTTAAGCAGAATAATCAGTTCTTTAATTAACAAAAGTCAGCTCAGAATATCAATTATGGTTTTCCTTTATCTACAGTCATGTCACACCGAGAAACAATTATGACTGATTGGGGGTTTCTGTTGTCTCTTGCTGGTGATAATTACTTACTTTTTTTGCTTATTAATCATACGTTTTCCATAAATATCTCCCCCTTCTGCTCTCCCCTCTCATGTGTGTTTCCTTTTTTGTAAGTGGCCCTATGCTCCGAGTTCCCTTAAACCATGAGTTTGCGAGTCAGATGTTGGGCAGTGTATTATCATTCAGAGAGCCTTAGGGGCAGGCCAGAATTTTCTCTGTCTCATCCCAGTCCAGACACGCTCCATGTTCTGGTATGACAAACATCTCCCTGCCACTTGCTCAAACTAAAGCTTTGAGTCTTGATGACATACAATCCACTCCATGCACACAAACCTCATTCAGTCACACTTTCAAACACATCCACAGTCTCTTTTCCCTGCTTTCTGTTGATCTTTCTCCTATTGTCACACAGCTCTGCACAAACACTCTCCCAAAAATACCAGGCCCTGGTATTCTTCTCTTCTTTGCTGGCGGGGGTAATGACATGGTTGTGGCCCTCGACGCGGTCGCTGTGAGACAACAGCTCAGCTTCACTCTCACACCTTAGTGTCTGTTTGTGTGGAGTGTTGTAGTCTGTCCGTGGTCACACCATCATCACCTTTAGCCTCCTAAACATTGTTTGTTTCACTTCATCTCTTCTCTTTTTTGTTACATCCCTTTATCTCGTTCCTGTCTGGTTAAAAGAGCCCTCTTCGTTTCACTTCCCCCCCTATGTTTGGAAATCATTTGTCATGCTTGATTGTCACTGAGACTTCACTAGAATTTTGTTCTCTTCCAGTTTCTGAGAAGTTGTTTGCATTCGTCTGTTGGCCCGTCCAGAGTGGCTAAAGGGTGCAGTGGAGCCAATTACAGCCGTGGGGTTTGTGCGCAGTAAGCGTAGCATGGCAGTGGTGGGTGTGATGGGTTTTTAATGGGACTGAGGCACAGTCACCGATGTAAAGGCTTGTTGTTTTTTTTGGTGATTGCAATGGTCTGAATGTAATAGTCAGACCAGCAGAGTACGGGCAACTTGAATCTGTTACCGATTTAGATCAGGCACACTCACAGCCAGGTGGTTTCCAGCCAGAGCTTTGAATCATGTTGGCTGCACTGGTTTTACAATAAAAATGTAAATGTTTTTTTTTTTTTTTTTTCCCTTTCCTTTCCGAAAACCAAAACACAATAAAACGTCTGTGCTGTTGGGGTTAAGTGCCTATGCCTCCATCTGTTTGTCTCATTGTGCAAAGGCATTTTTTCTTGTTAAATCCAAATCACAAAATGGAAAAAGAGAATTTAATAACCCTGAGTTTTCATTTCCCCCACTCATAATTGATCTGCTAGTTGTTTGTCTGTTCACAGTGGGGGTTGAAAGCAAAGATTCATCCTCTAGAAAGTAGTCTCAGGATGTTATCTATCGAGTAATGAAAGTGTCCCATCTTCCTTGTGTTTGGAGCCAGTGTGTCATCCTGCGTCTGGCTACAAGCTGTACGGTAAATGATATGGCCAGTTCCATTAGCTAGATGTTTGTCTGTTCATATACGGCTGTATCTTCCTGATAGCTAAAGTGTTCTCTGCTTATTAACTGTACTGTCATATGCTCTTTTGTAAGCATGCACATTAATCTTAATGCTCGGCAGTACATTAAAATTCTTTATAGCGGCTCATATTGAATCCCAAGAGGTTTGATCAGCTTGTGAGTGAACGAGGGGAATCAACTGCGGTATTTTTTTTGCTTAGCTCAGTGTAGACTATCCAAGAAGTGATTTGTATTTGTGCAGCTTGTCGCTCCCCTGCCCTATTTGCACTCGTCATTCTGGACAAGGGGTTCTTATCAGAGGGTCTGATTGAAACAGCTGCCTAGCACTCTTCACCACTGCTCCGTTCAAGTCCTTCTTCGCCTTCGAAAATGTTGTGTTCTGCCTGTTGTGTCAAACGCACCGCTCACTAATAGCTCCTGGCTCTGATCCAACCTTAGCTCACATTCTGAACCTGGCTTTGGTTGCATCAGGATCCTCTCAAAACTACGAGACTTAACCTGGCTCATGCAAGCGAGTTGCATGCAAGCGAGAGTGGTGTGGAGTGGTGGAGGCATTGCGAGGGTGTAAGCCTCACCCCGTGGACTGCTGGGAGAGGGGATGGCTAGCACCTGCCAGTTCTAACATGCTAATATTTAGTGATGAGAAGGTTTCCGGCAAAGCCCTGTGGACAAGCCTCACTGTTTTTTTGTTTTTTTTTACTTCACAAACTAGGTACGCTGAAATGGTTTTTCCTACTGTTCAGCTCTGCCCTCTCACTGCCCTTGACACGGGGAACTGCTATTGAAATCAAGTGCACGTACAGACTTGTCAGCTCCACGTAGCCACTAGCAGATAGCCGATCTGTGATTTCACTTGATTTCTCCCCTGTCCATGCTTGTCTTCCCTCCCCCCTCAAACCAGCATGTTTAGCTGTAATACAGCTTAAGCCTTTTGTTTAGAAGGGCATTAGCCTATATTTGTGGCTGCAAAAGCGCTTTGTCATCTAGACCTGGGAATGGTTGCTCCAGATGGCTGATTAGTCACTACCTTGTGTGTAGTCGAATATGTGAGAGCTCCTGATGACTGTGTGACCTTAGATTGATGTGGTTACAGGAATGACGAACCGACAGCCAAAATGAAGATAAAACACAGGCGCTTGTATTTGTTTCATGTCATGCTCTTCTTTGTGTGTGCACAGATGTGTAGTTTGTGTGTTCAGCATGTAATGGCCTACCCCCCTTCTCCCAACTCGACCTGAGTACTCACATTGCCAATGCAATCTCATCTCTAGCTCTAGCTCTAACTTGGCTAGTTGGCCTTCCATCAGCAATTTGGAGAGTGGCTCTCATGCCTGTAGGCTGCAGTAATGATAGCTCTTGCAAAAAAAAAAAAAAAAAATCCCAGCTGTTTGCTCACAAAGTATGCGGGGAAAAAATGAAGATGGGGGAGGAGGAAGACAAGGAGGAAGATGAACATGCCACAAGCCCTCTATTGTACAGCTGCAGTCTCACACAATTTCAGAAACGGATCTAACAAAAGCAAGAACACGTGCACCATGAAAGATTAATTGGTTTCTGTTAGCTCTAACTCTCATCATCACCTCCAGCAGTGAAGGTAGGGAATACCGAGCTGAAACATGTCGCCCACTTTTGGCAAGTCTAATAAGGCACCAGGGAAAGGTGTTTTTCAATCTCTGGCCGCTGGCTGACAAAGAGTTTCTGAAGTCAAGCCCGACAAAGTTAAGAATTCAAGCTGAGATGCTGTTGTTTTGTGCTCACCTGTTCCAGTTAGCATGGTGAGGGCTCGTCAGCTGGCACTGATTGCACTGTGGACATGGTTAACAGCCCATTTAAAGGTTGTGTGTGTGTCACAGCAAGCATGTGTGTGAACGTGCATTGGGAAGTGTGAACAGCCGTCTAGCACTCTGTGTGTGTGTGTGTGTGTGTGTGTGTGTGTGTGTGTGTGTGTGTGTGTGTGTGTGTGTGTGTGTGTGTGTGTGTGTGTGTGTGTGTGTGTGTGTGTGTGTGTGTGTGTGTGTGTGTGTGTGTGTGTGTGTGTGTGTGTGTGTGTGTGTGTGTGTGTGTGTGTGTGTGTGTGTGTGTGTGTGTCACCACTGTTCAGACACATCTGCCCAGCATTAATTAGTTTTGCCTGGCACAGGGACCCACTAGACTCTCTGGTGTTTAATAACAACCTCGACAGTGGGCATTTATCAAGGTCTCAATATAGCGGAAGGATCGTTCATTTATTTGGCCAAAATCATTTTAAAGTGATTATCTTCCTTTTTATTTCATGGAGCCGGTTCCAGAGACGCTCCCAGTGTCCCTGCATGCTGGGGCACGTAGAAACACAAATCCTCTCTGCTCTGCATATGTTGGCTCCTATTCCGGTCTATCCTTTTTTTTCCCTTACTCTCTCTCTCTTCTCACTTCTCTTTAAAGTCACTCATTGTATTAATATGTCATGTGTTTGACCCACATTTCCAGGCCCTTCAATGGTTCCAGGGCTCTTCCTTTCCCTTTCCCTTTCAAATCCATTGTAGGAGGAAGTATGCCAGGAGTGATAGGCTCTATGTTTTGTGTTTTCTTAGTCACAGTTAAGCAGACCCAAATGGGACAACACTTGTTATATCATACTTTAATACTTAAAAAAAACGAGACAAAAGTAGATTGTCACTCACAAATTATTGTTTGCAAGAAGTTCTGTTTGCAGTTGTCTTAAAATGTTTTAATTCAATGATCCAGTTAAGAGTTCCTCAACAAAAACATAATCTAAGACACATCAGTTGAGGTATATACAATTAATTTACATAAACAAGCAATGCTTTTCACTATGTTGATGCAGTAGGATGAGGCTCAAGCTCTCAATCAGCTACACTTATATTAATCTGTGCCTATATGGCTGTGAAAATAAATGCTTTTTGGATTTATCGCGAGCTCAGGTAAAACATGTTACAAACACAGGTTATTCAGAGCTTTCCACAATCAGCCAACTACTGACTAAACCGTGACAGCCAGCTACTTTTTCCATTGTTGAAAAAGTTTGACTCACAACTTGCTCCCTGCTTTCCCCGTACATTGAAGAAGCACTTGCCCTGTGCTAAAATGACGACCGTTATTAAAAAGATACCTGTCCTTCTGTGCCAACGGACATCGGTTGAAGCGCTCAGCTGGGAGGAGATGTCAGTGTTCGATGAATATCCGCAAAATAATTGAGGAGAAGAAGAAGAATTGCATTTTACTACACAGAGATGGTTATCATAATTACCATATTATGGTCCTCTTCAGAAAACACCGGTGGCAGCAACGTGGTGCCTGCCATGCCGATTAAGCATGAAAAAGTTGGTCGATTTCTTTGCTTCAGTGTCTGCTCTTCTGTGCGTATGTGCACTCTCTCTCTTCCTCTAGCTGGCTACTAGGAGGGTCTCTAGAAAGCCCTGGGGTTTTGTAGAGCACATGAAGAACAGCCGATATAGTACATACAAACTTTGAAGTTTAGCTATTGTGCCCTTTTTAACTTTTTAGAAATCTATCACAGTGTCCCAAAATTGAACTCTTTTATCGCATATCGTGCATCACTAAACTGAGAGTAACACTCTATATGTGGGGCCTTTTTATGGAGGGGAAGAAGGCCATAAGCTCTGGATCCCAAAAAAGAAAGGGGATCCAGTCTCTCAAAACAGAGGAGTGGGGCTAAGTGTGAGAAATGCTATGCTACCTAAATGACACCTCCTTTAAATTGTCTCTATCCTCGCCTCCCCTGGCTGCAGCGGTTTCTAATCAGGCAAGGAGGTTTTCACTGATGAACCAATATGAGCTGACAGACACCCTCCCCTCCCTTTTTACCTACTTTTTCTCTCTTCTTCCCCTCCATCCTTTCACATCTGTGAGTGTTACCTGACGAGACTCATTTGTCAACCCTCCCCCTCGACCCTTCTCTTTCCGTCTGCCTACCCCCGCCACCTGATCCTTCCCTCCTGTTGTTCCGCCAGTGCCAACAGAGCTGAAGTGTCTGCTGCGGGTGTGTTCGAGCGAGCAGGGAGTCTGAATAGATGGAAACTAAACTGAGCAGAGCTGAGGTGCATACAGGTGCAGCTCCTCTTGCAGCCCGAGGGATAGCTGTCAAAGTCCCTTCTTTCTGGCTTTCCTTCTTTGAGTCGAACCCACTGTGGCCTTTGTACGTCTCACTCTAGTCTTACTCGGGTCTAGCAAAGCACATTTTCAGGACAGGGTGGCCCCAAGAGGCACAGCGCCCACAGGGAGCATCCCTCCGGCTGTTGCTCCAGCTGTTGCTCGTCGTCTGCTTCAAACTTCTGTGCTTTTTTGCATTGTACGGATATTGTTTTTGTTATTATCTCTGACTTACTACAAGGACAATTTCCCCATAAGGGATAATAAAGATTTCTACCACTTCTGTGATATATTGCATGCCAGAAGGGCCTGAAAAAGATGGTGAGGAATTCAAAAGCAGCAGGAGCATCAGCTAACGTTGCCCCCGAGCTCTTCTTGCAAGCTGAGTGAATGCAAATGGACCTTTTTTTTTTTTTTTTTAAATAAAGCACAATTCCCCAGCCATAATAGTCTACATTCCTAGCACAATGCAGCATAGCACCCTCAGTCGATTCTTCAGCAACTTCCTTTTTGGGTGGGATTGGCTGTCTGATTCTCCCTCTGTCAGCTCACTCAGGGAGATTGCTTTGATTTTGAGGCAGACTTGACCAGATTAAAATAGAGTTGGTCCAGGGCCGCATGGACGGGTGGCTTCCAGCCATCATCTCATTTGTGTTTCTCATTGTTGCCTGCAGCTCCCCTCCACTTTTTTGTTCTCTCCCCTCCCCTTTTTGTTTGCCTCACGCTTTCACTCAGTATCTGGCCAACGATTGATAAGACCCAATCCCTGACAATGCTTGGCGCGCAGCACAGAATCGGTGGATGATGGCGCTCGTGCATTGTGGCAAAGTGCGTATGTCTGCTCGGGGTTTAGGAAGGAGATGGGATGCGGCTCACGTCATTGTTTATCTACCTTTCCACTTCCAGATGGCGCTCAGCAGAAAGAATGTGCTTCTTGACGTTCTCCTTCACTCCCCCTCTCTCTCTCTCTCCTAACTCCTTCTCATTCCTGCATCTCTCCTGTGACTCAGTCTGTTGTACAGACTTGGTTCCAGGTCCAGAACACGCAGCATGAGGTGAGGGGGAAGGTGATGAGAGAGCCAGGAAAGGCAGACTGGGACTTCAGAGGGTGCCATGGAAAGTCAGGTGGTTTTCTCTGAGTGTCGCCATGTGTGTGTGAGAGAACATATGTGCTTGTGATTATACTTCTGAGACTGCAGCACTTTCTCGTCTCTCTCATGAGCATTTGTGAAACCGAATCACAACGCTTGAATACGCACATTTGAAACCCCTGACACATTTTTCTCCTTTTTTTTTTTTCTTCTCCGAGGTCATTGAATCATAAAAATCTTTTCTAAGACAACAATTGAATTGGCCAGCCCTGGTCCTCTTAGCCGTCTGGATTGATGGACGGTCAATTCCAACAGCGCGAGATAATCACAGCGTGTCAGCCTCCACCGATCCAAACTCTTATCTGCGTCTGCCTACTGCCAGCATGCCACAAAATGACCACAGGGACATGCATTTCTCTGTATTGTTCCAAAGCCCTGAGGGAGGGAATGTGTTTGTGCGCACTGAACTTAACTTTCTGCAGACTTCTGCGGCTCAGGAACACATTCACCTGAAATACACCTTCACCACAGGGGTACTTCAATAAAACTCACTTCCCATTTTCGCAGAGTGCATACACTCATGATAAGGCGGCGCTTTTCGGATGTTTTTTTTCTCTTTTTGCTTGCTGCCTCTTTAGATGAATCATGCACTGTCTGAAGTGTCTGGCGATAAGCCTTTTCTGTAAGACTCTTAAATCAAAAACCTCTGACTCTAAGATGTCAGTGGTATTGGGTTAGATTCTGGCATGGTCCCACGGCACAATGACATGTTTTAAGTCTCCTACTTTTATTGCTTTCAGCATCCAGACTAATCAAATCAGATTACTTTTCCAGAGTGTTTTGTGCAACAATGGACTTTGAAAAAAAAAAAAGTCTCCATGTTTCTGGCATCCACTCTGTCGTCTAAAGGTCTTCGAGGGTTTGTATGTGCCAGACTGAGCCGTGCTAATTGTGGCCTAATGGCGAGCTGTTATAGCGAAGAGTGGTAAAAAGCAGTCAGTTGTTGAGGCTTGCTGCCTTTCCTGTGCAGCCTGATTACGCTGTCTAGTTAATGCACCCTCCGCAGATACAAATGGAGGGTGGTTATTGCGCCAGGAGAGACAGTCGGCCTGTCAAAATCACACCCTCTAACAGACAAGAGAGGGAGATAAAGAGAGATGGAAAAGACTGAGAGGGAATTTATTCTGGAGAGCCAATTTCACTGAGGGGATAGAAGCGTGGTAGAGCAATTATGAAATATAGCTTTCTGTTTCAATAATGACCTTTTCTCCACAGGCTATATATAGGCCAGTATAAGTGATTTAGAGAATGGTCCATACTGTGGTGTAGATGATGGCCTATGGATTCCTAGGAAGTGCAATGATAGTTTCCGGTGAGAAATTGCTTCTCACTGTCTCTTGTGTTGAGAAAAAAAATGGTTGGAATGACAGGCTGGGACTTTGGTCAAAGAAGTTTTGGACACTTCAACACTATGCCTTCCGAAGTTGTTGTCCTTATGATGCAGATATTTACTCAGAGTTGATATAGTTGGTGTGTGTGTGTGTGTGTGTGTGGGGGGGGGTGTACACCTATATGCAACTGCTGGAACTGTTCAGGAGGAAACAAAAAGGGCACTCTCATGTGGGCTGTTTTTCTTTCACAGTAATTAATCACCAGAGGATCGCATGATTATTTCAGCCCAAGAATCATTTCCATAGAAAAATCTCCTTGAGCACAACTTTAGCTGCAAGTCACACATGAAAGCCCAGCGAAACATGGCCTCAGCATTGCTGCCAGTTGTGCCGAACACCCACACTGCTTACTATGCATCTGTCTGGATGGATACTCTGCAAGCCAGCAGCTCTCCCAGCAGCTGAGCCAGAGTCAGGGGAGGAAAAAAAAAAACAGGGGTCAGGAACTGAAGAAGTCCTGTCTGACCTGCTAACATATGAACCAGACACTGGAGGAATGTCAAAGTTGCTCTAAACCAGAAAACATGTTCGACCCTGCAGAAAGCATACACAGGGACCTAACAGCTAAGTAGCAACAATTACACATGCATGTAAATATGAGGGTGTTTAGACACACAAACACAAGTCTACAGTCGGAGTGTTTACCAGCTACTTATCATGCTTTAGAGTCTGTCATTTAGCCAGCAGTAAAGCATTATACAGCACTCTTTCATCCATTTAAAAAAAAAAAAAAAAATGTTTTGGCCTTTATACCCTTATTCATAGATGAAAGGACAGTGGATAATATGAGATCGGAATGAGAGAGTGGGTAAAGACATGCAGCAAAGTGCAGGGGGGTCTGTGTCGAACCCGAGTAGCCCTCATTGAGGACTACAGTTTGCGTGATAGGCTATCCAACGCTCCTATTAAATGCACGTTAAGCAGAGTCTCGAGCAGATCTCTTTATGCAGAAAAGGTCTGTACCTGAATGAGATGTGGTTGTTAGATAGATGCATCAACTATTCATTCTTATTCACACCTGACTCCTGAGGCAGCCTTAATGAGTCTACTGTTTTGCCAAATATGCTGCCTGTCGGCCCTACATTGGAGCATTTCCTGGCAACTTATCTCTAAGTGTTTCAAGTTACAACAATGTCTTTGGGACAATATAATAAAATACGAACCACAGAGCGTTGGTAAATCTGTTTTTTTTTAATGGGAAACTTACTTATACCGTGTTTCAGACAGTTTGTATTACCTGATAAATGTGTTTAGAAGAGATTCAGAGCCTTGGGCATGATTTGGTAAAACCTGAAATAAACACTGAAGAACTTCTAACCTAAAAACAAGCTGAGCACCATCAAGCAAACAAGAGGCAGAAACACTTCCAGACCCTGCTGATATCTTGTGTCCACAGGAGAGCATTGAGGGAATACCGATAATTGTTTTTCCTTTATCATTGTGAACATTGCTTTGGAGAGGTGGGGATGACTGTGCAATAAGTCTTTTCCTAGTCAACACATTGTAAACTATGAAAACTGAAGGGGCATTTTGACTCTGGGTATGTACATTGAAAATCTTGCCATGTTGATTGCATTGATGCAGCTAAATACAGTGTAGATGACAAACTGACAAAATGCCCGTCGACTTTGGGTCTTCTAATGTTGTGATTCTTATCATTGTCTTTTAGGTGGCAACCTTTTGCAGAATTGTCCTCCATTGAGTGTATTGCTAAGACACGGTGAAAAAAGGCTGACTGAAGACAACAAGGACACATAAGCTGGAGCTTTTCTGAAGTGGTCCTTCTTCAAGGGCAAAAAAAGAGTCTTGTAAATTAAAGGCAGTGTTGGTCATTTTCTCCAGATACACTTTTTAAGATTTTGGTTGAAATTATCTTTTAAGTCCTGACAGACAATGAATAACTCATGTGCTCTGAAAAAGGAACAAAGAAAATGAGTCAACTGTAACAGTTTGAAGGCAGGTAAAAACTTTGACCAATATCTGCCACGAGGAACCAATTTAAGGAACCTCCCTGTCTCCCTGCTTGAATGAGACATGAGACCACATTGTTTCTACACAATGTAAGCGATGAGCTGAGGTCCGCTTCTGCAGCAACGTCACTCGTGAATGTGTGTGTGAGGGGCGTGGCTTTTGAGGGAGCACAGAGGGGAGAGGGTGGGTGCAGACGGAGCACTGAGGGAATGCTACTTTCAAAATCATTGCTAGTTTTCCAAAATTACCAACCCCGCCTTTTATCTTTTATCTTGTGTGAATAATTCGAAGTTTAAAACATCACATTGCCCTTAAGTTTAACTCAGAAGTTTAACTTAGTCTCTAGCTATATAAAATGCAATTTATAATGTTTTTTGTCCATACATTTTTTGTGGTGACTTACTTCTGGCAGGCAGATTATATTGAATCACTATTACCACTATGACTCTGGACTTGTCAGTTTAATGAGTTTTGATATGGAGAATTTTTGAAAATTGCAACGCACTAAGTGCACTGAATCCAGTTTATTTCCCAGCCAACCCTAAACACACTCCCCATATACACACCACCACACTCAGCAGTCGATAAAGGGAAGCCCCCCCTGTGGTGCCAGTGTACAGCTATGCTTGACTCCACACTCTTATTATCATGATTGCCTTCGAAAGGTGGCGGGACGCTGCGTCCATTCACTCAGCCAGACGGCTTTATAAAGCGTTTGCCGATGGTTCCCAGTGGGGCCCTCATCAGCGGCGGAGAGCAGTGAAGCTTCTCTGGACTCTTCTCTCTGAAGTGACAATGGTATTTCTTGAGATAGAGGGAGAAAAGAGAGCAGTGAGGGTAAAAGAAAAAGATGGCCGCCAAGCAATAGGCATCTGTTGAATACCTTCTAGGGAGGTCATCCAGGAAGTAATGAGGTGAAACGCTGCAGCAGAGCAGTAGCTGTCAATCAGTTTGGACATTGTTGGGTTATAATGAGTGCCTGTTGTGAGAGGTAAGCACCTACATAACTAGGCATCTTGGGTAGATGTAGACAACCTTCAGCCTCCTCCTCCGCCTGCCTCTCTTCCCCTAATCTTCTTCATCCTTCATACTTTTTTCCTACTTACTGAGAAACAGGCAAGTAATGCTACCATGGACCATTTCCCGAGGATAATCCAACATCTGTTTTACACACGTCTCTTGCTTTGGCATTAAAACCTTTACTCCCCCCCCCCCTCCCTCCCATCCACCCACCTTCTTCCTCTTCATCCTCCACCTTTACCTTCTCTCCATCTTAACCCCCCCCCCTTTCTCTGGTATCGTCACAGCTGCTGAACGATTTCCTCTCACTGGGAGGCTCCTCAGAGTCAGTGTGGCAGTGTCAAACGAGGCTCCTATTTAAGCTCATTAAATGTTTCCAAGAGAATAGGAAATCAATGGTGCATACCGGTGCGCGAGAACTTTTCTCTTAATTTAATTTCCCCTCCCCCTTATCTGTTTGCATCACTCTCTTCTTTTTTTCTTCTTCTTATCCTTCTTGCTTGTTCTTTCTCGCCTGTCGGTCTCTGTAAAGTGGTGGCGCTGATGGGTGAGGTGGGGTGTTTGAGGGGAGTGGAGGGGAGGGGGGGGGCGGGGAGGTTTAAAAACCGTCGCCTTCAGAAACCATTTCAGACTCGTATTTGTGACAGGCACCATGGTGAGAGGCTGTCCAGCCTTTTCAATGTCGTTTTGCACTCAATGCACGGAGGGAAACCACATCTGGTGAAAGTTTTACCCACACTGACCCCAGCCCTGGAGTTTGAGCCTTTGTTCAGGCCATGCTGTTACGGTTACAGGTTCCGACCAGTTCAGCATGTTGCGGCAAAAAAAGTCTATGGTTAGGTTTTGAATCCATAAAAAAATCCCTTCACTTCCTTCCAGTTTTGACTGTTAAACAAGGCTTCAGTGTTTTTTCATTTATGTCTTCTGTTAGTTTTTGTTGTATGTCTTTTGTCATATTTGTGGTGTGTGTATGTGTGTTTATGTGCGTGTCTGGCAGGGCTCTGTGGTGTGTGAAACTCTGCCTGGGGGCTGGGCCCACACCTTCTCCGGAGTTCCTGTAATTGCTCTTTTGGGGCCATGTCTCTGGCTCTGAGCCTGTCTCCATCACTCTCACTCCGTCTCTCTTTCGCTCTTTGGCCTCTTCCCTTCTCTCTTTTTTTTTGCCCTCACTCCGACCCCCCCCCCCCCCCCTCCATCTTCTCTCCCTGCGTGGCTCATTATGGCTGATCCCCACCTGCCCAATCTGGGAATTCTGTCTCTACACACGTACACACCAACACGCACACAGAGCCACTCAGCAGTTTTTCAGAGCTGCCTGTCCCTTGGATGTCTCGTGTGCTATCTGCTATAAAACAGCTTTGCTAATACTGTTTAGCCAAGAAGTGGAAACAATAGTGCCATGACACTTTTTTTTTTTTTTTACTCCTAAGAGTAAAAAAAAAGGGACATTTTCTCCCCTCCTTTCTGGCTTTCCTTTCCAAAGAACCTATTTTCATGAAACCCTGTCCCTTCAACCCCAGCTTCTGACTTTATAGACACACACTCTCCTCAGCCCCAGGCTCCCAACCACAGGCCCAGCCTTTTCCATTTCCATCCAAGCCCTCCCTCCAGCCTGTCACCCAGCAGCCCCACCATGCTTCTCTCCAGGCAAGGGGGCTTACTTTGAAGGATAATGGATGGTGGCCAGTTGCAGCTGCTCAGCAGCCGGGGCACTATCATAGGAGTTATCTAAGGGCCTGAGTGGCCTGTGATGAATGGCTCAGAGCTGTGTGTCTCCACCGATCAATAAGCCACTAGCACCAAGATGAGCTAGATGCCCCTTGGTCCCACTACCCCCCCCTCCATTCCACACATATATCTCCCTCTCATAATCTCCCACTATGTTTGTGAACTTTTCCCTCCAATTCACGGCCTAAATTGCCCCATTGATCTTTTATCCTCCGCTTGTTTTAAATAAAGGGCCAGTATCTCCACTTCACCCAAGCATGCAATGTTTCTGACAGTGGTTATTGCACTACTGGCGGCAAAGCGCACAAACATTACTTTAGCCTGATCGAAGGCTCGTAATCCGAGAGCTGAGAGAATGAAAGAGAGAGAGAGTATGGAGTTGCTTCCCCCCGCCCTGCTGGAGCACCACTGAGGCTTCCATCACCAGACTGATGCAAGCAGAGGTCCCATGTGGGTTTACACACTTGTAATGCAGACAAACACATGCATACACCAAACAGCCTTGCTGTCAGGGCTCATTGAGCGCAACCTGTCCCAAAGCACCTCCAACAGCCCCACCCAGGCTGAATAGAAATGGGATGTTGTCAGTTTCCTCTCTCCTTTGTCTCATTGTTTCGCGTACACACATATGTGAGGTCTCTGCAGACCACCAAAGCGTGTAAATTTGTATTACTCCTGCAGCACAACAGGTGTGCCAAAACTACTGTATGTGTTGGTTTTTGATCTGTTTTTTTTCTTCTTTTTTTTTTTTTTTCACTCTGTTGGCGAGGGATTTGCGATGAAAAGAAACAACTGGAAATCGCTCTGCCCCTCTCTCTTCCTCCCCTCTAGGGACTTTGGGTAGTCTGTATCTTCCTCTCCTCCTCATCATCTCTCACCTCTCCTCCCACTCTGCTCCCCTTCTCTTCCCCTCTGGCTCTGGTTTTCTCTCTGATCTCCCATTGTCTTTGTCACAAAGAGCAGATTCTCAGCCTGGTAATTGCGTGTCTACTGGCCACCACACCTGTTGCTGTCAATGCAGGGATGTGGGACCGAGAAGGGAGCTGTAGCCTCTGGCCTCCATGGCTCTAGCCCCCCTCACCACCACATTTTGCTGCGTCTGTAAACCCTATGGGGTGGGGTGGGGTGGGGGGGGGCGGGTTGGGGGTTATAGGGTGTGTGGTATAGGGTGCTCTCACAGTTGATTGTGTTTATCTGTAACCTTGAGCATCACCTCTGGCATTTGTGTCTGTGCAAATGCATCTGTGTCTCTTCTTAAACCTGGCTCACTTTCTCTTCCCCCCCTAATCCTCTTCTCTCCCTCTCTCCTCTCTCCCCCCTCATCCAGAGCCCAGGCCCTTAATGAAGCTGGGGGTCAGCGGCAGTGTGCGGCTAATTGGCCAAGTTTGCCCGGGGCTTTGGCTGCCTGTGATTGAACTGTCCAGCGAGGGCCCACTGTGTAGCCGCTGCTGCACCCTGCTCCGTTCCACTCCAACAGCCAAGACGCTCCCTGCACCCCTGTCCGCCTCTGCCTAGTAAGTAGCACCCCAGGTCCTTCTGTTTTCACTTAACTCCGAAGTAATAGGACATTCTCTTTTTGTTTTATTTTTATGCAACAGAGTCCTCAGGCTCTTCTCCTTTTTTCTGAATCACTTGTCCTACATGTCGGCATGTTCTTTTTAGATAAATATTTCTAGTTTTTATCAACAGTTTTCCCAATAATGGCAGCATCAATTTAATCAACAGTTATGGCCTCCGATACTGCCATTATGCGGTAACAGTCAAATGCAGTTGAAGACTCAACTGTTTATTTTGATCTGTCTTATGTCTGCTTTTGTGTAACTGTCTTTATTTAATGTCTGTTTTCTTTTCTTTACTTACTTACTGAATTGGTGTTTGCAAGGAAAAAAATAACTATCAGTGCATCTCATCTCTTCAGTGCATCTCTTCTTCTAGCCATCTCTTTCTCGGTCTGATTAGAAAAAGAAATGCTACACTTTCGTTCCCACACTCAGCCCCAGCATTTTCTCACTTTCCCACTTTCCTTGGCTTGTGTCACCCTTACACTCTCTCCACACTTGCCACAGTGGGATTCGGGCAATTACTACGGTCCCCCATTGGCCGGCAGCCAGAAGAAGGGGAAAAAAAAAAACCCAACAACTTCCATCCCCTATTTCTCTCACAATGGGCTCAACAGTCCAAGCCATGACCAAGCTGTGTCCCACTGTTCTGAGTTAACAGGAGGGGTTGGCGGCGATGTTGTGGAGGTGGGGGAGGGATGGTGGTGGCTCTAATTAATCGAGCCTCCACTTTCTACTCATTAAGGCAGTCCTGGCTCCCATTGTATAGCTGTCAGTGCAAAAGTAGAGGTAGCGGGGCGATAGTGAGCTCTGGGCAAATACTAAAGGGAGCGTAGAGGGAAGCAGTGAGACCATCTCACCTGGGGGAAACACAGGCAAGGGTCAGCCCCCTAGTGCCACCTTAAACCAATATAAACATTTTCTGTTATTATGTTGACAGAAGTTGAACATCGCTGGCTAGTAAATTGTCAACAGTGTGTGTTTGTTTGTCAGGAAACAATGGACCAATTATAAGTCAGGCCTTAGCCTACGAGTTAGGATACATTGTTGTCTGTCAAAACTTTTCGTGTACACCCTCTTTCGTTTCCTGTTTATGAAAGGCTGCAAGTGATTAAATTTACCCCGGTGCTCATTAAATGAAGTTCCCCGGCAATTAACTGCTGCAATAATAGTTTTATATAGACAGCTGTAAATTGTTCTTCTGCTCATAGAGTGGAGAAGCTAATGTTGCTGGAAGCCACTCAGTTGGTGATATAAAATCTTTTATTTTACCTTTATTTTACCGAGTTTGTCCCATAGATAGTAGAGATGTTACAAGGACGAAGCAAAACACAGTTTTAACAATAAACAGTCAAACACACTCAGTAGAGCAAGACCATTAAATGATCAGCTGGAACATGAAGACACAGAAAGTCTGGTATTTTTAGGTTGAAAGCATTCAGGATAGCTCAGTTTTGAAGGCTAGTTTGTAGATTTTACAAAAAGTAGGTGCTTAAAACTTTGATGCTTTTTTTTTTTCCAATTCAGCTCTGACTTTGGCAACATCAGTTAGCACCATGTCTCAAAAACAAAATGAATGAAAGGATGAAAAATACTAACCAAAGACTGTTTTTGGTTCATGGTCACCTCTTTAACTGTGACTGTTTGTGGTTTACCATTAACCCAAATCTGCCATTAAGCCCCCGGACTTGCTGGTTTTTAGTGCGCTACACTTGTCCATCTGTTTAGTGCTCAGCTTGACAGACAACTCCTTTTCTCACTCATCTCCTCCTTAATCAGCTGTTTCTCGAGGTCAAAACTCTTGTGCTCCACTTTCCATCACATATCCTCCAGCTCTGCAAGCCTGCCAGCCTGCCCGCTGGTGTTAAAGATGAACAAAATATGGCTCGTTTTTGAAATGTAGGGTAAACCAGTTGTGAATTAATAGAACTAGGGTGGAGAGATGCTTTTGCTCGGAGCACCTAATCTACACTTGTGACCTGAAACACAACACGTTAAGAATTCAATCATCCTATTTTTGGAGTTTTGTTCACTGTTTTTATGCCTTTGTTGTTCGCACACTTCAGCTCGTATTCTTGAAGGTGGTGTAAATGTCATGGTAATGGCATGCTTTTTGGTATCCTCTAGGATTAGGAGGTGTCAATCATTCCTCCCATGAGGCTTTGCCTTGGTACAACCCCAGAGCTGCGAGGTACTTGGGGATGAATGAATTAGGATGCACAAGAGAAAACAAATCTTTTTTTTTTTTTTTTGCAGCGGTGAAAGTGAAGCCAACAGTTTTGTTTTCCCTCCTACAACACTGGCTTTTTTTTTTCTATCTGCTGCTTTACTTTTAGATGCTTTGAATGTTAATTTGTGCCGTCAACTTTACAGCTCCACACTTTAGTTTTTGTGTGTGTGTCTTTTGATGGAGGTAGCAATAATAATCATCATCAAAGGTAAACAAAACAATTTTTTTTTCGTGGGCATGACTTATTCAAATATTTTATTCATATTCTTAGAGAAAAAGGAAATGTTGTTTTTATTTATAATATATCTATTGGCATTTTACTAACTGTGGCACTTCAGAAGTTGGTTCAGGTTGTTAAAGTGGAGCGAAACTGTTTAACATCAAAAGTCCTTTATATGATGCCTTTGAGTCAGAATTTAACTATGCATCCCCAGAGATGAGAGTGAATAATTCATTTGTCTCACTAAATCAAAGTAATGGTGCTAACTTTAATGTCAGTCATCTCGTGAAAATGGTCACAGGGGTTTGTCAAAAGATTATATGCCACGTTATCTAATGCCCATAGTTATGATAAGGTTAAAGTCAAAAAGGAAACACATCATCCAACTGTTTTTCTTCCCGTGAACCATAGGTGATACTAATGTTTATTTTACGCTGCAGTAATAAATGCATTATTCAATTTCAGGCTCTTAAAAGTAATCACCAAAGAAAGGTATTGCTGAACCTGCACGACACATACAGAATGTTTAAAAGTGGTTAAAGAAAGCCCCCTCCAAACATACCTCCCAAATGATAAACTTAATCACCGCAGGCCAACTCGGATACAAGGAGCCTCATCACCAGCCTAAGCCTGATGTCACTCAGCGAACACGGCAAATGCCATGTCCTTGCGGAACCCAAAATAATATAAAACACCTTGTTCCTGAATCCATCCCCCCCCCTTCCTTTTCTCCACTGAGCTCCCCCAGCCCCAACGCCTTACTTCAGCCCTCAAGCCCTCCAGTTTTCCATCGCCCCCTGTGAATATCCAAGCTGTCGAGGCTGACTGGGCAGAACGTTTTCTTGCCAGGGCACAGTTGGAACAGATCCGGCCTCCGGGCCACATATACCGCTCCTCTCCAGCCCTCGCAAACAAGGCCTGCCCAGCGCAACTGTCATCTAAATGCAAAGCCCTTTGGATCACGGCAGTAGATTCCTTTTGTACATACTTAATCTCTTTTTTTGGGAATGCTTGTCATTTTGGAACGTGATGGCTTTACATGCTTTATAGCTTGCTGAGCATGAGCTTCTGTTTGAGCCGGTTTTGTGATTCACTGAATCTACACTGAATCACCAAGACAGAATGAATCTTTGTTAATAAACAAGGTGTACAATTGTAGAATCTGAATAGATGAGGCACATGTTTCCTGTTTGGTTCCAATATTTGAGGATTATGGGCTTTTCTTTACTCAAAGGCGTACTTTTTGAATCACCAAACGTGTTGAAATGGTTATTGTTCAGATGATGCTATAGGACCTGTTTGCTGAGTTAATCGTCCATCTGCACCCTTGAGGGCTGAGAAATGTGGCCGTCAGGCTTTATGGGAACATAAGCTAAACAGACAGGCCCACTTTAAGTGGAGGCACGTTAAGAGACAGACTCCAGGCGAGTCTCTCGAACAGTTTCATATCAAATCCACAGACATACAAATCTCCTCAATGATCTGCCAAGTTTCTGCAGAATTCACTGGAGCAGGAATAGCAGGATTTCACACCCCCGCCTTGAGCTCCCCACTCACCCCCGCTCAGCCATCACTGGACGGCGCTTGGCAGCAGAGGGTGATGGGAAACATCTGTGAATGTCAGTGTGTGTGGATAGTTGAACACACTCGCCAGATACAGAATTGTTTTTTTGTTCTGTTTTATTATTTATAGAGGCATCTTTTGACATGGCAGCAGACGAGTAAATGATTGTATCATAGACCTCACAGTGGAATGCATGAAATATGAATGTAGATACAACATGCAAAGTGTTTTAGTAGTTAAAAGCTCTGGGGCTGATGTTATGGAGTTGATTCTGCAGCCTTGTTGGCAGATAAACAAGCAGGAGGTAAAGAAGAGATAATAATGCACTTCCTTTGCAGCTCTATTACTTCCTGTGGCTTGCCAAGAGGAAATAAAGGCAGCCCCCTGTTGGCTCTGTGCTCCTAATTTTACTCAGTTTTCTTTACTCTAACAATATTGTGCTTGCATGCTGACTGGAAAGTTTTCTAGAAAATTTTTTGGGGAAAATGATTCAGCAGGTCCCGTGGATGCTCCCTTTGCAGCTGCCAGAGATGTGACGGCTCCGAGTCACTGAAGTCTCTTTTATTTGGGTGTGCTAAGCTTTATAAATAATGAAATGGAGCCAGTAATTGGTGGTTCTTGGTAATTAGAACCAAGCTGTCAGCTACCGAAGTTGCAGTCTGATTGCGCTGAAACACTGAATCACGAAGGCAGTAATTACTATTATCTATGGGGGTTGTTGACACAACAATAATCCCATTCTTAACCGGGATAAAAGAGCTTATGTTTAGTGTCCCTATTTTAAAGAGGTTCAGCTAAAATAATGTCACACACTTAAATTTCTAAGTATTTCTGTTAATGCAGTAAACATCAACCTATTTACAGAAGGGGGATCGATCCGCCCTCAAAGTGTTCTCCTAGGTGACTATGTGAAGACTTCGACCATATTTTCATTAGTCAATCACTTCCTCTCTTTGAGAATAGGGATGCTGAACCATAAACAGCATTATCAACCATCTCTGCAGGTTTTCTAATACCCCTGTAATCCTGTCATTTCATTCTACCAGGGTTGTTCTGTGCCCAGAGCGTATCTACCCGCCTGTCTCTGCTCCTCTGTGTGAGAGATTGGATTCCCCAACGCTCCTCCTGCTCCATCTTACACCACACACACACACACACACACACACACACATACACACACACACACACACACACCAACGAAAGCACACATTCCCGTCCGAGTATTCGGTCATCTCTCTTCAGATCCCAGTAGTGTAAACGAGCTGGTCAGACCCAGTGATTTATAGGGTAGAGGACAATGGCATCGTATACACGGTGTAGGTGATGATTCCTGGTAGCAGATAATAACTTGCCCTCGCTGAAGTAAAATTCTCCTCATCTTGCTCGAGACTTACAAGCACAGCATTTGTCCCCAAGAGATGAGGGAAGTGAATGGCCTCAAAAGCAGAGTACCCAGGTGACATTTTCTCTTCCTGCCATCATGCAAGGTAATGAACCCGCTGGAGCCCCTCACGACTTTATGCAAGAAAGTGTGGCGTGTGATTGCTGGATGAGCGGAAAGGGGGCAGCTTGGGGGACGTGAGGGTGAGTAAAGGGGAGACGAGTCGCTTTTCACCTATACAGAAGCACACAAAAAAACGCAAATTACATCGACTCTGAATTAAACATGTGGCAGCTCGTTGCTTGAGGCGTGATGGACGTTTAAACATATTGCAGGGAGGAGAAAATGGCTTTTTCAGTATGTTATTTATGGTGAAGATATTGTATTCATTTGATTATAATAAAACATCCATTACACTCTGAGTGAACGGCATGGGGAGGTGAGGCCAGCAGAGTGCAGCTCAATGCAATAACAACCGTGCGTCTGCTCTAAATGAGCCATGGAAAAGAGCGGGTTCCTGTAGATATTAGTTTCCTTTTGTAGGTTGCTCAGATCTGGTGATATGCTTTGTGAGGAGTAATAAAGAAATATATCTGTTTTTATTGTGCCTTGGCGACAGTGTTATGTTTAGAGGTAGTATAAAGAGCTGGAACACAGCATAAAATGATATTATGGCCCATTAGGTGGGGGCCCGAGCTAAGCGTCGCTAGCGGTAACTGAGGACTGGGGGTAATGGGGCCGCGGCGTATTGTCTGCGATCTGCTCTTTCACTTCTCACTGATTGAATCGTCTACATCAGCGGCACTCCATCTCCTGGGGAACCAGAGTAGCTGAGGTGATTTTGGCTGAAGACATCACTCTGTCAAACCTTGGAGATGAGAGAGTAAGCGCGGTGAGATTGGAAGCAGGGCGCCCTAAAATGTAAAGGAGAGGGGCCATTCAGGAATTACAGCAAGAACTTATCCAAAAGGTGTGTGGTAGTTTCATATGGGAATAGATATCATCTTGTTCTTCATAGCTGCACATGGGGGTCTCCTGTAGCTAAACAACAATAAACATGGTTTACTTCAGTAATATATCAGACTGTGAATTGAGGAAAATGTCTTTTGGACTCAACTCATGCAGTTTATGAGTGTTTTTACTGTGGTACAGCTTTAACTCTTAACGGTTCAAAAGTCTCCTGACCTTGTATCTCTGTCTCTCAGGTTTAGATCTCTGCAGCGCTGACCCTGTTCTTTTGGGGCTTTCCCCAGTAGGGACAGGTTTAGGATCACACTGCTTCTCTGTCTGGCTGGCAGCACCTTAAATGTGCCCTTCTCTACTTCTCTAGGGCCTACTGCATGACACGCTGTAAGGAAGGAGTCTGCTAAGGTTTGAAAGCAATAAGTTAGCATACCTGGCTACTCAGGAGTCTCCTGCTCAAAGATATTTTACACTCAAAACCTCCATCTAAACTCAGCTTCACCTCTACTTATGTCAACCCACACCCTTCCATGTGCAAGTTGAATAGAAAAACATTGTGTCGAGCAGTTATAGTTTATCTGCTCTCCTGCACAGCCAGCAAGGGGGCTCGGGAAGTAATCTGATCCAAGCAGCCAAAGAATTCCAGGCATCCTGAAAGGAACCAGATGTGTGTTTTTGTTCACGTCTGTCTCATGCGCTCTATTTGTGATTTTTAGTTGCACATAAGGCATATACACCTTTTCTTCTGGGTGACAGACAGACAGGCACTCGCACACACACACACACACACACACACACACACACACACACACACACACACACACACACACACACACACAATCACAAGAAGTCTGGCATTCATAACAGAACTTGATGATATGATAAGAAACAGGACTGGCCAGACACGGTCACTGCAGGCTTGTTTATGTTAGCTTGCTGGCCAGCCGCGCCTCTTCCCTCACATAGATTGCCACTCTGATTGCATTTCTTGTATTTTTGTACACATGAGCAACAAGCAGATCCTATTTCACACTTTTAAAAATGGTTTACCTCATATGTAATGCTTACTCTCATACACATATTAGATTTTTTATTGTCTTTTGCATATGTTACATTTCATAGGCCTGCTCAGATAACGAAAAGCTGCAGAAAGAATGCAAATATAGCTCTAACTGGCAACTACTTCCATGGACAATATAGAAATGATTACAAGGAAATGTACCGTACTATTAGAGAAAAATGTAAAATATAAGCAATTTGGCAAATATATACAGTACAATGTGTACCGTATGCAAGGCTTCAGTTTTAAGGGGTAGCACTAATGTTGTGAAACAGAGTAAGTAATAAAAGCTTAAAGCTGTTAAATTAATCATATTTATGTCTTTATCTAATGAGATCAGATTGGTACTCGACACAGCCAAACAAAATATGAAGGTGTTGGAATTTGGTATTTGAAAGGATGAAATGACTTGGAACCTCTTTTCGATTTGACAGATAATCAACCATCTTTAGAGCTAAAGTAAAAAACGGTTAACTGAAATGTCATGTAAACATGTGTGCAACACAAAGTACCACCACTAAACTGATAAAAAGTACAGTAAAGGTTCTGTCGGAAAGACATGCTGTAAGACCAACCCCCTAGAAATTGAAAGCTTAACTGTGTTGCAGCGTATATTGTTTGAATTATCTATACACTCTTAAAATTAATATGGAAAATTGATCATGATATAAAACAATACTTGACATGCCATTCCAGTATACTGTAGGTGGGCGATATGACCTGAGATGCATATCACTGTATTAATTTTGCTTTTTACGATATTGGTTAATGTAGCAAAATATTAAAAGGATGGCACATACAGATACAGTATGAACGCATATTCACTCACTCCAAGCCCGTTCTCCACCTCAAATAAGACTGCAATGCGATATGCAACTCATTCCTGAGTTTGCATATTGCTGGCACTGCTCTCGGCAGAGCCGGCCCTAACCATTTTGGTGCCCTAGGCAAGATTTCAGCCGTTGCCCCTTAAATTATAGATAGTTTGACCAATATTCATTCAGTTCATCCACTGAAAGAAAACTGGCATTCAGCTTTATATTTAACAGAATTTCTTTATTTTAAAATAAAAAATACTTATAAACAAACATGAATAAAATGGTAATAACACTAATATTTCTTATAAATAACTACAAAATAAAATAAATACAAATAACTAGTGTAACAGAACAAACAATATCAAACAGTGCAGGGAGCAGAAGTGAAGATGGATTTACATGTTTTAAAATTGCATCTGGAGAGCGAAGAGGAGCATTTGTTAAACAATCTGCATTTTATAATATAGTGTGAACACAAAATATCATTTTCTCTTCAGAGCAGTACAGAAACGTCAGCATTGTTTTTCATGTGAGCCCAAACGTTTTCCTAACAACCAGAACTACAGCATGCACAACTTTCTAGTCAGTGAGAACTTCTAGCACAAAATGCATTCATGCTCTTAGACATCAATACTCTAAAGGCAAGAGCTTAAAACTATTAATGACAACATTTTCTTTAAATGAATAATCTTTACCTTATGAAAGTACAGTGGAAATAAATGATGTTAACTCGAGCTACTGATTAGGATTTAGGAAACACTGACGTTACTATCATTCATCCATAACAAGCTAGCTTAACTACAACAGATGAATAACTGATCCGTGCAGCACTTTACCTCGGTGTCTTGTTGTGTTTTAACGGCTTCTTTTGTATCATTACTAAGTAATAGCATGACAATTATATTAGATAATATAGTGATATTTAAACAAATTTTTCTGTCTATTTCTTCTTCTTATCTTCAACTATTCTGCCTCACTCATTTGGGGCGCCCCTAGCATTTGCCTATACTGCCTGTGCTATGGGCCGGCCCTGGCTCTCAGTGGCAGAGCGATAAAAATTCAGGGGACCACCTGGGTTAACCCTGAGTTTTTTTTCCAGTCACAAATCACTACGTATTGCTACTTTTATTTACTTGCCAGTTCCCCAGTGGCTGGTAGGCTGTTGCTTCGTTTGTGCACTGCAACTGAAAATGTGTATTTAAACTGGCCATGACAGTGCTGCAAAAATCTGTGTTGTGGCAGAACAATATACTGGTACCGATTTTGATACGGGTTCGCCCCCACCAACCACCACTACTTCCAGTTGGTGTCCATGCATCCAATAGGCTTCCTGGAGCTACAACTCTTTCATCTATTATTGATGTTAGTAATTATACTTCTGTTTTCTTTCCCATAATATGTCAATGTGTCTGCCCAAGACAGGGCTATTGTTTGGAACATGGAGTAATAGAAATTGGGTATGTATTTACACGGCTGAATGCTGTTTTTGTTCTGTTGTGTTGTCCTTTAAATGTTGCCAGTTTCAATATGGAATCTGTCAACATGAAAGTGTTAGAAAACGGTTAACATGGCCAACAGGTTTCTGGCTTTACACCCAGATTGCGTAAGTGTTGACCCCAGGGCTGTGGTTTAAGCGCTTAGATGGTTCCGCCAACAACACATGAAGGCTTTTCAAATCTATTCGTCGTCCAAAGACTTGTTTCTCCTTCTTTTTGGCTGAACTATACCATCAAAGGAAGTGGTGTTCATTGGCCGGGTTTTGCTGGCAGGAATGTGTGACTAAGTGTGTGCGTGCTTGTTGCCTGAACATGTAGACCCCATATCAGCCATCACCACAGGAAATGACCAGCCGCTTGCTTTGAAGTCCCAGCAGAGGTTTTCATTATTCCTACTATCTCCGGAGACACAAGGCCACAGACCCACTGCCCCCCCCTCTTACATTGCTGTTCCCCTGCACTCACCCTGCGCTGCTCCCCTCATATAGAGTCTTGCCACCAAACGACTGTTAGAATGCAGAACAAGCGTCTATTAGCATAGAGTATGCAAGAGCTGGCTGCCACAGGGCACAAACCCCACTACAACCCTCATTTCTACACAGCACACTTGCCTGAAAAGGCTGAGAGGGCACGTGTAATTGCATTTTCTTTTTCCCCGTGCAGCAACTCAAATGCAAGATACAGGAAATTCTAAGATTTCCGGCCCTGGCCCATCCTTCCACTTCCACTTTTCTCAGTTATTCCCACTTGCCTCACCGCTCATCTCCACCCTCTTCATACCTTCACGTCCTCTCCTTATGCTCCTAGCATATCGAAATGTGTGGTGTGCGGAGATTAAATTAATTGGATGTTGGTGTAGAAGTCTGCATGCCCTCATGGCGTACTGCTGTGTAAGGAAGTACTGGCACAGGCTTGCCATAACTTGCTGCAAGACTGCCAGTTTGTGCTTCACTTCCTACACACAGTATTGCATGGAATCCAATCTTTTCACACACAGTATGATACACAACCCTCCTACACATACATACTAAAAACAACTGTCATTTCTACAGTGGTTCATACAATATAGATGCACAACTTACTGAGCAGGGAGGCAGATGCGTTGTTTATCTGCCAGCAGGGCGAATGCCAAAGCAGCATGCCTGGGTTTGGGTGTGGTTGAAATCTGGGTTAGGAAATCCCTTGTTGAGGTTATTACAAGCAGTAATGCTAATGAAGCTTTTGCTCCAGTAATGGCATTACCAAGTGGAAATGCTAACCCACATGTTCTAATCAAGCACTGCAATTTACAAGGACATATTCCTAAAGATTAGATTTCTTGTCTAATGGCTTTTTGAGAATATGGATCATGTGTATGTCCATGCAGGTCTTTAGAAAAGGATGACTTTCTTGGTCCTAAAGCTGGTAATATTTTTTAGACCAGTGCCAAACATTGCAGTAGTTAAACTGCAATTCAGTGACCATAACTCTTTTTATATAACCTTCATTTGACCAAATTTTTCAGTGCATAAGTTGGGAATGACAGCTGTCCAGCGATGAGTTTGGCTCAGGTTGAGGTTTCTACCTGTGAAATGAAGTTTTTTTTTTTTTTTTTTTGTGCCATTCTTTCCCAATTGCATGCTCATGGAGGACTAATGTGCGGTTGCAGTAAATTGTATTGCAAAAAAAATAATAATTTAGGCTTATCTCATGACATGGTTGGTGTCATGAGATAACCTTTGTAGCTGTTATGCACTATATAAATATGCATTGATTGGTTGATTGATCAGTGTTTTCTGTTTACTTAGACTACAATAAGTTTCAGAGCTATCTGCAGAAAGGTTTATGAACCATTATATACTTGGGTGAGGTCTACGAGATTATATTATTATAGTATTTATTCTATTTAAAGAATGAATAGACAAATAATATAACCAGGCATACAGTACCAGTTTTCAGGATTCAACGGCTGCAGAAATCAATGTTATTGACAACATTTTGGCAAGGACTCAAAAAAACATTGAGAATCGATACCCAAACCTACTCAGTCCAGCTCTTCCATTATGTGGGCAAAGCCTGTCATGTGATGTTACAAATGTTTTGGCTGTTCAGAGGTTGCCATTTGTTCCCCCCCCCCTTTCGCTGTTTGATCAGTGCTGTGTGTCTGTGGCTTTCTGACTTCTCTGTTTGGCCTTCTCCCTCTGTCCTGCTGGCTGGCTCTGTCTGATTTATGACAGTCTGGGGCTAATGGTACAGAACCAGGATTTGTGTCTGTGGAGTTGTGACTGGATCGGTGCTGGCTCATTGGCCTCCTCACTTCTCTTTCTCAGCCTCTCTCTCTCTCTCTCTCTCTCTCTCTCTCTCTCCACCTCGCTCTCTCTTGCTTTGGATGAGGTGAGAGTCAAAGCGAGATGGCCGGTGAGCGACTCGGCTGCTGATCAGCACCCCAGACACTCAGACTCATTCATCTTCACCCCCTCCCTCCTCCTCTTCTCTCCGTCAGAGGAACCCTGCTGCAGGCTGGCGGGGGAGCCAGCTCACCTTCAGACAAGGCCAACAGTCCTCAGACCTTGCCTCACCTTTCATCCCTTTTCATCCCTCACACTTCCAGGCCTTTCCTAACAGACTCACATGTTCTCATTTTCCCTTCACTCTCTGTCGCTGAGTGTCATCACTGAAGACTGGGCCAGGCTGTAAGGCAGGCAGGGGGCCTCGCATGTGGAACCATGTTAATTAGCATGGGGAATCTGGAGCTAAAGCCACGTTATCTACTTCCTAAACACCCCTCTCCCTCTTCACACCCCCTCATCTCTTTCTGTCTTCCTCTCTTCCTCTCTTTGTGTCTCTGGAGGTTGCCTCCATCATGCCGCTTGCGTCGCCAGGTTTGTGAAGGATGTCGCTGCCAGCTGTCTTTTTCATGGACGGCTGCCAACCTCTCCCCGTATCTTCCGTCCGTTGTCATTTCCTCATTTATTCCCATCTCTCTCTCTCTCTCTCTCTCTCTCTCCCTCTCTCTCTTTCTCTCTCTGCCCACCTCCCGCCGTTTATCTGTTAATGAACTCTGTGTCTTGAGCCTGTTTCTGTTTTCCAGCCTTGTCTCTGGGAGTTTTCTTTTTTCATTTAGGCGAGGACACAGTATTATGGCTCTCATTGGCTCATTGGCGCAGAGGTACCAAGGTCGGGCAGGGCAGAGAGCGCCCAGGTCGGGATGACAGTCTGTGTCCACCGTGTCGTGCCAGCTCTGCAATCTGTGAGCAGTGTGTTAAGCACAAAACAGACACTATATTTCCACCTCGGCCTCGCAGCGTATGCCTTCTTCAGTGGCCCGATAAAGGTCAGAAGAGCATGGGCGGACAAAGAGAGCTTTATATCCAATTCGAACAATCACAATCGATTGGCAGATTCTTCTCCACCTTCCTCTCTTTCCACCGCACCGAGAGACATATTTCTGTGTGGAAAGCACTCCTGCCATGGCGCCTTCGACCCCGATTGAGTTCTTTGCACTGTGGGTGAATTGTTGCACATTCCGTTTGCGAGTTACAGATGGAAAGAGATTGTGAAAGACAGAAGCAAAACACGGCGCAGAATTTGGATAGCATGGCTGATGTAGCACACACAGGGTAGCTGCAGGGTTTTCAGACTTTGAATTTGTCTATCTGTGTGGTTCCTTGCCTGTCTGTTTGCGTAAATGCAAATCCATTCGTGTGTGTTTTTAGTAGCTGAAGTAGCCCTGCCTCCCCTGGTGTGTGTGAGGGCTGTTAAGCTCTCCTGCACTTCATTTAACCCTGGCCTCCTATGAGGTGTCAAAGCAAGCCGAGTGTAAAACAGATGTATCCCAAATAAAGACATGAAATTCCTCCTCATGTCAAAAATTAAACAATCCCCTGCTACAAGCACACACATAGCACATTTACACTGAGTCAGTCATTCCTTTTGTTCACACTTTGGAACTTTTGCTCTGGAGAATTCTGGCTATACAATTTATACTCACTTGGCCTTTGATTATATCTATTAATCTGAGCTGGCAGTGCTTTGCTCTATGAAGGACACACAGGGCAAGGCTAATTGTGCCTTTAAACCGGTTATACACAAGAATTACCATGTCATTAGTCACTGTAAATCTGAGAAGCTCTTTCCTGCTCTTTTTTCCCCAGATTATTTGTTTCCATCTTTGTTGTTTGTGTTATTTATCCCACTCCTTTCTTCTGTTTGTCTGTATTTGTCCTTCTATACCCCAGGAAACCTCCCAGTAGTATTCTCTTGGTTTGTTTAGAGTTTTAAATATCCTCTCATTGATGAACTACTTTGATACCCTTGTTAGAGTGAGCTGAATCCAACATCAGGGGAATTAAAGATGCTTTTGTACACTGTAGCTCCTTGGTAGCATGCAGGGCTGTGATAGTGGCTTCTCTGAAAAAAAAAGAAATCGAGGGAAAGGGGACAGAGAGGGTGGGAGGGAGCTTCTCTCTGATCTCCTGCCTCTCTCAGAACCATCTGTCTGGTGTTGGCCCGGCATTCAGTGCCGCTTAGCATTGGCACTTACAAATATATACATTTCTCACATCTAGCTTTGGAGAGAAGTCGTACCCCTCGCTGAGAAAATGCTCGGGAAGTGAGAGCAGATTGAAGCAGGGCAGAGCTGTGGGAGTGATGCCTGCCATTGCTTCATTGACGGCAGGGACAGAAGAGAGGAAGGAATGAGGGTGCACATGATTGGATGGATAATGGTACAAGGACTGTGGATTGGTTGTGTGATCAGGGTTTGTAATATATCCCAGACTCACTAATGGAACATGTTTGTCTCCAGCAGCTTGATATCGCAGCAAGCAACATTAACTCTGAATACTGCTTGCTATATGTGCACATCTATCATTTCTATTCTTGGGCTCCTTCTGCATGCATTAGCAACAGGTTTCTTTACAGCGACAGTGCACAATCGCTAGTTTGTGTGATGGAAACTGCTCAAAGCCTTTATTAACCGAGCTGAACATGCAAAAGTGTGTATTTGTTATTTGTTTATTCCCTCTTTTCCAAATCATCCCTGCTGCAAGAGATGTTGTTGCTTTGTCAGGTTTAAGACGTTTTGAGGGCACAAGCAAAGTGAGGTTCACAGATACTAATAAGCTACATACAGCATGGCACTCATCCTGTCAGTTGTCAGTGCTAGGTAAGCTTCTGAGTCGTACAGCAGCATTATTCGGTGTTAAGTTTGTCTGCTCCTCTATCCCGTTCTTTTTTTTGGGAGATATCTCAGGGTGAGCAGCTTTTATCCAAGGCTTCCATTTCTCTTTAGAAGCTGGTGACTGACTCTCCCGCCCCTCCTCCTCAGTTACTCGCTGCTGTGAAATGGAATTGCTTTCTCGTTCGTTAAAGATTTTCTTGTCGCCGCCTCGTACTACTCCAGGAGTGAGATCACTTGAAATGGTTGAAAGTTCTCAAAACCACTGGAGAATTACAGTGTCATGGGTTGGGGGTGGATGGGGATCCAACATAAATACAGAAAATTGCTTTTTTTTTTCTATTTTTTTAGAATTAAATCTGTTGGGGGACTTTTTTGACAACACACAAATTAATTCCGGCAAGTTGTCGCTTTACATTAAAGCATGAAGTGGCTTGCTGGTGTAAGGCAAAGCAATCCCTCCTCTCTCTGGTTGCCATAGAAGCAGGTACATTGTAGCTATGGGTGCAAGCCGTTATGGTTCTGCCTAAACAACTGCCCACTTATTTCCTGTAGGCTTCTCTGGGGTGAACGGGTTTCCTTTCAGGCCATGCTGATATCTCTGTGTACACATGTATATGTATTTATAAAAAGCAATTCCCATGTGTGGTTTACTCTGATCCCTTCATTTGATCTCTCTCTCGCACACGTTTAAAGAATCAAACTGCGGACGGATAATCTGCATGCGCTCCAAATTATCCCACCCTTGTTCAATTTTGTTACTGTAAACTGTTGTTTGCAGAGAATAAGCCTTTTAGAGTTTTCTCTCAAAACTATCCCCTCCTTCATCAACGTTTCCCCTTCACTTGCCTCTTACTCTTCCATTCAAACTCTCATCATCACTTCCATCTGCCCCCAAAACAACACAACTGTTCCACACGTCTCGCACCCGTGCCCCAGCACCCACAGTGTTGGCGTACAAGTGCGGCATGGCTCGGGGGTGTGTGCAGCGCCAATCTTAATCACATCGGGTGAGCACACCTGTGAAAACAGATGTCCACTGGGGCTGGCATGCTGTTCCTCTTTAGGGAGGAGTGTCTGTGTATGGCTTTCCACCACTTCACCTCCTCTTCCCTCCACCCTCCTCGTTCAAGAGTTTCTCGGGGGCCCCCATCAGGCAGGTCTGGCCCAGACACACAGACAGGAAGACCCGATGTCGACATCAGACAGGGGGACGGGAAGCAGCGGTCCCCAGGCTTTACCCCCTGCTGTGTTTATTTTAATACAAGCCCTCCTTATGGATGATAATGAAAACGTGTGATCAAAGACACAGCCCTCTCTTTCTTCCAATAACGCGAGCATGTTGATATATTATGAAGTACAAAATCAATTCAGAGGGAATTTGAAGCTGCTGTGATTCTAAATCAATTTTCTAGCCTGTTTTTATTGAAGAGTTTGATAAACACCAGATGTTGACCTTTAAAATGAACCTCTTTTATTAAGAGGGGATCCTTGTCATAAGAATGGGCTTTAACTTATATTGGCCGTATAGTAAGGCATTAGTACTGGCATGCTAATTCTTCTATACGATTAAGTGCTTCCTTATAGCATTAGCTAACACAATGTTGTGTTTTGTATAATTACATGCTGATTTGATACAAGGCATTTTTTATAGCCTGCACCACATAGCTGAGCTTTTGCCTGGAGGTGTTTGGAATAATGTATGCTGTTAAATTGGTACTCCTGATAACTACTGATGTTAATGAGCTAACCAGGCAGAATGATCTGTATATCTGAATTTTAAAAAGGCAATAAACCCATCCCTAGACCTAGTAGAAAAGGCTAATGGGATTTCTATCCAGCAGTGCTCTCCCATTTGCCAATGAAAAAAACCTCATCCATTTTATACCACCAAATCCTCATTCACAGAGGTATCTAATATCTAGAGTCAAAGAGGTGATAAACGCTAAGCAGAGTCCAAGCCATGCTCAAATGAGCCATTTTTCTCAAGCGTTAGTTTACCCAACTTACAAAAAAACATACTTTCTCGCTTGTTTGGGGGAAAAAAATCAGGTGTATCTCTGCATTTCAACGCATTGCTTAAAATAAGAAAAAGATTCAAACCTGACAGATGGTCCTTATCAGTCTACTCATATGATGAAGGAAACTAAAGATAAACTTAAGGACTCAAAGACTTAAAAAGCTTATACCGAAAGGTTATTGTAATGTTATTTTATAAGTCAAGTTAATGTAGTTGTGTGGGATGGCTGTGGTTCAGTGGTAGAGTTGTTCGTCTCCTGCAGTCAAGTAAAACATTTTTTTATTTAATTTATGGGCTTTTTGTGCCTTTATTGTACGGATAGGATAGTGGATAGAGTCGGAAGTCAGGGAAAGAAGTCATTTAAGGATACCTTTCTGATAGAAAAGGACAGCTGTCATTAAAAGTAACCCATGAACACCAAGATTCTTTCAAGTGTTTGTGTCGTCGTGTCGCCGTGTCGCCGTGTCAGCTTGTCGGCTTGTCCCCACCCCCCCAACGCTGTAAACCTAGGGGAAACACTGCAAACTCACATCCAGTGCATTAGTACTCCCTTTCTGAGGGTAAAGACATAGCCCAACTTACATTCTAAATTAGAAAATGTATAATTTGTAGCATTATTTATTGCTAATCTGGCATGCATCATTTGTTATGGTTTACAAGCTTCACTCACTCAGGGCTCTTTTGATTGCACTTTGGATGTTGATATGTGATATAGATATGTGTGTTTTTTTTTTTTTTGTGCTGTGCTGTGCTGTCTTTCATGTGAGCCATGTGAGCAATGATGCTTTTTTACACAACTGAGGTTCCTAACGGATAAATATGGTTATTTGGATTAAATTAGTCAAAAATGTGTATCATAATAATCCAACTACAAAAATGACCACAGTCAAATTCATTGGGCAGCTTTGAGATGGGAAGGAAGGTTTGTGGTTTAGATCAAAAGTCTGACATTCAGCGTAGTAGGCTCATCTTTTTGATGTTGTCCAACAGCTCGTCATTGTCTCTAACAAAACCAGCCCCTGTATTCTACCTTGAGTGAACACCGGCCGACTCATCAACTTATGTTATGTGGGTTAGGGTTAGCAGGACCTTGTATAACACCAACGCTTCATGCCTGGCCTAGCACTAGAACTAATGAAAAAATGTATTTTTAAAATGATTTTTGGGAATCGACCCTTTAACCATTTGCATTAAGACACATAGCAGACCCGTTCAGCTCACTGCCGTGATGGAACCCACACCGTACATCTCTGCCTCATACTCCACCCAATGCTCCATCCTCTCGTCCATCAGGCATTGATCTGGGCTCTTATCTCCACTCTGATCCCTGTGTTATTTGGGCAGCAAAGGGATTGCTTAATGATCTATTGACCCGACGTACCGATCCGTACAGTTGACCACAATGGACCATCTACTGAAGAGGAGCCTGTAGGGCATGCACTCTTCTCCTGTACTGTCCCACTCAGCTCACATCCTTCTACCTTTCCTGTAGCTGCCACATGCTCTTTGGTTCCCTGTTTAACCTCAAACCTGTTTTAAGCATCTGGCTGTAAAGTGGCCCATGCATTTTGTTGCCATCTAACAGTGCTCTTCCTCTTTACACTTCAGATGACTTGGCTTTGCTAAATCTGATAGTTTTGTTTTTCATGAAACTTGATGTCTGAGGGCATAAGAGTTGCCTACATTGATTCGTTTAGCCATTCAGATGCATTGTTTGAAGTTTCTTAAATCATGACTTTCACCCTCGCTGCATGAGCTTACTTTTTGATTGAATCAAAAAACAGGGCACCAGAATGAGTTAAACTTGAAATGGAGCTCGGTTTGCGTCTCATTTTGTGTTTTCTTTACATAACTTGTTATTGACGACAGCAACCATAAGGAGAGCAGAAAAACACACAGTCTGATGTGCACACAGGTGTATGTTCTGTCTAACATACTGTATGTGAAAACCATTTAACAAACCAGCAACACTTCGGATTGGATCTTGCCCTGCATCTTGTTTGCAGTGTGGCACCTTCGGGTGAGTGCAACTTCTGTTGTTGTGACATGTTGAGCTTGTCATGGGTGAGAACCTCAAGGGTTTGCAAGACACCAGTAAATGACTACACTGTGCTCGATTCATTTGTTGGATTTTGCCTGTGCTTTGGGATATTTTCTGCCATGACTTCTGCACAGCTTAGGTATTGCAAAGGTTGTTGATCACTCTACCTGCCTGTCTGTAACCGTTGTTTAGATTTGGTTTTGATTTTTATAGTTGCAATAAGACTATTTCTAATAATTTTTTGCTAAACTTGAATCTTTTATTACACCATCTTGGAATAAAATCTACCGTAAGAGCAGTTGCGGTAACAATGGGATATCTCAAAAAGCTATATCTGCTCTAATATATCCGATTATATCTTCAATACATATTGTTTACAAGTCCGAAAAATGAATACATTTGGACTTAAACCAAATAAAAAAACAAATAAAATCAAGTATGGCCTAAAAATGTGACACAAAATGTGAAATCATTTTATTCTTTGATTATTTCTTATTTATGATCTCCCGCCCAGTTGCTGGTTGTACACCTCACAAATGATGCAATGTGAAATAAAAGTTGATGTTTTCTGCACAGTCTTATTGTTGGGTTTCAACACTCCTACTGGTCTCTTAATCCGTGTGCATGAAATATCAATATGTTTTATTGATTAATTTTTGTCCAAATCTTGGGAACAAATTACCCCTAAAACCATCTTGTGTTTTGATTTTCACTCTCGGGTCGAGCCACCAGTGGAATAAAAGTGCTTTAAAGTGAGGTCATTTAATCTCTCGGGTGACAAACGTCTATCAATGTTGACTACCAAGTTTGTAAAAAAAAATGAGATGACTCATATATGAGAGAAGAGAGTAAAAAAACATCCCCTGGGATTCATAAAGTATTTCTGATTGAAGTAAAAAAAAAAAAAAAATGTTGTTGCATTTTTTTGTTGCCCTTGATTGAAGTGCAATTAACACAGCGCTGTGTAGTGGTTTGGAAGCAGAGCTGTAGATGGTTCTCTTCGGTCATCTCAAACATTAGCTCCTCATGTTTATGAAAACCTGTTTCTCACAGTTGCCATTAACAACAAAATGATGGTATTAACACCTTGGCAGAAAGGGGTCATTCAAATATAATTCCTGAACAGTAATTATTCAAACATATTCTGAGATGTTATAAAATGCATCTATGATAATATATCCTTTGATTATTAACAAGATCTGTTTAAATTGGTCGAATGTTGGTCCGATCTGGCACTTCAGCTATCTCAATTTGGCCCTTGGATCAATTAGCATCACAGAAATTATTTTACTATATAACTTGAATGTGGTTTTTAAGCTGAACTTAAGGAGAGTAAAGGTGGTTGATATGTTTGAAGGATAACACAGTACTGCATTCAAAAACAAACTTCTAATTAACGTGTGTTTGGACTGTGTTCGTTTTATTATAGGGACATTTGGCAAATTTTTAAGTCATGTCTGTGTTTAAGCAGAAGGACTTGAAAGAACTCTGTCAAAATGAATATTAAAATATCTTCTGCACATTATTTTAAAACATATCAACAGAAACCTAATTCTTTTAGCATTATAGATCAGAAATGAAATGCAAATGTCCAGCTGCTTGAAACTTCTTTTTTTTTTATGTAGACCTTCAAAAAGGGTAATTGAATAAGCCTGGTGTAACCACTGTTTATTTTCCATGAGAGAGCAGTCGTGTTGCTCTGACATTAGAAGTACATACATCACGCCCTGCAGTGTGCTCGCACTCGATTCGGATCCTGAGCTGTGACATCTGTGGGCATGACCGGGTGCACCGATCCCATGATGTGATTGCGGTGACACTCTGTATGTGACGTTATGAAATTAATGTGCCTGCAATCGATATCGGACAACTCTGAAGCAGCTCAATTTTACACTTGCTGCAGGGAACAGATGGTACCGGCTGATAATGTTGCTGGAGGTGGATCCATGGCAGAGGAGATACAGAGAGGGCAGAGCAGATCCTCCGGAGCACAGGAAAAAGGAGAAAAGAGGTTAAGGCTCCGTGTTAATGCTTATTCACCAAACCTGCATGGGTGAATAATTCCCTAATCAGATTTATGTTATGAATAGTTAATAGCACATCAGCTCTGACTGCCTACACATGCAACACATGACCCACTCCAAGCCCTAGATTCATTTAAACACAAACAGCAGCTGCAAGGTTGCCTTGTGGAACGATCTCTTGTGCTGCTATCTTTTACATCAATGCTTTATGTAGCTGCAGGGCAACACATTTGTGTTCCCACTGTGTTTGAAGGAAAAACATTCCAGTGGCACTCAAATATTAAAATACACCCACAGGCAGACTAATGGCTCTGCAGTCAAATGTTTGACATTGTATTTCTACTGTCTTACTGTAGATGTTGAGGGTACCCGTTGGAGAACTTCCGGGGTGAAGGATCCTGTCTGGTTGATAATTGATTGCCTGGACATTGTCTAGATAGGACCTGGTATCTATGTGAAAATAGGATTCTGTCTACAACTCGTAAACCTCTCAGTCATGTCAGGTGGAATCTCCTCAAACGACATGTCCTGAGGGAACTGGTGAATGAGACAGGCGCCCCTGTGTTGAAAAGCATGTTATTGGAGCCCATTCCTGCTCTGGGATTCCTTTTGGGCCCCTGTGATTACGGCGCCTCAGCCAGGCCGTGTTTGTGTGCATGCAAGTCCCTGTGGATGTGTGTAATTCTGTATGTGTGTCAGAATATATGTGCTCCAGCAAGTTTGGCATCTGTATGCTGTTACTCTCATGACTTGCTTAGAGCAGTAAAGCAAGGCTGAGAGAAGGATCTGAATTCTTAAACAAGTCTGGGCACATCTGGTTGTGATTGGCAGGAGTAAAAAGGCTCCTTGTGTTCTGGGAACTGGCAGCAATAGTCTGACCCAACCCAGTTTAACCCAGCCCAGTCCGGTACAGTACAGCACCAGCCAAAACAGAGTGGGAAAAAAAACACACCAAGAGAGGGACTGCCCGGCTGCACCCAGCCCTACTTATCCTGACTCTTGGCCATTTATTTTAATCCCACAGCAAGGCCCCTGGCAGCTTTTTTCCCCCTCATAAACACAGTTCAGATCTCTAACATTTCTTCCATTTCAATATAAAAAAGTCCAGGGCTGCCATGAGCCAGGTAGACCCACAGCTCCATTACTTTTGGCGGCAACACTTGTGCCTCGGATAATGGTGCCCCCGGGGCTGAGTGTGCGCCTGAATGTCTGTTTGCTCATCTTGCCACCTTGGTCGAAGTTGGAGGAGGGAAAATTGCTGCAGGCAGGCGATCTATTGAAAGGCATTTCATGGCGGGTGCTAAACAGGTTATTCCTCCATCTGTTTTATTTTGGAGATAAAGGTGGAGAGGGCTTGTCGTCGTTTGTGCGTAAAGGATGGCACAGTGCAGATTGAGCCCGACAGAAAGGACCACTCCTCCCCCTTTCAACCAAGCGTAACCAATACTGCTGGCAATTAAAAAGTGATGCCAGCGTTTACAGCAGGTGCCTGGAGCCATTGTTTGCCCTGCCTACTCTCATGGCGTTCATTATTTGGGCTGTCGTTTTCACCTGTGGCACGTCAATGTGCTTGCTGGTTTAGGCGATAGTCTGGCTGGATTCTCCCTGAAGGCTGGAGCTGAAAACGAGCTCTGTCACCTCAGAGAGTCCAGCTCTAATTCAAATGGAGCGTGTGCGTTTAGCCTTCTGAACCTGCAGCCCTCTGCCTAGACATGGAGACAGTTAAACTCCAGCTCCATGCTACAAAGAGAATATCGCGGCTGCTGTTTTTGTGCTGCAGGGACTATTTGCCATCCTTATTAAGCAGGCTGACTGGTGACTGGGCAACAAGCCTGGCTGCATTGCTATTCTCTTTGTACGTGACATGGCTCATTTTTTCGGGTGTGCATGTGTGCCTGTGTGTGTGTGTGTGTGTGTGTGTGAAAGCAGGCAGGACGCCCAAGGCAGAGCACTGACGCCAGAGCACTACTGGTGTTTCCACACATGCCACAGATGCAGTGACCCTCACCAACATAATGACTACAGGGTTAATACCCCAGGAGTGGCCTTGATGCTCAAAAGGAAGAGATGAGAAGAAGTGTGGTGAGGAGGGCAGGCCACTGCTAAACAATGTGCAGCTGCTCTTATTTTTCCATGTAACACAGTCTGATCTGTTTCTACCCCATCTTTTTTGATGGGATTTTACAAGCTTCCAATAATCCACTGGCATTACGAGCAGCATGTATCTGTGTCCCTATTGCTGTTTCTCTGTTTCTCATTCTCATGGATTTCTAAAGCTAAAAATAATTTCACCAGAAATGGGTAAAAAAGCTGCGAGGGAGGGGGGCTTTTTTTTCTCTTTTTTTTTATCCCTAAATTGTGGCTGAAATGTTTGAGGGAGAGTTTTGCTGGCACTGAGCAAGAAGTGGAATTACACAGTGAAAATCTCGTACTCTATCTAAGACGAGGCTGAAATGCCCATTTACCCGGCGCATTAAGTGATTGGCGGGGCAGCATTTAAAGTAGGATTGTACATGGCGAGCACATGAGAAATCATCCATTTGCATGACATTTTCCTCCTGAAGTAGAAAGACGTTAAGTGCAGTTACCGATTTTCCTCCAGACACTGTTGGGGAAATTGTTCTCATAAATAATATTTTCACATGAAACCACATATACGGCGTATACAGGAATGTCCCTGAATAATACCTCCAAGGCCTGTTCGCCCTTCTTGTCTTAGTGTATTTACTTTCCATAGCTGAAAATCATTAGTGCTGCATGGCTTTTGCAAAAGCATGTCCATTAGTATTCAAAGTGCATGGTAATGAGATGGAAAAGTATATATGGGATGCAGTGTGAAAAAACTCTGTTGGATTTGGAATCTTTGATTTTCAGCCACTCCCTCCAAATCCCATTTCCTATCAGCGGCGGCTGCAGCTTGTGTTTCTGATGTGTGTTTGTGTTGTAAATTGATGAGAGAGCTGCCAGTTCGACCGTTATCTGGAGGCAGAAAGAGAGAGAGAGAGAGAAAGTACATGTGCACATGTGAGCATGAGAGCGATGGCCGTGCTCCCCCGTTGTTACATAATGATGAGATATTGAGTGTGTGACCCGGTACCACTTTATCTCGCCCTCCACAGATTGCATTCTATAATCTAATGAGACAGATTTTCTTTAATGGAAATCCTGGACAGGGTCACGATTGTCATGATAAAACTTAAGGTCACATTATACAAGGCTGGCCCGCATACATGCGTAATAAGCGAGCATACTGCAATCATAAGTCTCATCATATTACTTCTCTCTCAATGAGACAAGCTGAAATTATTGGTGCTGACAGCTGCAGTGCAATGACAAAAACTTTTTGGCTTTGTAATTGCCAATAAACTAGAACATTATGAAAGTGTAGGGGACACAGAGGCACAAACAAGCACAAGATGCAGAAAGAGGTGCATGTAGCTGCTTTAATGTAAGACTCCTTTATTAAAATTGGTCATACAAATGAGGTTGGCACAATTTTAAGCACAGTCTGTCTATTAGCGCTTGAAACATGGGCTTTGAGTCATTTAAACTTCACAGAGAAATACCAAGCTGTACACAGGTGTTCAGAGTCAGAAGCAACATAATGGATATTTTTACCAACCTTTAGTTTTCTGCAACTGCTTGGAGATTAAAAGCGTTATTGGCATAAGACGGTCTTGGACATTTGGGCTATGTCTTCCCTAGTTTTTGCACCACTTGAGATTTCCCATTCCCCCAAAAAATTCTAGATGAAAGATTAAGCTAATATACAGTCTCTCCCAAAATCCTCATCTTCTAGTAATATTTGCATGAATATTCTGAAAAAACATTAAAATGGCCTGTTAGGAGGGAACCTTTTTTTGAGTTGAGCTTTTATGTTTTAATGCATTGTTTGGAAGAGCAGCTCTGCTTCAATGTTCTAAATGTTTGAGGCTGTTTGACAATGAAAGAATGAAAGTGTCACTTTCCAGACGAACATGGTTAGCGAGGGGAGGCAAACAACAACATAAGTAAAGCAAATGTCAGCACAAACTGCTGCATCAGTTCAGAATAAATTCCTCTGATGGATCAACAGCGAGACGGAGATGCCGCGACAACAATACAATCAAGTGAAAAAGTCTTCCTGCGAGACTGTGAATCATCTTAATTGATGATCAACAGTATAAGCAGTGGGCTTTCATTATACCTGGATGAAACTAGAGACAAAGCATGTGAGAGCTGCAGCTGGAAAGAGACACGAAGAATGATTGTAGGGGAAGAATTACCATAGAAATTTCCCTTGCATTGCTTTTGTGCATTCACCATTGAACGGCTGCTTTTGGCTTCAGAGGATGAGAAAGTTTTGGTTTCAGTATCTAGAGTCAGAAGCCACATACACCCCCCCCCTCCCCCCCTCCCCAAAAACACACTTTCCTGTGTTGTTGTCTGTCTGACTAGCTGTCTCTCTTTTTCCCTCTGTATTCCCAATCTGTCCCAGCCTAACATGCCTCTACTTGCTGGAGGCTTTGTATGCCATGAGAGAACCCAGCTGCACAGATGTGTTGCCTGGCTTGCAGTTTGCAGCATTCGCCTGGAGCAGCCACCCCTCCAGGACCACCGGCCCTGATGAAGAGCTGCAGAGGCTCCATTTGGCAGCTTCTCATTCTATGTGGGGGCTGCTGTCCCCAGACATCACCCCCTCCCAATCCCACCACCTCTCTCTCATCCTGAGTGCTCCTTTTGACACAAGGGAAGCTGCCAGGAGGGGGAATCCATCATGGCTTTAGCCCAGGGCGCTACGTTTAACGTTAGCGCCCAAATGGAAAAACGTGCGCCGCACAACAAGAGTGTGGTGATGATGTAGGGACCTTCGCTTTCCCTGCACCGTCCATTGAAAAACTAGTAGAGGAGTACTCAGCCCACCCTTTCGTTCTGATTATCCATCACCCTGGAGCTTGTTGAAAAATCATTTACTGTATGGGAAAGGTGATTGACGACACAAAAACTCAGTCTGCATGCCTGTGTCATCAGTCCACCCCCACAGACATAATACTCTCCCTCAGAGGACAAATGCACACACACACACACACACACACACACACACACACACACACACACACACACACACACACACACACACACACACACAAAGATGCATTCCCCACACAATCTGAAATTGTTTCCAGAGATGTGACACTTAAAGTTCAAAAGAGGCCGGAGGGCTGTTGTAGGCAGAAAACATCACAGCTCTCAATAGTTAACACCCCTGGAGAAATGTTTCTCTTGTCACTCTTTGTCTGATTCCCTCTCAAGAATCCTCACCTAACACAGCGGAGAAAGTTGACCTGCTTGGTTCAGCACAGCGGCATCCATCAAAAGACACGAAATGAGACCAAAGCCAAAGATAAATGGTTTCCTTTTTACTTTATTTGGTGAAGTGAAAGCTGTAACGAACAGTGTTTGTGTATCTAATACTGAGGAGTGATTTAGGCTGAGTAAAAAAAAAAAAACCTGCTGGCTGCTGTAGTGGGGGGGCATGTAGTCTAATCTGACCTTGGCAGTAGACTTGAGTTTGCTGTAAATGTGCTGGAATGCTTATTGGTAGGTTTAGAAAATGTTATGCGGATTAAGTGGGAACTTCTGGAGAATCCTTTCTAATCCACCATTCCTCCTGATCAAAGGGAGCGAGATAGCTCAGAATTGAACTTACTTTTCTTCCACACTTTTCCTTATTTCCATCACAGCCACAGTGTTCTGTATATTCTTTCAAATGTGCACTTTGCCCCGGCCTTGTCTGATGGCTCGAATGTATCAACCTGAGAAAGTAAGATATGGGGAGAGAAATTGGACAGGGAATATCTTTTTGTGGGGAAGGTGCTTTCCCTTGGAGTGTAATTGGTTGGAATGGTGAATTTAAAGAACCCATGGTCGCCCATGTGTGGGGGGATAGAAATGTTCTAGGTCAATTGATTTCAAGACTTTCTACTGTATATTGCTCCCTCCCTTTGACGATGTCTCCTATATCACTCAGAACTGAAGTCCTCCACTTATTCGTCTCCTAAAGCACATACTGGAATTTACAAGAACTAAAATATGTTTCTGTCTAATCATTCTCAAAGGGATGGTAATTGGTGGTGGTCGTATGAGCTCCTAAGTTTCTGTTTAATAGAAGCTTGGCCTTTGTTAAGTTTTTAGACTGAATCTAAAATGAATGTTCAGAATATTCAATTGTTAGCTGAGAAGGCAATAATCATCTATTGGTATGGGAAAACTTTTTATACTTAAATATTGGAATATCTATTGGCTTAATAAAATGATACGAGCAAAGCATGAAGGGAATGTTATGTTAATAGTTATGGTAGGTGATGGAGCGAAAGAACTAAAGAACCGTCGACCAGTCGACTGAATTTTCTGTCCTGTGTGAGACAAAAAATTCAAGTCGTGTTTATATTGACATAACTTAAATCAAAACTAGAGGTGCACTGATTGACCAGCTGGGGACCAGAATCAGTTCATTTTTTCGGCTGGTGACAGGCTGGTCCTCTCAAAGACACCCAATTCTGGGCTGATCTCAGATTCACACACACAAGTTGACAGTTCTACACCATGTGCATAATGACGCAAAGATGCGACAGCTACACACATACAGTGCACTGTGTCCGCCTGCTCTGCCCCTCCGTCTCCAGCTTTCTCTGACAGACACACACTGTGTGCTGAAAAGCGATCTTATTATTTCTTTTTCGTCCTCTCCTTGTTAGATGTCTATTTATGCTGTTGTTAAAGAAGTGCAGCTGTTTGTATACAATGTTGGGTTCGATTGTTATTTTCGCAAGTAATTAATATCAAGTTTTCGCCTCATGTGACTCAGCTTCTGTAAAACAGACCAGATGTTAAAATGAATTAAACCTTGAGTTATGTTTAAAGTGATTTAATGACATAAACTTTGGGAGGAAAAATTATTAGTTTCTTCTCCACCATTGTTGTTGATCAAGTTTATATCAGAAGTCCCTCCTCTTCTGGATTTGTATTTGTTGATGTAGTAGAAGTGACATTGATCAACGCAGCAGTCTTCCAAAAGTTTATATATATATATTTTTCAAGAGCAGTGTTACTGCAGTCCCAAGGGATCTTTTTTTTTAATTATGACTTACAAAGGTGAGGAAGAGAATTTGTGGAAATCTATGCTACACTCAATTTTCTGGAACCAAATATCAAACAGGGTCCAAGAAAAAATACAAGAGAAAAACTATATCACCCTTTTTGAAGAGTATTGTGTCGCCAACCATCTGCTTGATTTGTTCAAAAAACAATTGGCATGTGTATTTTTACCGTGATGTTTTAGTAAGAGACCCCTGTCTTGGTGAATTGCATATGCAATTGTTCTCAAAAAGCCCAGACTCGCTTGTTGCAAACTTTGCTCTGTCACTGTCAGCGAGAGGACGAAAACAATAACAGTAGTATCTGTTGTGTACGAGAGAGAGAGGCCCTGCAGCCCACTCGCGGTGATCTGCTGTCTTCAATGTGATACGAGACACAAACACACGGCTTTATTGAGTCTGTGTAAAATCTCCCAAGAAGAGAGAGACACAAGTCAGTGCAATATTTGGTTAGAGGGGCTGGAAAGACAAGAGAAGTGTAGATGAAGGGATCTCTGAGACATGAAGATCGGTTTTATTTAATTAATAGCACCAGAGGGGTTTTGGAAAACTGAAGACTGTGTGACACCTGCAAGGTAGGAAGAGCTGCTTTGGAAATAAATGGTTGGAGTTGCATCAGTGCCTTGCTTCCTCCCTTTGATTTGATTTTAAAATTACAGGATATAAATCTCTCTCTCCCACAAAAATCGTCTCTGGTTCCCCGGGAACAACTCCTAATGCATTTTTCATGATGTGGACCTAATGACTGATATTTTACCTTAAAACACTACTCCCCTTTACGAGTCAGAGAAGACAGGAAGTAATTGATATGAATTTTAATTTGCAGATCCCATCCTCTTACCATGCATTTGAAGAGCTGAAGTGGAATGGTGTATGGAAGCTGTCATTGCCCTTTTCACTGCGATGATAGTATGTGTAGGTCTGCTGGACAATTTATATGCGCTATAAGAGAAATTTCCTCTTTGCTATCTGCACTCGCAGGTCAGCTGGAGCTTCCGTGCACCATATTAAACGATATGGAAGTAGACCACTGCAGAATAAGTGGGAGGCTTCTTTAAGCACCGTCTGTCTGGAGTGATTAGTTTGAAAAAGAGAAATCAGGGTGATGAGTATCATCTCATCTGTAAAACCTTAAACATTTTTCTCCCTCAAGCTGTGTTTACAAAAAGAGGGAAGATTAATTCCACCTCAGTCTTGTCTGTAAACTTCCAGTTTCTGACCTGAAATTTGTTTTGTTTTGCTCCTCTGAGGACAATTTTACTGGCTTTGCTCTTGCACTTTGAATAACATGAGGAGGCCCAGTATTAAGCCCTGTAGAGTTCCCAAAAAACACACAGCATACAATAAGCCCTTTCCTCTCTGATTGCTCTATCCACAAAGGTCCTCACACATTGCACATTGATTCCGCAGCTTTTTGTCTAAAAAATGGAAGGTAGGTGAACTTTTCCCCAGTTGTATCTCACACTATGTAAAAAGCATGGAAGTAAACTTGTCAGTCTTGTGTTATCTCAGCATTTCTGTTGCAGTAGCTCTCTCAGGCAGTCTTGACAGGATATTGATGGGCCTCTTCTCTCCAGTCTCCCTCTATACCCCCTTTTGCTAAACCATCATTCCCCCCTAAAACCATCTCACACCCCCTACCCCAGCCTGTACACTCAACCCTACTCTGCAGGACAAAGAGTTCAAACCCCTGAAGGAGGGGAGCTGTCTGCCTCACTGTCAACTGTCTTCCTCCCCCACTGGGACTGCAGAGTTCAGATGTTAGGAGGGGTGATTGAAAAATAAAACCAAAGTCAAACAGAGGGATGTGGTGCTTCTGTGTTTTAACATAAGTGAGTGGCTGTCATGCATTTTTGTTGGCATCAACACTTTTTCTTTGGGCTGCCTGGCGGAGAAGGATTGCTTGTCGCAGGGAAGAGATAGTTGTCAAGGCTGTGTTCTTGCTCGAGGATGGAGACTAGCAGGAGCCCCTCTGCCAGCCTGCTGCATTTCCAAATTATACAGGGAGGTTGGAGGTAGAAGGGGGGTGTCTGGTGAAGCAGCAACCCAAGCAGACTGGTTCCTGCAGATCTGAGCAGTGGAGTGGAAAAAAGGCACTTTTTCTTATCAAAGCTTCACTTCAGACAGCACTTAGCGACAAGTCATTTTTACAGAGGACCCCTTGGCCTGGGCAGGGGAAAGTGGTCACATCTATGTTCAGAGGGCAACAGAGTTAACAGGTTCTGTTGGGAGAAAAAGGAAGGCAGTACAGTCCATCAATGCTTGGATAAATGTCTTGGTTATCAGGTTTAACTAAGTGGGATTCTTATTCTTCTGCGACTGATGGGACATCTCTACCTTAATAACATAATGCAAATAGGATAAACAATATCAAGGCCTTGTAGACCAGAACATTGTGCCCTTGCTTTCTCATTCTTTCTTTTGCTCCTAAACAGTGAAATCCACTTTTTTGGGTTTGTAATTTCTCTATAAAGTCAATTTAGCTGACCTTGATCCCATTCTAAAGCATTTGATTAGACATTTTACCGTTTTTTCAGGAAAACAATAATACTGTCATCTAGACCCCCAAAAATCTGAACAAAATGTATATACAGTATACTGTATAACATAATATAACATACTGCATACAGCCTGCCCTGATGCTAATAGATAATTTCATGTTCTGATTTCATTTATCTTTATATACCCGCTACCTGTAAGGGGCCTGGGCTCACTTGGTCACATTCTTTGGTGAAACAATCAAATTTCATCACATTCACAATCAAACATTGAAATTGTTCAGTTGTTTTATTTTATATGCGATTTGATGGAGAGTCATAATTCAGATGAACTGGATTATTGTAGCTTTTCAGTGTTAAACTTTTAATACATATCCTTGTTGTGTTTCTCCGTGTGAATATTTAGTGTTAAAATAAAAATAACAAAAAACAGATTTACACTAAGGTTTGGGGGACTCTAAAAGTTAGCCCCTTTATTTTTGTGTGTGTTTGTACTTTGATCCAAAGCTAAATATTTTTGCATCTTACCACTCCCTATGATGGCACACTTCTCTTGCTGACCTCAGTGACTGTTCAGAACATGCATTGGTACATTTTGAGCCTAACCTTACAATAAGGGTGTAACACTGAGGGCCTGTTGGTGGCAAAACAAGCACTTTTAGTTGGCATAAACTGATCAGACAGTTGCATGGAAGGATTACATTGCAGCCTTTTTTTTGTGGCTGAGTACTTAGATCATCCACTGCATGAATCCCAAGAAGCTTTATACCAATTATTCATTCCCAGTAAAAAGAAAGGTCTAATGTTCAAAGATACCAGAATAACCCTTTTAGGGCACATTATTTTAGTGTTAGTGAGCACTAAGCGCTTGTGTTAAGATTACTGTGGAAGTAGGCTTGAATATGGGATAACTTATTTTGAAAAATAATAAGAATAATGAGACACACATCCCTCGATTCCCACATTGGAAAGTTAAGGGTTTGGGTTGGGGGGTTGTTCAAACACTGTTCATCAATCTGGCAAGCGCTTCATTGAAGCATGAAGCTTTTAATCTCCCTCAGCTTTTCTCTGATTCTCACTCATCTTTCCCCCTTTAGTTTTACATATTTCTGCCTCCCTATCCTGTCCTGTCTTATTCCCCAGCTTGCTTTGATGCTCTTCCTAATTTTTTTTTTATCTCTTTCTCTCTCTCCTCATTCCCTCGGGCCCCATCTGTCTGAACTCTGTCCATTTCCACTGCTGACCTCAGAAAGAGGGAAGTAAGAGGATTCCGCTCTCTACGGTGTCAAACAAAATCACTCTGCGGCCCTCTATAGGATAAAGAGCTTAGATATTAAACATATTACAGCTTTAAAAACACAGACACATAGGCCTACTGCATGGGATGTCCAGCCTGTGGCAATAAGCTTTTTTGATTTATATTTTCCTCAGTCGTCTCAATGTGACTCTCATCTGGAAAATAAAGAAGCTCATGTGTCTCTGTCACTGCAGTCCATCAGATCTTTTTTTTTTTTATTTATGAGGAAGCATAGCATTATAGAAAGAATTTTTAGAAATATCATATGAATAAATTTGGGTCTTGCAAATGTATGTCTGAGACGGCCTTCTCTGCCAAGAGGCTGATGTTTTTTTTTTTTTTTTTTTTTTTTTTAGCTGTTTGTTTTCCGATACAGCAGTTTAATGAAAAACTCAAAGACCAGACCAGTAATCCCTGACAACAGCCACGCAATCCCCGATTTGTGATGTTGAGCATGCTGCATTGTAAACAAATCCAGGCAGCATACCAAGGCTGCAAACATCGAAAAGATCTATTAAGCTGTGCAAGGTCATTGCCCTTGAGAACACAGATGTTTTTCGTCTCTTGTGCAAAACAACTGTCAACCCAAATGAAATGAATAAACGAGTAATTATTCTTCAGAAAATGAAGTTAACATTGATGGGCAAGGACTGTATTGACACTGGTGATTATCATGTCTTTGTATTTCCCTCGAAAGAAAAACTCAACGTCTCACTCGTGTCGAACCAGGGTTCTTGTACTTTCCATGCTGTCAAGAACTTATTGTAGCAGCTGAGGATTGGATTTAGCTGAAACAATTCGTCTCTGCCGCTCTGACCTTTTGGTGAACTGTGACTGGGTGAAGAAGCATTTCTCTACTAAGTGAGCAGCACAAATTATTTCCAGGGGCCAGGATGTCATTACTGGTTTAGCCTGATTGTTTTGTTTTGTTAATGTTCACCTCAGCCAAAGTAGCTCCCCTATATGTTAAAGCCTCAGAGTGCGTGTGTCTCGTAGGAGAAAACCCATTGTGTGTTTTAGCGGTCTGACACACTGACTCACTGAGAATGTGATACTACGAGGAATGACTGTGGTTCCCCCCCCCATCCCCCCCACCCCCCACATACACACTCTCAAGCTCAGTGTCTCTCCCTCCCTCTCTTACACATAACCAATCTCTCCGTTTTATTAATTTCCTCGGCTCTCATCATACGTCACCCCAGATCCTTCTTCCACTTTAATCCTGACACCCTTCCCCTTCCTCATTCAGCCTTTGTGATCAATGTTATTTATTGTGATAGAGATGAAGTCAGCCTAATCGACACAAACCACCCACCCAGAGCCGAACTCTTAAACGTGCCTGTCTCTATTAAGTGCCTCCTAATGAAAATTCAGTGTGTAAACTGATGAGCAGAGCGACGCAACAGCGAAAATGATGATGAGTTTTTTTTTCTTTTTTGGCATTGATTTGATCCAGAGGTGCACAGTTTTTGCGTATAACGTGTGTGCATACTAGTTATTGATTGGGAAATAAGAAAAACATGGGTGACGCTGGGTTGTTGTGCTGCAGAATTGCAACCTGTTTGTGTTCTGCAAACATAGATGATCTCTTGTTAGCATCACACAGCTTGCTTTCTTTTTACATGTTGTTTTCTCTCCTTGAAGTAAAAAAAAAAAAAAAACTCACAAGGGGTCGGCGAGAGAAGATTGTCACTCATGAGAAAGCTGGGTAGGTAGGATTTTAGGATTTCCCTGCCAGTTGGAAGCTTAGGACAGATGAGTTTCCCAGGAAGATTGGAGCACACTTGCACACAAACACACACACACACACACACACACACACACACACACACACACACACACAAAGATTACACTCAGACCACTCGAGCTGGCGGCTGACAGTGATTATAAACCTTGGGAATATCTCCCACGTGTGGCCTCACGCAGCCATCAACAGCTGCACGCTATTCGATCCAACCTCTACATCATTGGTCCACTATTTCCATGGTAACAATCAGTAGCTACACACCGCCCCCCCATCTCCACCACCACCACTTCATCCCTCCATCCAATCCCACCACTCAGATGCGACTTGTCAGGGACTATTTGGGCCTGTACACATGTGGATTGCCAGGCCATGAGCCCAGTATTGCTCCTGCAGAGGTACAATAGAACCAATCAAGAAAATGGACCAGCTCCACCAGATGCCACTTGTTATTAGCATTACCTTCTGGGCACTCCCATGTCCATCTGCTCCAGCTTCTTGTTTATTTGTACCTCTTTATGTCAGTGCATACCTCACCGACAAGTCCTCTCTCTGTCCCCCGATAAATATCTGAAAGATTCTCTCCAGGTGTTGTTTCTGGCTTGAGTCACGGCTTGAAAAAAATGCCACAAGGCTCCATTTGGCCCAAGCAAATTCCATGTTGCACTCTTGTTGCTTTTCATGACTGATGGGCATGTCTGTAGAGTACAGTAGACCTACATGGTTGTTAACAGCTAACAGGGGAACAAGCCGAGATGAAACGCTACATGCTCCGAAATGCCGTCTCCTTTTCGACTCCGCTGTAGTGCTGCCCCAGGAGACTGTTATGTGATGTCTAAAATGGGGTGAATTCGCACCAGGGAGGCGGGGGGCAAAAAGCTCCCTGTGCCGAATGATAAAGTTTTCGGGAGGACCTGCGATAGATGTGGAAGTTACCAGGATCTTGTTCATCCCGCTGCTGAGGGGAAGGAGCTTTTCTTTGGGGGATTTCGAGAAGCCTTTGATGTGGTTGTATTTCCAAAGTGGAGGATCTGCTGTTTCTGGTTCACCCATGTTGTTCATGCTGTCATTAGGGAAATCATTTGTAGATGTTCTCGAATAAATTTAGCTCTAAGCTCCCTTGTCAGATGTTTTTTGCTAGGCTATGTCTCTCCCCCGGGGGCCTGCTTAACAATTAGTTAATGCAAGAGCAGCAAGCAGTATACTTCTCCATTTAATATATCATCAATAAAGCTACCCTTCCTTACTGGAAAAGCTGCATTAGTGCCATCTCTCCCGTACTTTATTAAGTCTTCTTGTATTGTTATTTTATGTGAATCAGCTAGTGGATCCGACTCTGAAGACTGCACCGAGATAATCCACTAACTGTTGCACGAATGCCTCAGTAATGAGCTCTGTTGTTTAGTCTTTATCGTTGCGCAAATAATTTTTCCACTTTAGTGATTGCCATCAGGGAGAAGGACAAAGAGATGGAGACTCTGACAAGTGAGGCAGCCGCTCGCTTTGGCACTCATACGAGAAACGGTGTTTAATTAGTTGAAAGATAGCAGAGGTGATCATGACATCAGCAAGTTGGGAAGTTAAGTCTTTTCTTCCCTCTGTTATTTGATGAATACTGTAAAGAACAAAGAAGCGCACATTTCCCTCGTCTGACTGTACCATCCTTTTGATTCGGGTCTAATTGGGTGCACGTTAGCCTCTGGTACAACAGATACAACTAATTAGGCTCTTGTGCGTGTAATTAAAACGATGTACCGTGGCCAAGCTTCCAGCAGGGTATGTGTTTAACAAAAGCAATTAGGAAATTTATCACCTGGAAAGATCCTTTATCCATTTTTTTTTTCCCCGTTCCGTTTCTGTTTGTTTTTGAACGACAAAGGCGAGTCTGTCCTTTTTGCCGGTGTGTTCTGCATCTGGGAGGAGACTCGTCGTTGGTGCTGGAGCTGTGGAGAATGAGGTTTGATCCTGGGAGGCTTGCACTTATCAAGAGTGTTGTGATACGGCCGGCTCAGTAACCTCCTCGGAGATTCCCCTTTCCCTTTTCCCTCACTCTCTTTATATTATCCACTCCTCCCTTATTCCCTCCCTCGCCATTAAGCCCCGTATTAAAGATTCATATGGCACCTACAGTGCAGTCAGAGTACCCTGCTGTTCCCCTCTTCCTCCTTGTTCATAATGCCCTCTACCTTCTCCCCTCACCCATCACCCACTCCCCTCGCGTATCAGTGAATTCCCACTAATAAGGATACTTAGAGTAAATCCTCCCAACTCCTCTTTCCAAGGCGGATTAGCGTTCTCACCCTTGGCGACGACAACAATTGGCTGAGAGGGGCAAAACAAAAGGCCTCCTTGTTGCTGTTTTGGATCCTGGAGCTTGTTTTCCGTCTTTCTCCCTATCATTCCCTCTTTTTTTCCCCTCCGCGGTTACTCATCCCCTCTGTCTACTTTACTTAAGACGCTTCTCTTTTCTCCGCATCTTCAACACTTTCTCTCTGCCTTGAGTGTTCATTTCTCATTACCAGATATGCTATTTATGCACATAAGTACCTCTGACCACTCATGGGTTTGTTTTCCAGTTTTAAGTATGGAAGCTAATGCTGTCCTTCAGATTGAACTTAATCTAGCAATTTTTAGTTGTAAATTAGCTGAAGCAGATGCAAGTTCCATTAGGACAAAATATCATTCCCGATTGCTTTCCTCATGTATCGCTCGCAAAAAATAAAAAAACTAAAAGCAGCAACAACAAAGTTCATATTAATGATGAATATAGACGACGCAGGCGTTTATCCCTCCGCTGTCTCAACTCACTCTATCACACGTAGAAATGAGGCAGCACACAGTAGCCCCACCGGAGTCTTCTCGCAATTAGGCAAGTGCCAGAAAAACACATTAATCTAGCTATTATATCTAGCCCTGTTAATTTATAGTTGGGTTGGAGAAGCTCACTCATTAATTGGCTGTGTTGGATGACACACAGCGAAATTACATTTGCATAGATCATTTTTAAATTGCCACCCAACATCCAGCTGGGAGCCATGCAGAGAATAAACCCCTTTTGGTTTTAAGTGTTTGCTTGTTTGACAGCGGCTTATTGATGAGAGGGAGCAGGCATGGAGAAAAGGTGTCTGGGAAAAGTCGGCGGGAGCTTCAGGGCGTTTTAAGCGGTAGCCATCTCGCCCACGTCTCCATACAAGCGAAGAAATTGGCTTTAGTCAGCAGACCAGGACGGAGATGGTGAGTGGCGGTGGAGGGGAGCAGAGGTGGTGGGTGGCAGGACAGGCACCCAAGCAGGAGAGGAGGGGAGAGTCAATTCCAAAAGGACTCTTGAGTTTCATTCCAAAAATTGAATCGTCAATTTCCATTCAGCCGACCACTCTGCAGGATTGGAAATGAATGAGTGTCAAGGCGTTGGTTGTCCTGGAAATAGAGGTTAGGCTCGGAGGAAAATTCAACAGTGACAGCGTGGGAGGGCCGAGAGGGAGGAGTGGATAAGTGGTAGAGGGGAAAGAAAGGTGGACCGGAATCAAAAGTGAAATTGAACACAGGGCTTGACCTTGGCGTGCTCCGTTTTTGTGATTGCCCGGGCGATAATTCCTCTGCGCAGACTGGCAGCTTTGGTGTGACCGAGTCTTGGAGACGGGATGGCTGTAATTATCTGCAGAAGGCTCAGGAGATAAAGAGACAGAAGCATAGACTTGGCTTGCAGACCCTATCTCAGATTCAAACGTAAAGCTTGTCATGTCGGCAGCATGTGAGTGTGTGTTGGAAAGGTGTCCACTTTTTTTTTTTTTTACAGGAGAGAATGAATGCGTCTGCATTAACCACCTGCCAACATAGATACACACTTTGATGTTTGGCCTCGGTGACCCCGCCACATCTGACGTCTGGATGTGACAGAATGTCAGCGCACTCACCTGACATAAAAGACACAGAGGCACCTTTAGAGACAAGGTGCAGATGCTATCTCTGACACGCCTCAGCTACGCCACACGACTAGCCCCTGATGCCATCATGCTGCTTATCAGACCATCTGCAACCTGATTAAAGCAGCTTATTTTTAGGTGGTGGTGGGGCTAATTCCCTCTGACCTTTGTGCATCTGCTTTTGATTAGAAACGGTGATCACATGAGGGCTAAGCAATTAATCAAAAAACGTAATCAAAATGAAACATAATCCTCGCCATTCATCAGGTGAGAAGTACAGGCGTAGATATGCATCACATCACACTTTTAATCTTTTTCACCTGTGGTTGAAGATGTACACAAGTTGTGTGAATTCATAAGAAGAATAAATAAAAATTCAGCTCAAAGGCATAGTACATGCATCAATCAGTCATTATTTGTATAGCGCCAATTCATAACAACTGTTATCCCAAGATGCATTACAAAAGAGTATGTGGGATAACGATGGTGGTGGCTGGGCGTCGGGCAGTGGTAAATGGATTTGAGCTTATATAGCGCTTTTCTAGTCTTCCGACTACTCTAAGCGCTTTTACACTGCATGTCACGCTTACCCATTCACACACACTGATGGTAGTGGTCGCTATGTAGTATCGTCCATCAGAGGTAACTAATCCCATTCATACACCGCCACAGAAGCAGCGGGAGCAATTTGGGGTTAAGTGTCTTGCCCAAGGACACATCGGACATGTTGCCCAGCTGGGGATCAATCACCTCGCTGAAGGTTGGGGGAGCTCCATATACTCGAGAGCCTGGCTTCTGCTGCCGGGACAAGGCCTGCTCAAAAACCCTTAAAACAACCAATTCTCAAGATTATTCTATAACCAGCTCTCCCTGCTGAGTGACAGCTGCCCCGTATATGTTTTTTTATTATCATTACTGGTATATTAAGGTCAAGGGTCAGTGATTTATAGACTATAGATTGTGACTATAGTTACTTTCTGAAATGTTACGCTACCATTTGCATACCAGTCTGTATAAAGAGCTGACTTTTATTTTTTAAATGCCATTGTTCAATGGTTTGAAAAATATTATGAACAAAATGACAGATCCAAAATCCATTGAACAGTAAAAGTTTTGATACCGAGCCAGGGGTATAACATATGTATACCCATTCTCTTTCTCTATTTCTCTCTTTCTCTCTCTCTCTCTCTCTCTCTCTCTCTCTCTCTCTCTCCCTCTCTATCTCTCTATCTTTCTCTTTCTCTTTCTCTCTCTCTCTGTGACTGTGTGAAATGGCTCCTGCCAATTAAACGTCTCACTTATACGTACAGTCCGTTTTTAGGTAGTGTTAGTGGTTGGTCTGTGTGTGTGTCTACGTGCTGCTCATGCCAATAGACATCTTTCAACAATCAGTGCAGCTCCAGCTCTCCCACCAGCCACCAGGGGAAAACAGCAATCATGGCCCGGAGAAAAGGCTGCAGTCTGGCGTGAACTGGAACTCTGTCATTTATTTTCAAATTTACCAACACTGTTCATTTTTGCCTGCCTGCGTGTGTGTGTGTGTGAGTGTGTGTGTGTGTGTATGTATGTGTGTGTTTGTCAGAGAGATTAAGAGAATGAAGATCTGAAGTTCCGCATGGGTCCATCTAGTTGTCAAAATTGATCAGCAACCATTCAGATTCCATTTAAGCATTCTCTTGATTCAGTTCCTCAAATGTGACAGTTTTTCCACTTTTCAGTCGTGTTATATGATTAAATATTTAACATTTATGAGGGTTGGATTGTGGCTGAGTAAAACAGGCAATTTGAAGACATAATTTGGGGCTCTGAAATTTTGATGACTCATTTTTTGCTGTTTTTTTTTATTTTTTTTATCAAATTTCACATAAAGACAGCTAATTGCCTAATCAAGAAAAAAATCAGGGGATTAAGAGATTAAGAGATTATGGAAATGGTGATTAGTTGCAGCCCCACTATCAAGTATTCAGGCGATGCAGTGAAGGGGTTGGAAAAGTAATGTACAATTTTTATTATATTTTATGGGATAACTATATTTGCAGTTTCTCAGAGCCCCTGGTAGTGTCTTTACATTGCGGCTTTGTCAGACCAAAATTACAAAGCTGTTCAATGATATTACACAAAGAACAAACAGCAAATCTCACATTTGAGAAAGAAGAATCAGAAAAAGGCTAAACCCTTTTTGTAATTCACAAGTGACTTAAATGTTTCATTGATAATACAATCTCTCATTTTTCTTTTTAATAAAGTCCATTTATATTGGCCAAAATGTATTTACAGTCTGTACAACATAGATACCCGTAGATAAGATTAGAAAAAGCCCCAGCCTCAGAAAACATTTAATCCCGGACAAGGAAGAAAAATCCATTTTCAATCTAATAGATGGATTGACCAGCCATATAAGCGCTTTCTCATGCACACCACACATCCTTTTCATATTTCTACGCTTTCATTGCAGGCAAACCAACACACTGCCTTACTCTGGCAAACATTTGTTGGCAATGCTTTGTTACCATACCTTCATCAGGCTTGCCTGATTTTGATGGACTCGATCCTCTCCTGCTCACCTGTCTTATGCAATAGGTGTGCAAAGTAGTTTTTTCTTTCCTTTGAGTCACATACAATACTAGAAAGGCAGTTAAATGCTATTTTTTCACAAGTGTGGCTTTTGGCTAGTAGGTCAGGAAATACACTCTCCCTACCTTCCTATCAAAGAAGAGTCAAATCACACTTAAATGTCCCTCCAGGCTCCCCTACAGTTAAGACAGGCAAAGATAATGAGGTATGGTTAATCTTGTATCAGGCTTAATATTTGCGAGAAGTTTTTAGTATACAGGAAAAACGTGCTCCACAAACATTGTGCGTGATGGCTCCAGTGTAAGAGTATCTGTAGACAGACATATATACTGATGACATGATCTCCTGTCTTACCTCTAGCGTAGATAATAACACATTCTTTCCTCACACACTTGCGCACACAGACACCCCTCCACCTGTCAGACAGCGGGAACACTTTGGTCGTAGCTGGGACACAGCGAGGGGGTGGAAGGGTGGCGGTGGATGGCAGTCCTGAGTGGCAGCCCCACTGATCATATTCACGATTTCAAACTTAATTAACCTAGGGGACGTGCCACACATCCTCCAACCCGTCACACGCTGAATGCCGGCTCACTATCTCCTGTGAGATCTGAGGTGACAACGGGATGAGGAAGACGAGGAAAGGCTGTGAGACAACACAGATGGTTACTTTTACCTGCAGCATCACATAACTCAGCCTTTTTTTTTTTCTCTAAGAAAATTTCAGTTTGTCACAACTTGATATGTATTTTCATACCTGCTATCATCTCTATCTGATGTGACGACGCTGTACTCGCTGAAAAAGCAGCATCTCTCTTCAAGTCAGACAGGGTGTCAAGCCAGCAGTCAGAGGATGAGACAGGCTGTAAACTGTTACCTCAAACACTTTATTGGGAGTTAAAAGCCAAAGTGAGAAGCCGAAGTGGTGGTAATGGTCCCTCATTGCACAGGAAAACTGTTATGGGTCAAAGTTGGACCAGAAAGTCAGTCTACAAACTAGGTCTCTAAAAGGTGTTTACAACAAACGCTTCTGATAATGATTTCATTTTCTCTTTTTGCTACAGAAAAGTTTGGCTAACCTGAGGATGGTTTGAACAGTCTGATTGACTTTTTTGAGTGTTTTACCCTATTGAAATATCTTTCTGAGATTTAAATATGGAAATTTTTGATTTCCTGTCAATTGATGCTATTGATATTCATTGTGAAAATAAAAATATTTGATCTTTTTGATGAACAAGAACTGTAGAAATAAATGTTTTTGATTTACCAGAAATACTTCTTCAAACTGCTTGTTTCCTAATTGAATGTGGTTCAGGGTATACAAACACACACACACACACACACACACACACACACACACACACACACACACACACACATCATTTAGAAGTAGTTAATGGCAATTTATAAACTATCAGAATTGACCTAGTCAATGCTTGTATTTCTTTTCATTTCTTCAATGACTTCCAAGAGTTACAGAATAACTGGAACTCTGAACAAACTCTTTTCATGAGCCCATGAGTTATACGGTATATGAATGATAACTAACTCTCAGCAGCATTTAGCAGCGCAACAAACTGGTAAACAAAACCTCAGTTGCCCCACCGCGCTCCAACTCCCTGGATGCCTGACTCAGGCTGTCTGCCTCTCTGTCCGTCTGCACTCTGACAACGAGGAAGTGCAGACTCAACCATCTCGACAGCAGGAAGGGGGAGGCGTTTTTGCCCACAAGGGCCTGCGCTGTATTCCCACAACCAGCAAGGAATTTATAAATACCTCAGCTTTGCTGTTTTCTCAGGCAAACAGGGAGAGAGGAGAGACAGAAGATTGATCTGTGATAGCACTCTCTCTTCATTTCAGTCCATCTCTCTCTTGCCTTTTTTCTTCTTAAGTTTTTCCCTTCTTTCGCTTTTCTTGCAGACTACTGTTTGCAAAACTTTGTCATGTTTCTTATTCAAGTTTCCTCCTCTCTATCTTGTCCCTCCTCCTCCATCCTGTCTCTCTCTCTGGCCATCTCGTTTAAGTCAGTGACATTTGATGTGAAGTGGTGCAGGCCCGAGAGCTCGCAACCACTGACTCATAAAAACACACATGCGCACCGAGGACTTGATGTGGAGGGAAAGGTCAGGCCTACTCTCCGAGGGCCTAATCACCCACTCTCATTGAGTGGCTTGCTCACTCAGTCACACTTGATTGAGCGTGTGTGTGTGTGTGTGTGTGTGTGTGTGTGTGTGTGCGTGTGAGAAATGCGATCACGGGTGCAACTCTGTGGGCGAGTGTGCAAGGGATAGATGGGGCCTGGGGAGTTGTGTGTGTGAAAGTGTGTTTAACAGAACGTGTGCATTCCTGACATGTGAACGTACGATTAGCAGATGACCGCTTAGGGTCAGGAGGCACACACACACATGGAAACACAGGAAAAACACACACACACACACACACAATCCTCTTGCCTGAACATGTGGTGTAATCAGCGGCCTTATCAGGGGAACTCTGGGGCTGTAACAGGCTCATTAACTTCTCCCTGAGCCTTTTTTAGAAGGGGAATTGGCCAAGACGAGTAGGCCACACTTCCCTCTCCCACTCTCAATACACTCCATTCTCCACACACTTTTTGTTGCGTGAAGTGACTGCGCACGTGTGTGTGCATGTATGCATGACGTTGCTCTTTACCTCAGACCCCCTCCTCCCTCGTGCGTCTGTGCTTATTCCCTCATTAGTGAGCCTTCGGTTTTACTCGTTCTAGCTGAGTTTAAAGCAGCCGCCAGCAGAGCAGGGCAGCAGGGATTAAGTATTAAAGAGCCTCAGCTGCTCTGGGGCTCCTGTAGCTCAGCGTTTGGCCATCGAGGCCTGATAATGGTGTTTGTTTAGCCATTAGTCAGGCCCTGCTTAGCAGCTCTCTCCCCCTATGGCTACAGAAATACTGATAGATGATGGATGGAGATTGTAGGGGTCGGCTGGATGGAGGGACGAGTGTTGTGGAGAGGTTTCGATAGCATCAAGACCACTGAGGAGAAGTGGTGGAGGTGCAAATGTGTTTTTTTTTTCCATTAACATTCGTGAGAGAGAGAGAGAGAGGAAGTGAGAAGGTGCTCTTGTGTTATGAGTTGAGGCATACATGCGAGTAATCAAAGTCTACCCCTCCTGTGATTAGTTCTCGTCCTCAGACTAATTAAAAAGTAGCCCAGTCTATTTCTTCTTGCACGACCGGCGGAAAGAGCTCCTTCTCCATGAAAGCTATTTAATTTTATGAGGTATTTTTGTGCAGCTAATTTAGCCATTACCTTTTAAGCACTGAACGTGACCTTTCCTCCGTATGCTGAGGGGAACTGGACAATCTGTCGGCCATTACTTGATAGCTGTAAGTCATTACAGAGAGCTAGAATCTTTGCGTGCCTCAGACGATGCTCATGCAGTATCCGCTCCATACAGCGCGCAGCCACCGTCCGTGAGTCAATCTGACAAGTGACAGACACCTGCCAGAGCACACAAAGGACCTGTTGAGACTCAGTCAGGAACACGTGTTGTGCGTCCTCATTTTCCTTTCTTAGTGCCTCGATCAGCTTTCATCTCTCCTCTATCTTTTTCTCGAGGTACCTCTGTCGCTCATTCAGATCCCAGAAGTCTGGAGGGAACCAGAGAAGTTCCATCTCTCACAGCTTGTGCTCTTGTCACTCACTCTTCCGCCCCGTGTTTAAAAGGCCAAACATTTTTAGTAAAAACACAGCTGATTATATTGTTCTTTTCTGTTTTATGGCAAAAACTGAACAATATTCCTACAAATACCCGTAGAGCTCTGTCATCAATTTGTTGTACCACATTTGTTAAATGCAGGCAAATGGGCTAGACAACACCATGACCTGTGAAAGTAAGACTTTAAACCCAACATTACCCTGTAGTCTAAAAAATAAAGTAGGTGGCTTGAATAAAGATATATTATCATCTAATACATGTTTTAACTTTGCTGGACTCTCCTTCATTACCTCCGCATAAACAGCCAGGTCAAAAGCTTTTTAAAATAAATTGAATGAATGTGCTTAACAACTAATTGATTGGCTAATTAGCCTATAAATTAAACCTTTATTAATAAGACAATGCCAGCGCCATTGACCTAGTAATATACCAGAAGATCTTTATTATAAACGTAATGGCATTGCTCTTGATAATCTGTATAATCTGTGACTCTTTCATTTGAACCACCAGTGTGCAGACTAGGCTACGTTAGTTCAAACTCATGTCTCTGAGGTGCAACAAAATAATCAGACAACTTAAATTCGAACCTATAGTTTCAACGAGATGTGGACTCTACACCTAAACTCAAGACATAATTTACACATAGCTGGTGCTACAGGCCACAGAACAGCAATGCAAACTTGTTATATCTTCATTGAATTTACAGCTAAGTGTTTAAGTCTCCTATTGCAAGAAATTAATTCAAATGTAAATATTTTCGCATCCTTTTTTCATGTAAAAGGATATCCATGGGCCGATCATTGAAGCGGGTCTTGTTAAAGTGTCTCCTCAAGCTGAATTTGACTCGTGTTTAAAGAGGAGCTATTTGCTGTAACTATATTTGTAACAAACAGCAGAGGAGTGCATTGACATGTGTGCAGCTTCCTGTCTTGTTGTCACAGTCTGTGTGCTTACACACCTTAGTAACTGGGTTGCATTCTGCTTCTCCTCCAAGAGCTGGTTTCTACATTGTCATGTCAACAGGATACCTGTAATCCACAGTGGATTGAAAAACCTGATTTCCCCAGTTAGTTATTTCCTGGCAAAGGCTGATTTCTCCTTACCTTGTTTCTATACAGATTTTTTTTTTTTAACCAGTGTGTATTCACAAGTCAAAAATTGAAATGGGGAAATTAAAAGCAGAGCAGATGGGAGGCGAATACTTACACAGACAAATGTGTCCTTGTGTATTTAGATGATACCATTTAAAGTCTGAATCAAACTAAAACTTAACACAAATTAAACTCTAAAATAATGAATATATCATTTTTTTTTAAATGTTCTCTCTATTATCATTACAGTTGAATTAAATCCCTCTAAAATAAGGCCATAGGAAGTGAAAGAAAATCAGATAGCAGAGCTGCTGTATGTATACAGGTTACTAGTGCACGTACAATTGTTCCCTGATTATCCACATGACCTGATTTCTCTGAAAGGAAAAAAATGCACACACTTTCTCTATTGTCACATTTGGGTTGACAAGGTTTCTTCCAAGCACAGAAACCAAACCTATGCTCATGAAACACGTCTGGCATCTCAGCTATAGACAACGACATGTCACAGATGGAAAAACAAATTGTCAGTTTGCTTAGCTTGGCTAAACAGTTTCTGAATTCACCTCTGTTAAACACACAGACAAAAGACTGATGTCATTTCTCATGTTAGTCTTGAAAAAAAACTCAAAATGCTTACATGACTTTTAAACTGTTTCTTTGAGACCAAAGCCGCTGTAAACCCTCATTTGTTACATTTTTATTGACCACTGTCTCAGAAGTTTTCATGTGATTTCCTTTAAGGACGCTCCTCTGGATCAGTATTCCCCTTGAAACCAAACCAAAGCCGGCACTGAGACTAAACCACATTACAAGATACCTTCATGGCTCATTGGCGTTTATGCTGGTGAAGTGAAATCATTATAACCAATAAGGTGTGTAATGGATTCTTTCCCAGCAGTCACTCTGCCTGCCTGACTTCTTAATTGTGGCTGTGTGTTGGAACGTGAGAGTGTGGAAGAAGAGGGAGTGTGCGTTGGGATCGCCTTGGGGTTGTGTTCAGATTAGAGAAACTGCCCTCAGAGAAGAGGAAGCTGGATTTAAATGTCTCAGTGTGAGCAAGCATCCAGCCCTGCTGAAGTGCCCCTGAGCAAGACAATGAATCATTACCTGTTCTTTAAAAAGAGAGTGTGAACCCTGATGGGAGCGGGAGGAAAAAAGCAAATTCCCCGCAGCCATCAATCAATGTGTCACAAAGAAATTAGTTTTGAAAAGAGCAGTCCGTTAAGCGACTGCCTGATGGACAGAGAATTAATCAACAACCGTTTTGATAATCATGCAAGTAATTTTCGAGCAAAAAAAGGCAACATTTGCCTATTTCAGTTTCTTAAAAGTCGTTTTCTGAAGGATAAATTTGAATAATTTGGGATTTTAGACTGATTGCTGTACAAAACAAACAACTTCAGGACCCCACTTTTGGACTTGGAAGTGCATATTTCAAAGTTGTCAGACATTTTGTAGGCTAAACAATTAACTGATTTAATTGGGAAATCTTGCATTTTAATATTGCTGGAGCCCGAGTTGTGGATGTGGGCAACATTTTTCATATGCAGTTACAGTGTTGGATCTCAGCTGCGTCTCTGCGAGTGAGTCAAGTTGATTAGTGGCATCGTGTATGCATGCCTGCCCCTACAACTGTTTGTGTGTATTAGCGACCGTCTGGATGTGGCGGCAATGTCGGAGAAGCCATTGGCTTCTGAAAGTAGCTCTTCTCCGCCAGGCCTGGCCGTTTAATCAGGTTCCCCACATCCGCCAGCTGTGTCCACACTGCAAACAGCCACTCTGTTTCACTGGAGAGCTGCAACATCCAGCTGGGGGGCGGCGGGGGTGGGAGGGGTGAGCGGTTAACATTGGAAGATTAGCCCAAGCTGCTGCTGCCCAGACGGAGAGAGGCTGCATTTGTGTGTTTGTCTGTGAGACAAACAGAGATGGAGAGATTACAAGAGGCAGAGAGGTCGGCTGTGGAGAAAGGTAGTACGCAGTAAAGAGCACATCTGTTAGTGTGCAAGTGTTCTTCCACATGCAAGTTTAAATGTGTAGATTTTGTGTCTGCGTGTGTGTGTGTGACGGGTTTTGCATTCATGCTTCTTGAGTGTCCAGCTGGCAGAGGGGAGATAGCAGGAGTCTTGAAAGTGGTGACAGAGCGGTAAACGGACACACAAGCAGCCTATCAGTCCTAATGAGGAAAAGTGCTGTGCCTAAAAGGATGGTGGGAGGCGGGTTAACACTTGTACCCCCCCCCCCCCCCTAACTTGCCTTGGTCATACATCAATGTAGACAAAACACACACAAGAGGGCATAACATGTTCTTAGAGACGAGCTAAGTATTCACACTCTCCCCGGGTCACGGGCCAACTTTAAAGGTGTTAGCACATTTAGGCCAGAGCAGCTGGATCTGGATCCAAAAGAAATGGTCCAGACTCATCCAGCACCCCCCCACCCTCCTGCGCCTGGTGTCCTGAATACAATGGCTGGGCTGGCTGCTTTGGTGAGCATGGTTCTCCCAGTCAGTCAAATTGAAATAAATGAACTGCCAACCCTGACGGCAGGGTAATTGTTCATATGGAAATTGGATTGCCGCCGTCACGGCAGCCTCCCGTTGCGACGCATGAAACAATTTCTCTGTAAGGATGGGACAAGAGCGTTTGCATGTCAAAAAGAAAAGAAAAATATCCAAGATTGGAGACATGTAGAGAAAGAGAAGTTCTCCTCGCTCTCCCACTTCATGTTTCATCTCTAACAATGCCACTTTTTTCTCCCTTGATGGCGGCAGGCGGGAAAATAAAAGGACAAGGATCCGCCCCTCATTTAAGGCTCCTTGTATGGTTCCTAACCCACGTTGTCATGTTGCCTTGTACACAATTTATCAGCACTTTTCAGCACCTCAGCGACACGGCGAGATTAGCTTCAGAGCATTAACCCCCTCGATCACCTCTTCTCCTCCCAGTCCTGAGTCCTCTGGGGACATGGGAGTAATTTAATAGCAGTTCATTTTTATCAGAGTGTTACACTGAGAACGGTTTCAATGTAAGACACCCCCCCACTCCAACTCCCACCCCACTCCAACCCCACATAAGTGTCAGACCCTGGCATCTGTCAAAGCCAGCTCCTCTGATAAAGAAAGTGCTGAATATGAACGATCACGGTATGGGGTGATATCCTATTATGTTTTCGGGGTAGGGTGTCTATTTTTTATTTATTATATCAGTTTCCTTTCTGTGTCTGTTTTAATGAGTGAGAGGAGCACTCACGCTGCTTGAAAACTTGCCAGGTCAGCAGTTTGCAGAAGTGTTTGTGTGTGTGGGATCTAATCTTTGCACACATATTCAACCCCCAACCTCTCCTCTCAATATTTCCCCCCTCTTCTCTTCCTGACATGCTTGCACACTTCCTCCTGGTGGGCGTCTCCCTTTTGAGAAAAAAAAAAAAAAAGTGGAGGGAATGGCTAAAGGCGTCTTGGTTGCCATGTTGGGTTTTAGTGTCCCTGTGTCAAAGATCCACAGCGAGGCAGTTCGAGAAGAACAGTGTCTCTGTGTGGTCAGAGCAGGATTACCTTGTCAGCACTTCAAGCTGTGCCGGTGCACGTATCTGTGTGTGCACATGTATCTCTAAGCCAAATCTGTGTGTGTGCTTGTGTGCACACCTGCCATTTTTCAATTATCTTTCATTTTCCTCTGCTGAGAGCTTCTTTTCCTGCCCAGACATGTCCTAACCTGTGGAGGTAGGCTAAAAGAGATGGCACCAAAGTGCTCAAAAAGAGGGGTGTGTGTGATGGAACAGCAAGCCGACACACCTCTGTGTGCTATTTTCAAACCTGCGTGTGCATGTTTGTACCTCAGCAGTTTTTCTTTGAGTTTATTTTTCCCCCAACAAGACACGATAAAGGGAGATGGAATTTACAAATAACTTTGCCACATCAAATCATGTAGCTGAATCACTGAGAATATCAATCATAAGGGAGCTGATGATTACTCTGTTTTTCAGTTTCTATTGTTATTTGTTGAAACTGAATGTGAAAGGCCTGGTTTCAATATTCCATTTCAGAGTTTTTTCCTGTGTAACAATCAGCTGATCATCGGCACCGAATGACAAAGATGAAACAAGATCAACTTAGTGTCATAATGGTTGTCTAAGCACCCTGCGGGTTGGCATGAGAAATGAGCAGAAAACATTTAATTAGATGTATTTAAGACTCTTTTGGCAATTTCTGTTTCTCTAAGCCATTCTGATCCTGACTGACAAGTTACCAACGATCATTTGTGTGTTGTTACTCTCTTGTTCCTGTAACATGACCTTGTTACATTGAATTTTTCTAGTGAGGAAAATATTGTCTTCTGGTGATTAGTAGGCCTGCACAAAACGAGGGACAAAAAGTGAGAAGCAATAACAATGATTACATGACGTGCTAAACTATTATAGTTTTTTCAGCAGTCAGGTCAGAATTCTGTATTTTCCTTTAAGACAGTCCAACAGAAGCTTTTCAGGAATGATACTCATGTTTCACCTTTAATCTAAATAATTCCAAATAGCAGTAGTGTTGTCCTTATTTACCATATGGTCTTTATCAACCACGTTTTCATTCTTCCTTAGCCAGCATGCTAGTTAACTTAGCTGTTGACACTAAAGTATCCCCAACATCTATATTGATGTGTCATGTGTGATCCCTTTCTTTTACGTGAATGATAGGTGCCGACTCCTGTTTGAGAGCTGGTTTCCTTTTTCCCCTTTTTGATGTAATTTAATACACGACTGAATAAAGGGATGATTCCCCCCCCCCTCACAGCTCAACCACAAGCACATGACGGTATAACATTAATGTTTTAGATCAAACATCATGTGAAATAGTGTTATTCTTGGAATTTCACAGCTCTTATTGCTAAGCTGCGCCAAATGATCTGGGATCACTCAGAAGAGCCAGAATTCCCATCACTACTAATCTGAGATAAGCTAAAGGCTGGCTGAGGCATCATTCGATTGGCAAATCGTCCTAATTAGGATATTAAAAAAAACAAGACAGCGTTCTTTGTGCAGCAGATCATTTCAGATGACTGACTAAAGGTTTGATCTATTGTCATCCAACGTCAGCAGCCAATGTATAAAATTCAGATTTATTATGAGATAAGGAAGAACAGAACTGAATCAGTGAGGAAAAATTTGAAAAAATATTTTTTTCTTCAAGAGCCCTTTACTTGCTACAAAGTGATCACATCATTATCGTTTATGTTGTGCAGCCCTTTACCAAGCTCTAATGAGGAAGTAATGTAAATGTTCGTCCTAATGAGTCTGTGTTAAACATCTCCTTGTTGCTTTTTGCTGTAACTACAAAGTGAAAAGTGTGCACATGAATTAGTTGGTTTCTAATTTGAGGTCAGTTTAGCAGTGACAATCAGGCCGGCTTTAATTCCTCAATTGTTTGTTTCACAGGATCACATTTTTCAGATGTGCCAGCTTCATTAGCACACGATGCGTTTCATTATTATTTATTCCAGGCCATCGGAGGCTTCATTAGCTGCAGGCTGATGCAGCACGCAGCCTCTAAATTTAGCAGCTTTTTATTTATTCAGGATAACCGCGTGTAGGATGGGGTGCCCAGTCGCTGTGTTTGCTCACAACAGCTTCGAGACGTGATGAGAAAAAGAGTGGTGGGCTGGTCTGGGCGAGAAATGGGCCTCATTCCACCTGTGACACCCCCACCAGACGTCTGCCTTCTTCCGCAGCTCTTTGAAGCCTCTTTAATTCCAGCGTGCAAGATTAAGCCCATAAAAAAAGGATGAAAAGTGATAGAGCAACAGAAGGAGACATCCTAGGAGAGAACAGGCTCCTTTGAAATAAGTTTCGAATTTGGTTCGCACTGACCCACAATGCAGCATCTGAGGGAATTTTTCTTCCCCTTCTGATCAGGGGCTGGCTATAGGATTTACTAGAGCAAGAAAAGGACTCTTTGAAGCCACGGGTCTAAGTGGAACTGGAGTTTTTGAAACCTAAATGAACACCCCAAAGACATTGTCCTTGCATTGTACATTTGAGTCTGAGAAAGTTGCTTTGTCACAGCGTGTTTGATTGAAAGTCGAGGGAATCGAGTCATTTTCTGTCATAGAATCGTTCACATAATCCACCTTTTGTGCAGCCTTTCTGTGCGGTCCGTATCACGGCCCAGTGAACTGATAGAAATGTGTATATTACAGTTTTAGTGGAGGGTACATTTGGTGAGGCTGTCATGCTTCAATTACTGTCCATATTTACAATCACAGCCAATATTTAGACAGCATGGCCTTCTAACTTGTGTGCAGAAACAGAGAAAAAAGCACCAAGCAAACAGCTGTTGTTTCATTTCAGGACATTTTTGTAGAAACACAGACCCACTGGTGGTTTAATTTTTTGTGTACAACAGCCGCTAATGAAGTTACAAACCACTCAATTTACCGACCATATGTTTGAAACGGGGGAAAAAATGTACAATAAAGGTCGTGTGGTATTGCAGACTACCTGAACCTGAGAGGTCAACACCATCAGAGCCGTCACCAGAGAGTTGATTTGTACCACCGCCAAGCTGTTTGAGTGAACTGAGAATAAGTGACTAAGAAATGTTGACAAATTGAGAGTTAATGAGGGCAAAATCAGCTTTTGTTAAGAAAGTTAAGACTTTCAGAATCTGAAAACACTGGAAAAGATAGAAATTTCAAAGAAGACATTAACACAAAAGGCTAAATTCAGTGTTACACATAATATGTTATCACTGGCAATGCATTCAAGCGTTTATTTATGTTCTGCCTACACAGGCTTTTTCTTGGGTGTTTGTCACTGATGTCATCAAAAAAAAAAGCCATCTGCCTTCCGTTCTAATGTTTACAAGTTTTTCCCAAAAGGCAGATACGCCCTCAATACATCCTAAGTAAGGCTAACTGATGCTTGTTTATTGTTTGGAGCAAACTTTTCTCGACTACTTTTGTCAAGGTTTAATTTTAGTTTTCATATTCAAGACTCTTTCTCTGTCTCGCTGTGAATACTTTTGCAAGTTGTCACCACTCTTCGACACTGCAGCCTGACTTATCTTGTTGTTTATGCTGTCAACATCTTGAGCAGGCACAAGCGTTTCTGCAAGTCCTGCAGTTTTTTGTGTTTTTTGATGCTTCTCTGAAAAACTCAAGACATAAAGAAAGTGAGTTATTGTGGCGCCTCTAAATGCTGACACATGCTTGTGACCATCATTCAACTTTGCCAGTTGATCTGTCTGTTTAATTTATGTTTTGTTACTTCAGAGCTGGAATAGTTGTTTTAAGTAATTACACATTTATTTTTCAACCCCTGTGTGTGTGCGCGCATGTGTGTGTATTCCCCCCTCTATTAGTTAAATCTTGAAAAATGCTGACTACCCTACTCTCTTAATTAAAGCTGTAAAAACCAACCGCACATTTCTGTCCTGAAAAGAGCACACACAGATTTTATTGCATCATTTCATTTTTAATTGAAATATTTAAGGCTATGAATTGAAAAGGGCACGATTAGTTTACGCAGTGCAATTGGATGTTGGAGGGGAGTTGGAAGGACTGCGAAAGAAAAATAAAATCATCAAATCGAGTAGTGGGCACTTAACTGCAAATGGGAGTTGCCGGAGAAATGAACAGAATCCCCCCTGGGCTAATGTCTAATCAGTGGTCTCCCCACTTAGTCCAACGAGGGAAGGCGGGTTAAAATAATAAAACACAGCTCTGGCAAAGCAACTTCCTGGAAGTTTCATCAGGGGGTTTTCAATTTGACAAATGCGCCTTTGGACTTGACTGCTGAGGTGGAACGATGGATGGAAGGGGGGGGGGGGAGCTATTTAATGTGTGTGAGCTCCAAACTAACATGCAAACACACACACGCACATTTGCTGTGTGGGCAGTGGCTGCTTGAAAGCCACCTGCAGCTCCACATTAACCACAGCCTGGGCAAACAGCAAGCGAGAGTGCACTCCACATGCACCTGGTGTACATGACGCTGTCTGTATTTCACTGGAACAGTGTTTGATCATGTTTCTGAGACAACTCCTGTGTGTTGTGCTTGAAGGTGTTGTAGAAGGAGACAATTTAAAATAAAAGAGAAGCAAACGTGCAAATGAGGATGGAACAGATCCAAGCTTTTTTTAAAGAGGGTTTTATTGTGTTCTACTTTGAGATGTAGCTTTCGGCCTTAATCTTTTTTCCTCCACACTGAGCAGAATTATTTCTTGACAAGTGATCATCTTTGATATTAAGTCAATTAGATGCATAATAACCGAGCGTTCATAGAAGTGGAGCAGGACGTTAGGTCATAAACAAACTGCTGCATGGCATACTGGATCCTAGATATATCCCAACAGTGTAAATATTGAGTCTGATATGCTTCATAGGAAGTATTCTTAAAGGTATGTATCACCACATAACAGTGAAAGCAAACAGATTTTTCGCACTTGCCCCTGTTTTTTTTTGTAGCCATGAAGGTTGAATCTCTGGTTTGAAAATATTTGAATCAAGTGAGATTTATTTTCTGGTGCTAAAAGAATACAAAAAGCTTACAAAGCACTGAGCTCGAGGTGGTTAAAGGCATTTCAGAGGCAGATACTTTTCATCTTTAATCAATCAAATGAAATTTCTCGAAGGGTATATTTTGAAAAGCTCTAGTGTTAAATTAAGCAAAGTTTGACTTCTTAAGACGCATAATTATCAACTTTCCTTCCGACAGTTAGATGAGGAGATCAATATAACTCATATCTTTGTTGTACATGTGAATCTGGGGCAAGGAGACGGGTAGCTTAGCTGAAACAAAGACTGTGGGAAGTAGGTCTGCCTCTGTCCAGATGTATGAGTATCTGCCTAAAGCTTACATGTAACATGTAATAATATCTCACTGTTTGATCGTCACACTATCAAAGAGAAAACGATCTGGACCCTAACTTTAATAATAATCGTAAAAAAAGTATTTCCTTAATTGTCAAAATATTTCTTTGAATTCTCGTGGTTCGGCGTTCCGTCTGCAGGCTTTTCCCTGATGATCATGAGATTGCATGTTAAGTGTGTGTTCAGGAGCGCATGTTAACCACTTACCTACTCTGCACTGCTGATGTTAATGTACACGTCTGTGTGCGTTTAACTGCTTTAATAATGAAACACTTCTCCTTTCTGCTCTCTCCAGAGATGGCGAGCTGGGTCTCCCTCCTCCTCCTCCTCCTCTTCTGTAAATCAGTCTCAAGAGCCCAGGAGGACAGCAACAACATCCCCATCCTGGAGTACATCTCTGAGACCCCCATCAACAATGTGGTCCAGGACCCCCAGACCGGTCGCATTTACCTGGGAGCCGTCAACACCATCTACCAGCTGGGGCCGGCGCTTGGCCTGCAGGCTCGCGCGGTGACGGGGCCCAAAGAGGACGCTCGGACCTGTACGCCTCCCGCTTCTGCATGCCAGGACACAAAGCCAATGCCCAACCTCAACAAGCTCCTGCTGGTCCATCCATCCAAAGGCTCCCTCGTAGTCTGCGGGAGTCGCTATCGAGGCATCTGCTCTCTCATGAACCTGACCAACGTGGAGCAGCAGCTGTATTACAGCGACAGCAAAGGAGAGAGGACTTACGTTGCCAGCATAGAGGATTACGTCAACGTGGTGGGCGTCATGTCCAGCTACTCGAAAGACGACAACACCTTCAGCGTGTTTCTTGTCGGGAAGGGCTACGGAAGCCTGGACAGCACAAAACTCATTAGCACAAGGATCCTTCAGGACTTCAGCGACTACGATCGAGACTGGGTCGTATTTGAAAGCATCATTGAGGCATCCACGGTACAGACGACGCCATTTGTTCCCAAGTACCTTCACGACTTCCGCCTTGCCTTCAAAGAGGACGGTTTTGTTTACTTCCTCTTTTCGCGGACACTTGACGGTACAGACACTAAAAACCTCACCTTTATATCTCGTCTCTGCGAGGACGACTACCATTACTATTCGCACACAGAGCTTCAGTTAAACTGCGGGAAAAATAACAGATACAACAAAGTCCAGGCTGCGTATGTGGCTTCTCCAGGGAAAGAGCTCGCACGGGTCATGACTGAAGCAGGCATGTATGGAAAAGTCGTCCCCTGGAGCAAAGTCCTGTTCATGGTGGCAAGTCCAGACGACGACGAGAACAACTCTGCCCTCTGCATGTATCCTCTCAACTCCATCAATGAGCAGCTGTCGGACATCATCAGCGCCTGCTACAGCGACTCGGGGAAGATCTCCGGCTTTCCCGCTGTGGACATCCCCTACTCATCCAAAAATGAAGAATTCTGCACATCAAAAATTGCGGCAAGTACCTCTTTTGTGTCAGCTGATTGAAGTTTTTAAAAAGTCTGTTTGAAATGATAGATGTTGGCTGGATATCATTTGACGAATCCCCTTTGCAGTCATCTATAATGCAGAGATGTGTCGCTGTTGACTTTGATGTCTCAGTGTTTGCTTTGTTCTGCAGATCCTTCAGTATTGTTCTGTCTAAAGCTCTCGTTCTGTCTCACACATTTTCCCTCCTTCTCTGTCTTCTCTGCCGATTCACCGGAGTCCTCCAGAGTAATATAATAAAGATGTTATAGAACAAAAGCAGATTATGGGCTTAATCAGGCCACATTGAAGAAATATATGGCCCATTGTCGGGAGCTGAAGTATTCCTTTTCACGGTGGATCTCACAAGTTTTACATTTTCAAGCCGTCTATGTTTGATTACAAAACTTGAAATCTAACAGTGACAATACGATGATAGACAAATGGCTGAAACCCCAACAGTTAAGGAAGGCTGTATCACCTTATCCTTAGTCTCCTTTGCTGTCCTGTTGGTACCCAAGCCTTGATTTTGTTTTCCAAAGATGTGCTTTGGCCACCAAATTAAGGGGCTTTATTGCCCCTTGGGTCTACTGCTTAAATATAAGCTTTTATCCCTGCATCTAATACCGTCTCCACATGAAGCAAGGCGTGCTTCTGGGGCTTCTCTGCCAGGCTATTTGAGCATCACATGAAATAAATGAACTTAATGAGATGAATAACACTAATAATGGTAATTAAACTTGCGTCATTTAAATGAAGCCAGTAGCCCTTGGATTCAAACAGGGCTTTAATTTCACGGCTTTAGCCTAGTTTGACCAGAACAGATTCACAGTCAAAGAAAAACAAATAGCCTCCCATGTAACAGAAATGCTGACACAGTATATTCTGTGTCGCCATTTTCTGTTACCATCAATGAAACAGTGTACTGTTCATCTGGTGTGGATATCCCATCAATTAAACCCCCCCATAGTACAGCACAGGACACATTTTGCATATTGGTGTAATTGTTAGCTAAAGGAGTGATAATCTCACAATAATCATCAGCCCCAAATCCACTCACAACTTCAGGCTCAAAACTGACAACTCTACCACACCCCCCCCCCCCCCCCCATCTCATATTATCATGTTTAACAGCCACCTCTCCTTTAATCGACACATTACCCAGCTCACAAGAACCTCCTTCTTCCACCTTAAAAACAGCCCACCCCCGTCCATTACTCCTCTTCGCTGCTGCTGAAACACTGATGCATGCTTTCATTACATCCAGACTCATTTCCTGCAGTAGCATCCTTTACAGCAGATCATCCACAGTCCTCTAGAAACTTCAATATATCCAGAACTGTGCTGCACGCCTTCTCACACGCATCCGCTTCTGTGAACACACATCAGCCCTGTCCCTTACCCCCCTCCTACCTCACTGACCTCCTCCACACTCCTTCCCGTAGCCGCCGTTCTTCCAATGCCAACCCCTCGTCTCCACCTCTCAGAATCAAGCACCCAACTTAGTGGGACGGGACCTTCTCAATAGCTTCCCACACTTATTCACACAACATAAGAATACACCGACCCATCCACATTTAAATCATCGCTCAAGAACCACCTTTCTAAAGGAGCTTTTAATGTGTGAATGTGCCGTGTGTTTTTGACATGTGGTTTGCATGTTGTTGTTTATATCACCTGTGTGTAATGTTGCTTTGTTCTGTAGTTTGTTCCTACTATGTTGTAGTGATCTTTCAATTGTGTCAGTGTCTTTGAGTTCTTGAAAAGTGCTTTATAATTCAAATGTATAGTTATTATTATGATTATAATGGTCTTTAAAGGTAGATGGAAGAAGAGGGATCTACCCAAATAACTGATGTTCATCACAAACTGTGTGTGTGCTTGTAAACATGTAAAGTGAGACTTTTTTTGTTGCTATTAACTGATGTACTCAGGTGTGTTTGTTTTGGTTGGCTTTGACTAATTTGATTTAATTGATTTATCGTACACAAATGTCAGTGTGTTGTTGTTTAATGTATTTGTATGTGATGGGTTGGTTTTGATGATGAAATTCCTTTAATCAAAGACAGTTCTCTACTGACGGTTACAAAACGTAGCCTTAACTTTAATGCAAATATAATTTATTCTTAATTAAATGTATCGCTGTATTCACTGGTAAATCCCTCGCCTCGCTTAAGTAAACACTGGTCCTGTGGTAAAACACAATGCATTAATGCATGCAATGAGTCATAATGCCTTTTTGTTATTTCCTTTTCATGAACAGAAGGATACATTGGAACAATTCAAATGTGGTGCAGACTTCCTGCCTTCCCCCTTGGCCAGCAAACCGAGATTTGCCTTAAAGGTAAATGAAGTGTTGACCAGGCGGGGCCTTCTGACTGCCGTGGCCGTCGCCGTGGAGAACGATCACACCGTAGCATTCCTGGGGAACAGCCAGGGGGAAGTCTTTAAGGTGAAGTTTTCATCCGTTTTGTTGCTTTTATCCACTTGAAATTTTCCTTTGGAGGTTTTACCTGAGGGAAGCAGCAGGAGGGGGTGGGGGGGGATTGAACACCTCATGTCTGACAGAGTTACCTTTTGTTTTGTGTGCAGGTACACCTGGCTGAGGAGCCGTATGTGTACAGCAAGGCTCCTGGCGACACCTTGGGGGAGAAGGTCAACAAGAACCTTTTCTTTGACCTCAGTCAGAGCCACCTCTACATTACCACTGAGAAAAGGGTAAGTCAAGGGCTTTTCAGACACGGTACTGCATGTGGAGTATCTTTCATCACTCTATTCATATAAGTAGCCTGCATGATACTTATTTAGACAGCTGCATTGATTAAAATGGAAGTACATCTGTTTCAAAGGTTCAGCTGGAGCACTCAAGTTTTAATAGATCAAGTTGAAATGACTCTCTTTGCAATTTATATTCATCAAAAGGTCAGCTTTTGATAAAGCTGTCACTGACTGCTGTAGATTCTTCACAGAAATGTGTGTTGTATGCAACAAGGTACCAAAAGAAGAATTTTCAGAAAATTGACTTCATGTTTCAATAGTAGAAGAACCCATAAAGAACTTTTCTCCTTCCAAAATGTGAATATTTGATTCTACTGGACCAATAATGGAATGATATACTTGTTTGTTTATTTATTTTGTTAAAGACTGCTGTGGTGTCCACTGTTCTTTACCTTTGCAGTAAAAGCAGTGAAACATGTTTTAAGCACGTATAAAGATTTGTCATATCTTTGATACAAAATGTGACACTTTTTTGTCCGATTTTTCTGCTTTATGAAGTTGTTGTTAACCAAGCATGCATCACGCAGGTAATGTGTGCGAGATCAATCTCTTCAAGGTGTAAAACTACTGCAACCCTGTCAAATGTTCTGCAATAATGTCTACTGACTGTACACTATCCCTCACATATATTTTGATATTATTGGACTATAGTTGCAGATGCATTCACATGTAAACTGAAGTTCATTGACAGGGACCTTTCCTTATCTAAAGTTTCTTCAGCCATGTAATTTAGTAATTTAGCCAATACACTGTACACATCTTATATAATGTGAGAATTTAACAACATGTTGCGTCTTCATTCCCCCTTTTATTTCAGCCTATATAAATCATTGAACCGTACACATAAAGGACAAAAACCATTGCAGACAGAGGAACTTGTTTCAGTTATTCTAGGCATGAGAGACCACGCACTGTGACAGGACTTGTTTTACTCTCACTCTACGCAACTGCAACCAACCTGGGAGCATTTGTAGCAATACTACAAAATGCTTAGTATTTTGTGCAGTGTCTCCCCTCAGGTGCTCTGTTTGATCATATTTCATGTTGTAATGCTCCAGATCACCAAGGTGCCCGTGCAGACGTGCCTCCAAAAGAAAGACTGCCAATCATGTGTGAAACTGAGGGACCCTTACTGTGGCTGGTGTGTCCTGGAGGGCAGGTAGGGATCACATACACACACAAACACACTCATGCATGCACTTATATATGCATGCCCACAACAACAGACTATCACAAACACCCACACATGCAATTCCATTTGTAAAACACAGCAGGGCATTTGTTCAGTGTTTTATTGCAGACACTTTTACTACTCCTCTGTGGTTATATTCCATCTCCTGTTGTCCGGGCAGCCTTAAGGAATTAAAGCTGTTTGTCAGCCTCATGCAGTGAAGGCAGTCTGTGCAATTTACTCTCATCAGCCTATATTTATCAGGGTCTAGAGGGGCAGTATGTATCATGTATTTTACAGCGCCATGACAAGGAACGAGAAAAAAAGCACAAAGACATTTAGTTTTATGCTTTGGAGGTTGCTGATTCATGATATTCAGAAATACTATGTGCACTTTATTCTACTCTAAAGCTTCAATGATTTGTTGATTCACTGGTAATCAGTCTCGATCTATATTGATTATTTTCAGTTTCCTCATATATGATACTTCTGCTGTTTTCTATTGTCTTACACTACAATAATATCAATTAATGAATAATCCGATGACGCTACATATTTCTCATTTTGATGTTGCGTCATTGATTGGACAAAAATAATCATGAAATAATTAAATAAAATTATATAAGATAAAAGAACGTCTCAGCCCAACTTAGCATGTTTGTTTTTTTCCTTTTCATTTCATTCTAATTCCCCCTGAAGTCTATGTTACATTATATTCTCTTACTAATATGCTTTTTGTGCTGAATTAAGTTTTGCCAAATTATGTGTGTTAAAAAAATGCTGACATTTCAAGTGGAGTTGGATTGTTTCCTTATTCTGTGCAATATACCATAAATGTGCATCACCTTTATCAAATAATAATAATAATCAAATAATTACAATTTTTTAGGGATGTAAGAAAAAACTCATCATTATTAATTTAAATTAAAGTATAACCAGTAGTCAAATAAGCTCATTATATCCTATGTATTATACAGAGACCAGAGGGTAGATTGTAGAACGTCGAGAAAGACTAGACTTAGACTTGGACTAAGACTAATGTGCTAAATTGGAACATTTTCTTCACAGCACTGTGCAGGTTTGACAGCAATCAACAGATTTTGACTGCAAAGAGAAAAATAACAGTATAGCCTTGTTAACAAAAAAACAGAAGGCTAATAAAACGGTCAAACGGTTTGAATCGTTTAACCAAAAGTTCAAAACCAAAAACATTGATTTACTTACTACCGGATCAGTATATGATTTAAATGTTGAAATGTTGTAAGACAGTAAAAAATTGTATTTTCTGCTTCCTAAAACATTTGTTTTCGGTGTTTTTTGGTACTCTTCCTCAACCTAGATTGAGCAGGAGATCCTAATCAATGTTGATCATGTGTAAACCGTTGTTGCTCTGAGTTAAGAATGAGGGCATCAAATGTTTTTCATATCTATATCCAGTCTTCTCTTGACATCTGCACAAACATTGCTCGGAGTCACTTGGGCATAGAGTTGTTTTGCACAAAAGCTGTTAAATATATGTTACTTCACAGATGTTGTATTTTTGAGGCATTGTGAAAGCATTTAGACTGTGTGGAGCAGGGGCTGATGGGAGTTGTTCATCCTCCCTCTGAAGGTGTACCAGGAGGTCTGAGTGCCGCCGGGCAGAAGAGAAGAATGGTTGGCTGTGGAGCCCCAAGCAGCAGTGTGTCAAGATTGTCTCCTTCTATCCCCCGAACCTTTCCTGTAAAAAGACTCAGAAGGTACAGTGCTGCCTCTCTTTCCACTCCTCCTTATCTCCCTTTGTTCTCTGCTCCTCTTTCTGTCTCTCAGGCTCTGCAGAACACACATGCATGCACATAAACATGCAGAGCCTGAGTAATAAACTGTTTCCATTGTGAATCCAAAAAAACTCTGTGCTCTAGGTCGTTCTGCTCGGTATTGATCTATCGAGAAAACTCCAAGCTGGCTTATTATAACCGACCTGTTTGATAGTGTTCAAAGCCTGAAGATGGAGAGCCTCTCTTGTGCATGTTCTCTCTCAAGTTTTTTTTTTTTTTTTTTTTTTTTTTTCCATTCCTCTGCTTCCTGACTACTTCTCTTTCCCGTCATCTCTGACTCACTTGTGTTTTTCCATCAACAGCACCTGCCCTTCTTTCTCATTGGCAATCAGTCTCCAGCTTCTCAAAAGAAACAATTTCTCGATTTTTACTTTTCAATTACACACTTTTCTGTCAGTTTTGTTCTTTCAAAATCTTTTATTACACAGCCATGGGCAAAAACCTTTTTCTGTAAAAAAAAACCAAAAAAAAACCCACATGGTTTTCTGCTCAGGTTAAGATCAACATCCCGTCCCTCCCTGCAATCGGACTTTCTGACCACCTGCACTGCACCGTGGAGTCTTTCCGGAGTGATGGCGTGATGTCCGACTCTGGCCAAGTCTCCTGCGATCTGCCCAGCCCTTCAAGCATACCACAAACAACTGAGGGCCAAGGTACACTCTTTATGATGAACCCCTCTGTCTTTAATACATCCTCCTTCAAGGCAAGTGTCTTTGCCTCTCATTATAAACCAAGGTTGTATCGGCAATTGGCAAAGCACAAGTACACGGGCAGTTTGTGATTGATCAAAGTTTGTTTTATAGCACAGGTGAACCACCTTGCCTAAAACAAAGACCAGCTCCATTAACATCATAAATAATGTATTTTACAGAATAAATGACTGCAGTTTACCGCAACAGATTTAGGCGGTTGCTTTGGCGATCAGATAATTACCAGATTGATCATGAAAAGAGTATCAAAGGTGCTTGAGTATCCTCTTTTGGAAAGGGAGGCAGTAGGGTTCTAACCACAAGTCTGTGCTTCTAACAGGTTGATCTCAATCTGTAAACTGTTCTATCTTTGGTCCTCCACTTATCAAAACTAATTTTAAATTGTCCAACACATTGGTTTGTGATAAAATCCCTGCAAAACGAATCACATGCCTGTCGGCCTCTGCTACTCATGCTTTACATTTTAACATGCGAACATGCTATAAATAGGGTGTAAATTAGGTAAAACTTTTCACAAATTTCCCTTTGTGAGCATGGAAACGTAAGCAATGCATGCAAGTCATGGTTATATTTAAGGACAATTTACATAGCCTCCAGCATGGCTGTGGACTCCAGGCTGTGTTAAATTAGAACATAATAAGTCTAAAGGGATTTCAGGTTATGCTCTGTCACAATTTGTTAAAAGGTCATGTCTTCTATAAATGAACAAATTAAATCTTATCATGAACTGTGGAAGTCATGAATATTCAGAATTACTCACAACTCAAGACGTCTCTCCTGTTCTTATGAGTGTTAAATGTTGTATCCTCCTAACAGCCAGTGCTTCCCACGTTAACCCTTGCTCTGCTGTGTCCTCAGACTTTGTGGCCGTTGCGGTCAAGATTTTCGTCAACGAGACTGTGGAGCTGGCAACGCGGGAGTTCAAGTTCTATAACTGTGCCGCCACAGTGAGGAAATCTGAAAACACGCCGTGAGTCAGACTCTTAATCTATCAGTTCTGCTCTGTCACTCACCGTAAAATACACAGTGACACTGAACACAGCATCAGCTGACAAGGTTGATGTAAATGTATCACCCTGCATGAACAGATGAGAGATCAAGGCTCTGTTTGTAAATTGTGATGCACGGTGGTTTTGAATGCACCTCTTGCATTTTTCTCTCCCTCCGTTTATTACCAAGCCAAGGAAATTGCCTCAGTTTCCTATTCATTAATCAAAAAATGAAAGTCAATCTCCCCATTTTTCTCACCTCCTTATTTTTTTCCGTCATTTCTTTCATGCCGGCGAGTGTGTGATGAACGAGCTTTGCTTATGTGAAGTTGCAGAGATCCATTTGGCTGTCAGCAGCATAGATTTTTTGTGCGGGATGCTCTTTGATGAGTTTGCATGTTTTAAGCTTTTGTTTGTGTGTGCATTTTATGTGTGCGTGAGCCACTGTTGCTGCCTAATTATGAGTGTAAAAGCATTTTTCTTATCGTAGGTGTTCATGTGTCTGTATTTCTGCATGTTTTCAGGTGCATGTCATGTGTGGCCAGTTTGTGGGGCTGTCAGTGGAATACACAAGACCACACCTGCAGCGACATGGACGACAGTGTGTCGGGCCCCAACATCATCAACCACCGCCAGGTTAGTCATTTCAAGGATGAACACATCAGATGCATGTCACTCAAGGTATTTTATTTGCAACACTACGTGTATAATGAATGCTGGAAAAGTTTTAAAAGGCACATTAAATCACCAGATTAGATAAAGTCACTTCAAGATCCAAATTTCTCCCGAAAATGAATCAAAAACTCAAATCCCGGTATCAGCTGGCGCCATCTTGCATGACAAATATTCTAGGATTGAGGATATCAATTTACAAGTCAGCAGATGTTTCAGAGATACACTTATCTATCTCTGCAGATCAGGGTGTCCGTTAAGTGGTTGGCGTGCTATTTAAAATGTAAATTATTAAAAGTTGGTGTATCTGATTGGTTTTGATTGCCTTCTCAGGGAGCCAAGTGTCCTCAGTTTGAGAATCCAGATCCTGTGCTGATCCCCGTGGGCTACAAGACTCGTATCAGCTTCGAGGGGATCAATTTGGACCACTACCCGGTAAAGTAGTACACACACAGAATTTAAAGCACTTCTGAAAGACTAGTCTGCTCTTTAAAAAGCCCCATGGGTCTGGTGTAAGGACACGCACTTTAACAAGGGAATAAATTAATACTCCCATTTGAAGGAAGAAAATGCTCAAGCTCATAAGGGACTCGGCAGATGCAAAAATAATCTTTTGCATTTGAAAAAATGAAAAGAATGCAACAAAAAAACATTTTAAGATTGTCATTAGCATGAATTAAAGACTACATACTTCAAAGAGGCAGAAGCATACACAAATAATCGATGTATGCGAACACCATGCGCTCCTTTTTATATGATAATTGAGTTCTTAATGCAGATGTTTACACAGCAATAACATTAGGCAACAGTGTTTTTGGCTGGCTTTCATTGCTCTAAACTGACTGGTAACATTGTGATAGAAAGTTACAGACGGTGACACATCAAGCATTTTTGCATGTGATGCTCTTGCATGGAAACTTACATTCTTGTGAAAGTAATACTTCTAAAAGTCCCCACCTCTTCGTAATCCATTTGATGACACAGAATCCAAGTGATGAAAGTTTAGAATACCAAAAGATCATTTCATATCCCTTTGCTTCAGTTGTGAAACATGTCTTCACAGGTCTGCTTGTTTTCCGTATAAATTGAAGCCCAATAAGGGCAACAGAGGAGGTAAATTATGCCAACAGATGTGCAGCTGAGGCTCTGCCTGGTGCTCATGTAGGACTTGTGAATGCACTTGTTGTCTTACATGCTACACAGTTACAACAAACAACAACAACAAAAAGGAGCCAGTCATCCGATCCAAACTTCAGTGGTTGAGAACAGAGGGGGCTGAAAGAGTCTGCAGAACAAGATAGTCTTTTACATTTCTTGCTCTGTAGAGCTGGGTGGGGGAGGGGGGGGGGGGGAATCAGAGAAAAGCTTTTTGCAAACAGGATCTACATAAATTAACACATAATGTTTCTTGTTTTTATTTGTTCTTTTTTCTTCAGGGTCGTCTTTTCACAATCGGCACTGAGCTGATGAAAACTGTGGAAGAAGAAGTCATATTTGAGGAAGGGCCGTTCTACACCTTCGGCGGCTTCAGTGTGAGTACGGCTGTTTTCCAGTTGCTCCACACTCATTTAAGTCTGTGTTAAAACTGTACTGCTGATTGTTCCTTTGCTCCGCTTCCTCACAGCTTGTGACCAATTTTCACTCCTCTCAGCCCACAGCCCAGATCCTTGAACTGTAGCTGATATGTGGATTATCAAAGTGCAATAGAGAAAAAAAAAAACCCTGTAACCAAGCGAAAAAATATTGAAGAGTGCCACTTGATTGCACATTCTTCAGCCCTGGAAATCGTTAAATGCAAACTTTCATCTTTGCACAGCTGATTTCATCTTTAATTCACCCTTTAGCTCTTCTCCACAGTCCCTTTGATATTCTCTAGCTCCCTCTAATGGACAGACTCCCCTCACTTATTTTAGCTTCATCTTTACATTGTGGATTCTGTGATTGGTAAAGCTCAAGCAGTGCATAGCCTCCAGCTATGTTCTTTTCAAACGTTGATTTCTTCAGCTGAAAATCTGCCAGACTTGATACATTTCCCCCCCTCCCCCTCTTTTTTTTTTCTCTCCCTTGGCACGGGGGAGCGGCAGCCCACACTGTTTGCAGAGAAGAGCTTAACTGTCATTAATCACTGGTCTCTGAATTAATAATTCATTTTCTTCCATTTTCTTAGTTTTCCTACGACAAGTCACCAGAGACCAATGTCCTCTTCTACGTGAAGGACAAGGAGTCGGGAAAGAAGATGGACAGCACGCTGAATGGTACACTCTCTCACATGTTAATGTGGAGATCTTATTTATAATGCCCAGTGTGTACAGCGCTAGTCCCAGTGTGGGGCCTCTGGTGGATCTGAAGAGGCTGCTTTTTTATCTTCAATTGAAAATTAATTAGAAAATAAACGGTACTATCATAAATAGTTATGACATAACAGGGAGGATTCAGGGGTCATTCAGGACAAGTGATTATAAAGCCTTTTTCACATTTACATTTTACAAGAGCTTTAACAAATTCCAACATACATATATTTCCAAACAATTATTTATTTCATATATTGTTTTCGGAGCTGAGAGAACCAAGGCACATGCAAGTCATTGCATTTTAACATAAATAGTACCCTTTATTTATTTATGTCAATACATTTGAAACTCATTTAATCTGCATTATGAAGAAAAAAAAAATGTTTACCTTCAAAACTCAATTAGTGATTGCAGTATCAACATGATTAATAGAGGTCTCAGTAAGCTTATTTTAACAAAACAGGAAAAGCCTCAAATTGAAAAACCTCTGAATAATTACAAAACAAATTAAACAAGTATAGACAGATTGGTAATAATGTTTCAAGATCTGTTGTATTACTGCACTCATCAAGTCAAGATAAATACGTTTCCTTCACCTGATAAGATACAGTTAAAATGATGTTTCTACAAGCAGCATTGTGCCTCACTACCTCCTTTTTATTGATTCCAGTCTGTTTTTGGGAGAAAAAAAAACATCTTCACTCTATTAAGAAAACAGGCCACAGATTGTATCATAACATGCAGAGAAAGTGGAAGGTTTCTTTTTTTCAGCCCTGAGGGTAGACTGTGTGTTGCCTGTAAGGCAAACCCGGGGCAAAGTGATAAACAAAGCACTTGCAGCCGCCCATTAAAAGAGAGCTCCACCAACTCAGAATTGCACTTCCATAACATTGTGGTACTCACAACGGATGGTAAAAAAAATAAAAAATCAATATAGCAGAGCAGCAAGCGATATCATATTTTAAATTCCAGACCTCCTTCTTCCTCTAAACCTGTCGCCTTAATTGCTCACACTCACAAGAGAAAGTTGAGTCTGAGATTTGGACGTGTTATGCTATTAGCGGCTAATGTAGCCTTCAACTGCTTGCCTTTAACTAGTTTAAAGAGGGTATCAAATGTGTGGTATTCTCACTGGTTTCTTACACCACAGTCCAAAAATGTGTCTCCCAACTTGTAGTCTTCAGCCCAAACCAAGATGCTCTCTCTCTCTCTCTCTCTCTCTCTCTCTGGAGTCATCTCTGGCAGCCAGCGTTTGCGGTGTATTATGCTAGTGAACTACTTTAGCCTGACAGTGATAGCCTTAAACTTGGACGAGGAGTGTCCAGCACATGTCTGTGGTTCTCATTTCTTTCTTACTCCATACCCACACAGTTTTTAAAAACGTTTAGTCTTTTGCCACAGGCTCTGCTGACACGAGTGACATCACTGGAGGACATTTAGTCAGAGTTTCAGGGGGAATATAGCCTGTAGCATTGTTAGCCTAAAACTGCCTTTAAAAAGGGATGAAGAGCCAGCAACACATCTGGCATCCCAACTTTTTTCTCCCACAGCACAAGATTTTTTATGGCATTTTCAAACTTGTAATCTTCAGCCACATCCTACTTAAGACTACATTTTAATCTATTTAGCAGATGATGCAGATCCTGAAAGATCCTTAACAGACAGTGAGATCACACCAAAACAATGCAATGACAACTCTTTGCATATAGAAAATGTTAAATTAGAGCTGTAACGACAGTTTTTTCTCTCCTCATTTCCCCGTCACAGTCACTCTCTATAATTGCTCCATGGGGAGGGAGGACTGTAGTCTCTGCAAGAACGCTGACCCAAAGTTTCGGTGTGTATGGTGTGCCAAGCAGAAGGCGTGTGTGTACGAGAAGTTGTGCAAGCAAGTGTCCGAGGATCCTTACAACACCGAGTGCCCTGACCCCCTGATCACTGATGTAAGTAACGTCCTCTGTTTTTCTTGACTTCTTAACTTGAAACATTCGTTCAAGGCTCTTGATTAGCAGTCAAATGGGTCGGACTTCACTGATTGGATTATTGATTGGAGTCATTTACAGACTGTTTTTTTTTTTTTTTTATGAAGTTGAAAGTCTACTTCTCCTTGGGATCGTGTTGAGGTGATCTCCAGCACATTTGGGGTTGGATCAATACTTTCTTTGTTCACTTAATTGTTGGTGCCTCATTGTCATTGACAAAAATCAATCAGTAATTGTGTGGATGTCGATGTGACAGAGGTTATGACCACCCAGACTACAGCCCTACTGATACAACAGCTAATGAAGATATCACAGAAGAATGTCTATTGGTGTAGACATGTGTTAGCAAAATGGTTTATGGACCTTTTTATTGTGTATTATCTGTTAATGCTTGGCGGCCATTTGGTCCGGACTTAAATATTGGAACAATCGACCAAAACATTTCCTTGAAATTCTGCACACACATTCAAGATCCACAGCGGTATAATCAAGTCTACCTGGTAATCCTCAGATTCTTTCTCTTTTGTCTCTTTTCTCTCAATAAGGTTGACAATTTTGTGATTTGTTGACATGTCTTGGCAATGACTGGATGGACTTTTTTCATTATTTAGCACACTTTTTTTTTCTTCAGATGACTAATTGAATTGTCTTCAATTAATCCCTGTTTAAATGTAATATACATTTTTTTTTTTGTGACGAAATTCTGTCAAAACTACATTGCTCACATGTTACACCTAAATGCTGCACATTGTCAACATGAAACCTCCAAAACATCCGAATGTTAGCATTGTGATTATAGCAATGTTGGTATGCTGACATTAGCATTTTTTTTAAATCTGTTATGCCCTCAAAGTCTCGGTCTGGAAAGATTTAACATGAATTCAAAATAACTAACATTTTAATTACATTTACTTTGCAAAGTTACTATAATCTTGTTTTTACTCTTACTTCCATCTTTTATAAAAGAGCTTATTTATAGTACACTAATGTACATACTATTATAGAACATAAATGTTTATATTGTACTTTTTCATACAACATAAGCCCATTTTGAATCATAAAGTGTTTTATTTTCCTCAAGTATTATTAGTATTATCATAAATAATCCAGCACTGGTTGGCTTCTTATACCTTCACAAACATTCATGCATGACTCATACAGTATGGATGTAATTCTCAAGCAAGGCTTTGAATATTTAACACTTAAACTGCAACTATTCAGCCGACTTACACAGTCTGTGTAAATCTCTTGTATGTTCCTATTGCACAACTAATCTGTCTAAATCCATTTCAAATCCTTTCTTCCTATAAACACCCACCACCACCCCCCCCCCCCCACCCCCCTTTCCTGCATCGCCCACTATCCAGATCATCCCTCGTTATGGCCCACTGCAGGGAGGAATCTCAATCACCATCCGGGGCTCAAACCTCGGCATCCACAAATCAGACATCAAAAGCATCAACGTGGTCGGGGCGCCGTGTGCCCATCAGGAGGAGAAGTACGCCGTCTCCACAAGGTAATACTTACACATGTCCACTTTGTTCTAGCCAATAAATCAGAAGCAACGCACACAAACACGTATAGTCCTTTGGTTATTTACTTTCGGTTAAACTCTGGTTCTGCATAAAATGCTTCTTTCATAAACTTTTGGATACCTTATCAGCTAAGTAGAGCTTTGCCTCTCTCCTCGAGGTGACCTGGGTGTATATTTTAATTAGCTCATTATGCCACCATATTGATCTGAAAGTCTCCAGGTGCGAGTTGATTCAGAAACAAAATCACTCTTTTAAAAGTCAAATGCAGAGGTGGGAGAAGTAGGCTGGTGCTTTTTCTGTGCAGAAGCAACAAAACCAGCTTTAAAAAAATCAATTTACTGCATTCAAGTCCTACACAAATACAGTAAAACAACATTTCAGATAATTTATGCCAAGAAACAACAGCTACTATGTGTACAGTTTGAGGCTATGAGAAGTTAATGAGCTCCGTAAATTCTGCTACTCACATTTGTTTTCATATATTCAACTGTTCTTAATCTTTGCTTTTTTTGAGGCCTAGGGGACTGGATGAAAAAATATTACAGAAGTTAAGAGGGTAAAAGTCTCTCTTGTTGATTTGCTTATAACTCATAAACATCTTATAATTGACAGAGGACCATAATCTAAATACATTTGTGTAGTGATTCACAAAAAAACCAACACAGATTCGCCACAGATTGTGCTTCTCCTCATCCCAGAGGTGCTCAAACGAGCTTTTGCTGGAATAAAACGTATGCCTCACAAATCTACTTCAGTCACAGCTGTGTTTCAAAAGTGTTCACTTCATACAAATGGTCTTTAAAAGAGAAGACTTCCACATTGATGCCCGACAGCCATTAGCCAGAACTGTTGACACCTGGCAGGATTGATCAACGTTGACAAATTCTTGCCCCGCCATCTGCAGGATGAGGCATAAAACGGGATTTATGAGACCAGATGGAACGATATGCAACCTTAAATCATCTACTTTTGGCGCTAACGTGCCTGTACAGTGGTCTTCATCTTGTTGTTAGTTGTCCTGCATGGTCGACTGCATGTTTTAGCTCATTCACTTTAAACTGTCGGCTTTTCCAATGTGAGATTTAATCCTTTCACAACACTGCTGTAGCTGTTAATTGTCTACTCGCAGCCCACCTGTTAGAGCGCGCAAGGCTTGCCACTTTATGCTGACCTCTTTCATAAGCAACACACATTCCCAGAGGACCGCGGCAGACTGAGACATGTTTGGTTTATCACACAATTCCGAATGCAATGTGGGAAATTCCCAGAGGGTCCAATTTCTAAGATGCTAGACACAGCCAATCTGGCATAAGAAATCATTCAACGTTTATAGCTGCTTAGTCAACAACAGTACTTAAATCTTAGGAACTTATTTAGCCCGTCTGCCAACTTCAAAATGTCGACAACAAAAGACATGTGAGTTTGGTTCTCTTAGTTACTGTTACTACTTTTTTATAAATTACTACACTCTTTTCACCTCCTCTTCTCCTGCAGTACTCAAAGTGCAGCTTAAAAATGCTGATTCAGTTTCCACAAAAACAAACCTGTTGAAATGAAACAATAGTTCACAGAGTATATGTCTAAAACAAAGTTGTAATGAGTCTTGTTTCATTTGATTTCATGTGAGCCCTTATGTGTCAGTAATTGTTTTGAGATTTGGTTCTGTTAATGAGATAACAGAAGCAATCTTACGTCATATATTGTGTGTCCAGGATATTGGACGAGTCTTTAAGTTGTGTGATATTTTTGTTTTATAATATCAGTAGATCAATAAAAATTGGAAGAATTGTTTTGCATCCCTTGTTTTAAATAAAAGTCCTCCTTGTTGCCTTTCCAGCGTGGTGTGTGTGATCGGTTCTGTTCAGGACATGACAAATAACTGGGGCCAGGTGGAAGTGGAAGTGAAGGGGGGGAAGAAAGGAACCTCCTCCATGTACTTCACCTACAGGGTAAGTTTCTCTTTTTCTTGAATTGTCCTTACCTAAACTGTCAGAATGAAAGTGTTCAATTCTAAATCCCTGAAACAAACTCATTCAGAAGCTTTCAGCTGCTTTTGATATTTTTAAGGCCTCTCTTATGTTTTATCTCATTACGGCAGAGAGCCTATTATCAGATCATACCAAGGTCATGTCATTTACAGTGAATGTACAAATCCAGCGTCCTAATGTGTTGCTAAATTAAGCGCCTAGATGCCCTCATATTACGGTAATAATGCACCGTACCGTACAAAAAAGCCACAATGTGTATGTATTCCTCTCTAACCAGATTCAATGCAGTGGGCCCCCTTTTCTCTCTAATACTTTAACAGGCTCCAGCGTAGCTATTTAACTGGCTTTTCATATCTGCGGCTCTGCTAAAGCTCCCCCACAGGGGAGTGCTCCGCCTAACTGTTTGCTCAGCAAATTGAGGCAGATGTGGTGCTTGTATGGGTGTGTGTGTGTGAGTAAGTGTGTGTGTGTGTGTGTGTGTGTGTGTGTGTGTGTGTGTGTGTGAATGTGTCTAATAGAGCGGGGGAGATCAAGAAGGGTGAGGGGAAATGTGTGTGTGTATGACTTGCACTGTTTTTGTGTGTGTAGCTATTCTATGAGTGTGCCGCGTGTAGGTTGGCGCCGGTTTGCATGTAAATCCTTGCAGGAGAAAGATGAGTATGTATTTATGCTGGATCTTTGCTAACCCCTACACCTCTTCAACCCCCTACATCCCCTCACCAGGACCCGATTCCTGCAGAAGTGAAACCCTCCAGAGGTCCTAAAGCTGGGGGCACCCTTATTACAATTGAAGGACTTTTTCTGGACACTGGCAGTAAAGAAGACGTCCGGGTCACCGTGGGGACTGTGGACTGCACTGTGTAAGGATTTCTTTTCTTAATTGTCATTCACGCCAAACTCCAATTCTTTTCAATTCAGTCCATTCAGTTGATAAGTGCTACTTGTTATTCAGACATTGTATTCTATGCAAATTCTACAGTATGCACACTTTGAAGCCTAAATTGATTTTTTTCTTATTTTTACATTCCTGCAGTGAAAATGGAATTGACCTTAACTAACGTGTCATATGCAGGATTTTTGTTCTCTCTCTCACATTTCGCTTCAGCTGTTGTGATCACGGGTGTTCTGTCAAAACCAGCCCATAGTGACATTTTAGGCAGCGGTAACACAAAACTAACGAGCTATAGAGCAGCAAAGCCAAAATTTAACAAGCTGTCAGGCCGCTGCCATGTTGGCTTCCACTGCACAGTGACCCTGTGCGACCCCTAACTCCTCCAGCCAGCCAGCGTTGAAATATGTCCTTGTGCTGGCAGGGAGCACTTCGGAGAGCAGATCACCTGCAGGACAGGAGAGTACCTAGAGAAGATGCCCTCCGAACGTCTCACCGTCACAGTGATGTATGGAACGAGGACCACAAAAACCATCAGAGACGCCTTCGAATTCTTGGAAAATCCCATCGTGCAGGACCACCATCCCAAAGGGAGCTTTGTCTGGTCAGTATTGAGCTGTAGCGTAGTGACCTTTTGACTTGAGTCAAAATGTTTGTTATATTTGGTATATCTCAAGGAGCCAGGATGCGCAAGAGAAGGTTTGGTATTTGAAAGCTGTTAATCTCCTTTTTTATAGCCAGACTGATTTATTCTTTGCAGAGGTTTGGGACAGCATTGTCTGCTCCAGAAAATAAATTGATTTGAGGGACCAATTTATTTTTGAAGTTCAAAATGAATTCTGATTGTCAATGCCTGTAGGTTCAGCATTTTGATCTAGACTTAAATATCATACATATTGGATGGATTGCCATGACAAATGGTTGAAATAACAATGATGCTAAAGTGCAAGTTGCTGCCATCAGGCAGATGCTACAAAGTCCCTCTGGCCTCGAAAATCATTTATAAAAAATCTTTCATTCCCTCTGCAATAACCTGCCTGAACAAAATCAAACAGATTTATATATGGGGTTTTACATGGGTTTTTTATGTAAGATATGTTTATTTTTTTGAGCCTTGTCAAAGGGGAATTTCCGTTACTGTTTGGACAGACAGTAAAATTGATCTAATCTAATCTGAAGGAATCACAAGAATTAGAACCCCCCCCCCCCCTTAGCTTTTCTCTGTGCACCACAAAGAGGTTATTTTTGTGTTTTTGGTATTCACTGTTTCAACAACTTTTGGATGTAGTTTCATAAAAAATGGCACATTACTTCATGTACCCCTTAGGGTACTTTCCTAACTTTCCTGAGTGTTTTTACGTTCCGATTTCCAATTTTCACTTTGACCAGTTATTGCAATAAAATGTGTGCAAACTAATGACGTTCAATCTTGTTGGAGAATAAATACTTTATGAATTCTAGATACCATAATTGAAGAAGAAAAAAACAGTTAGAACTTGAAATAGCTCATAGAAACATCCAACTGTTTTCATTTTTATTTGAGAAGTAAAAAAGGAAAAGCTACAAAATTGTTATTGTTGACAAGGTCAAACAGAACAGTACTGTCATGGAAAGAAAAAGAAAATAAAAATACCTGCCCTCTTCTCTGACCTCCAAGCTTCCATCTCTCTCCAGCTTTGTAGAGGTTAAAAACACCAAGAAACCTTTTTGTTTCCAAAACTGTGATTTGTCCTTCAAGAGTTGCCGAGTCCTCTTGTGTTTCATGTGTTTACATGCAGGAGTTTTCCCACTCTGACTTCTGATCAGCTGAAGGGGTTAGAAATGATAGTCTTTGATGTTGCATTGAACTGCTTGACGATCGCTGAAAATGGATGCATTAGATGGCTATCTTGCTTTTCTGTGCGATTGAAAGCACCAGGGCGCGTGTGATTAGGCACACAGACTGGAGGAACAGACAGCCTAAACTAATTTGTTTTCATCTCCGCTGAAAATTACCCCAGGCACAATTTAAGAAGCGCGTATGTCTTCCCGTAACTCTCCCTTGGGGTTTATCTTTGTTTGGCTGTTGATATATTTACTCATATATGTGTTTTACCGTGTTGTTAGCTGTGTATTTAAGCCTGTTTTGTTTTGTTTTTTTAGTGGAGGGAGGAACATTGTGGTGACCGGCTCCAGCTTTGACCTGATCCAGACTGCTGTCTTAAAGGTCGAAAGAGACAACTCAACATCATTTGAGGTGTGTGTGTGTCCTCTATTTCTTCTGATGCTCCCTTTATTTATCATCGTCTTTCTTTCCTTCTGCCAATCAACCCACTGGTTATTATTCAGCTTTAAAAGTCTTCATTTCCCTGATCTTATCACTCTCCGCTCTTCAATTGCTCTTTCCGACGTTTCTTTGACTCCAGGAATCTCTACTTTTCAATCCATTCCTCCCCTCACAGTAGCAGCACAGTACATCGATCTGAACACATCTCATGAGCCCACAACTACGCACACAAACGCACACACACACACACACCAGCAAACTCACAATCTCCTCCATAAGCCATTATGACTCCATCTCACTGTTTAGACCATAAATCCTTCAGACCTGCAGGAATGCAGATAGCAGCACCACTGTTTCACAAAATCTGTTCCAATATGTTCCTTGTCCAGCTTGTTCAAGCAGCACTGACTCTGCCAGGAAACTTGAAGGAGTTGTACACAGCCTGCTGCCGCCTGCCCTCCAGTGTACTGCGCTGTGTTAAGCAGCAGCAATTTTGTTCATTTCATTAAAAGGGCTAAATTTAATACCGGCATTAAGGTTGCAGAAGATTATGCGGCTATGTCGCTCTTCACCACTTTACTCTTGGCCAAGTCTCTGGTCCCCACTACCCGGGGACAGCAGAGATTTGAAAAGACTTCTGGCTGCAATAAACTATCTGCGGATGTAAAGTGTTATCTCAAAGGCTTTAGCTGGTCAACTTCATAAGCTTCTCTTGGTTTTAAGTCTATCCACTGAACTGGACCCGAATATTTCTAACTTATTAATGCTGCTAGCTTTGTGAAGTGGAAACATGTTGTTTACATTGTAGGTCAGGTTAGCCGCTCATAGCTGTGGTTTGTGTTCAGTTTCTATTCATTCTATTCGTTATGTTACGATGTTACAATTCACTGAGCAGACACTTTTATCCAAAGCGACTTACATCATAGAGTAGGTACAACACTAATCCATTCTTACACCGCCACAGTAGCAGCGGTAGCAATGCAGGGTTAAGTGTCTTGCCCAAGGACACATCGGACATGTTGCTCAGCTGGCGATTGAACCCTCAACCTTTCGGTCGAGCTGGTCAAACTTATCCTTGAAATAATGTACATCTGTACTCAACATTAAACTACAATCTGTTGCATCAAAAGATTGGTAGTAAACAAATAACACAGAGAGCTAAAAAAAACATTTAAACCCGTCAGTTTCTGAGTAAACAGAATTCCCAGCGAGACTCAATCAAATACAATTCATTTTTTTACAGTTATTTTAAAATAAAAAAAAAAAGACATTTCAAATAACATGACAACAAAATAATATCATAAACACTGAATCATATGCACAATTACAAGACAAGTATTTCTGTGTAGATTTTCCTTTTATGAAGAGTTTTTTAGGCAGACATTTTCTTGACACTGAGCAATCGTGAGGCAACCACAGGAGACTCCAGGAAGTTGTTTCTCTTAGAAGAGAATGGATATTTAATTAAATTCAGTTCAATATTCATCTCATATGAACGTAAATTCAATGTGCTCTTCAGAAGACAAAAAAAAAATAAGCCTTGTAAAACTCAAAATTCACGTTTTTATAACTACATTTTTAGTAGAAATCCACCCAAGCTAATTATAAATGATCGTTTGATGATCTGGAGGTGGATTACCTAACCTTTTCACAGAACCAGGCTAGATGTTGCCAATTTCCTGTCTTCATGCTAAGCTATCAGTCTGCTGGCTGTAGTTTCTTCTCTCTAATGGACTGCTGTCTGTGTTTTCTTGTCTTTGAGCCAAGCTAAGCTAACAGGCTGCTTGCTGCAGGAGCTCCATATTTAGCTTCTAGCATCTCCGCATTGTCCTTAGAGTGTTGAACTGTTTCTTATGTGCGTGTTTCTATTGAAGGTGCACACACTGCTTCAGAGTAGTCCTTTAAATAATTTTATTACCACAACTTAAAAGGAAGTTAAAAGGATGTTAATGTAAGCCATTTACAGTTGGATTGCTTGAATTACTTCCAAGCATTATCTGATGTAGCCTCCACCTTTTGCCTTGTCTTTTGGAAATCTTAAACCACGCGTAGGACTCTCGAGCTAAGCTGTCATGCACAGTTTTATCAGCCTTATATCTAAACAATCAGGGAGTGACAGAAATATCACCATCAGTCCAGCTAACCAAAAACACAACAAAGCCAGAGGAGGAATGACTCAGTACAAGTTATGATTCATCAGAGGCTGTTATTCTACAAAGGCAGATTGGGATTTAAATAGAACTACCTCAAAGGGACTCATATTTTTTACTTTCCCCTTCCCACCCATCAGACTTTTATCTCAGTCCACACCACCCCCAAACCACTCTTCACTTACACAACAATGTAGTAATTTACTGCCTCTTCCAAAACCTCAGCTCCTTGCGTTTGCGTTTCCATCTTTTTTTTTCCCATATGTTTTTTTGTATATGTCAACATATAACTTGGAATATATTATTTATTCCCAGTTGTGATATTTGACTCTTTCCTACACATTCAGGAGGCTCATGAGAAGAATGACACAGTCATCCAGTTTCGGTCTCCGACAGTGAACGACTCCCTGATCCAGCCATATAAAACCTACATCCAGCTTGACAACTGGGTGAAGGAGCTGAAGCCTTTCGACTACCACCCTGACCCCTGCTTTGATAAGCTGCAAAAGAAAGTCATCACCGAGGCCAGCATCATCATCGTCACTGTGAGTACCGGCTGCTTAGGCTCCTTATTACGCTGCGGTTAATGTGAAGGGATTAAGCACAATGCCGTTATTATCGGACTTGGTGACAAAAATGGAAAAGATGCTGAATTGCAGCATTTTCCTTCTTTAGCTGCTCAAGTTATGGTTAAGTTTGATTGCATGTAGAAATTATGCAAATAGAAGCACATTTAATAATTCAGCTCAGTGGTGTGATTATTTTTAGAAATCAAATGAACTGAGACAAATGGAGGATAATAGTTGCAATTATCGACGTTTATTTGTTTCACATGATGAATCTGAAATGGCACGAGATGATTAACTGCAAAAGAAACCATATTCCTGATAATCCATGTTGGTTCTTTTTTATTTATTTTGAATTACTGGATAATCTAACATCAAATTTACAGTTTTATACTCTGGATATTTTTATATTTTTGCAGACTCAATAAACAGCATGTCTGATTATTTGTGAAACACATTAAGCCTTCATTTACAGTTCATTTATGTTAAATAATTTAACAAAAAATTATGTCAAACTACTTTTTAAACAAAGCAGTCAACTCTCACTGACAACTGAATGTTTATAACATAAAGTCATGTAATTTGTAACTTATCAGATTTCTGGACCTCGGTTTTTTTAAAATGCGAAGATGATAGCGATAAAGAAAACAAACGAGAAAAGTTAAGTTTAAAAGATTTTTCTCTTTTAAGAGGATTAAAAATATTATAATAACAGGTTTCAGTCATACTGTTGCAAGTTCTGAATAGATATAAGCAATAATCCATGATTATTTTCCCATCCGTTCATAAAATCTGAAAAAAAAGGGGGAAATGCCCACCATGATTTCCCCCAGCCTAATGTGTGACATTTTCATATCCTTGTTACTTGTGATGACATTAAAAAGATATTCAGATCACTTTCACATAAGAATACGAAAGACAGCAAATCAGCAATTACTATTGACTCCTTTAAATAACCTTAATCATATCGATACAATTGTAGGTCAATCAGCTGCTTGTCAATTTACGTAAATCAGAGGTACATTTATCTTACTGGTATATCTCATTACCCCTTTGTGTCAGTTTGAAGTTTCCTTGGCAAACACTTTCTACAAAGAAAGTTTCTTTAGACTTCAAGTTTTAGGTAAATAAGTAAAGGAAAGCATCTGCAAAAAGAGGTTTGAGTCCTTGTGGGGTGACTGTGGCTCAGTGGTAGAGTCAGTTGTCTCTCAGGTGGAAGGTCGTGGGGTTTGATCTCCAGCTCCTGCAGCCACATGTCAATGTGTCTCTGGGCAAGACACTTCACCCCACATTGCATCAGGGGCGTGTAAATGTGTATGAATGGACTGGTTAATACTGAAGGACACTTCACATAGAAGCCTCTGCCATCAGTGTGTGAATGGGAAGGTGTGACCTGTGGTTTCAAAATCGCTTTGAGTGGAAGACAACAAAAGCGCCATACAGCTATATATAGTCCATTTACCATTTACTTTATAATTACTTACAGTAGATGTTGGCTCACTTCACCTTTGTATGATTTCAGACTGCATTAGAGTAATTGAAATCATGTCTGTGGATACAGACGTGTACTGTAGAAATGTGCAGACTCAATGCCAGGACTGAACGATTAACTGGAGCTTTGCCCAAAGCGTCTTACTTGCAAATGTGCTTACATTGTATATAATAATAACTCTCATAAACGTTCCGTTCTTTAATAATGAAAAAGCGTACAATTATGTTTTCAATACTCCTCATATGATGACTTGATGGTATGTAAATGCAGAAACTAATTTCTTCCGATGTAATTTGATGATTTTGAGCTTGACAGTTGATCTTCTCCTGCAGGGTCGGGGATTCTCCAAAGCTATGACGGCCAAAGAGGCTCAAGCGTTTGTTGGCGACGTTCCCTGTCTGGTCAACACGCTTCAGGACGACAAGTTATTTCTGGACCCGCCTTCCACCCCGCCCAGCGCTCGCTCCAGACTCCAGCGCAGAGACACCCGGCCCAGGCTGCTGGACTTAACGGTCAGTTCAGACAGAGAGCAATCAAACAAATAGGGGTGAAGAAGGCATTCAGAATCTGTACTACACAACAAATGCCCCCAATGAATATTACAAACTGTATATTAAATCATAAGATTGTTTATTCTAAAGCAGTGGTTCTCAACTGGTGGGTCGGGACCCAAAAGTGGGTCGCGGAGCTGTTTTCAGTGGGTCGAGAAGGTGTGCCTGGAAGATTTATTTTGTCAAAAAGTCTTTAAAACGCTTAAACATTTTTTTTTTGTTCTGTTCATTTGTATTATCACACTTTGTACAGTCTTGAGGTCCAAACTTCACCATTTTTTATTAAATAAAATCTAGTTGATTGAAAAATATCAGAAACGTAGGTCGTGATTTTTTATGAAACAATTTGGTAGTTGGTCCTGAGGCTTGACCAGTTGAGAACCACTGTTCTAAAGCATACATTGGAAAGCTGCACTTTATCCCGTTGATTTTAGGTTTTTTTAAGGAACTAATATAAATAACTTCAATATTAGCTACATAGCAGTTTAATAAATAGATTATTTTTTCTACTTATCAAATGTTTACTGGGTTCGGTTCAACCCCCCCCCCCCCCCCCCCCCCCCAAAGAAAATGTTTAAAATGACTATCATTTGTTAAAGATTTGTTTGTTTGTCCACTAATTGTTTCAGCTCTACTTTCTGTGTATAGTCTTGGTGTGTTAAGTTTATAATAAAGCATCAGCCTCCTTGAATTCTGCTGAACGTTTGTTACACAATAATCTCAATCTGTTACAGCATTTGTGAAAGGAGCAGTATGCTCGTCTGAAATGTGTTTAAATTGAAAAAAATATGTTGAATGAAGATTCTCACTGTTTTCTTAAGTGCAGTACTTGGATAAAACATTAAATAAACATACTCACATTCCACACACAGACACACTCACACACACACTTAAAATACACATAAATCTTAACTCTGCCTCTCCCACCCCACCCCTACCCCCTCCCCACCGGATCTTTGGTTGACGAAAGGTCTTTTTACCTGCTCTTTCGTTATGTTAACAGACAAAGAGTAAGGTATTTTACCTGCTTTTTGTAAAGTGTCTTGAGATAACACTTGTTATGAGTTGACGCTATACAAATAAATTGAATTGAAAATTGAATTAAAGGCATGACTATTGTACATCTTGAGATGCCACTTTTTTACTGCTTAACAGTTTTCCTGTTGTTACAGGCCTGTGTAATTACATTTAATAATGGCTTAGGCACAACTGTGATGAGCACTGTAACCTCTCCTCTGGGTAGCTCCTCGCTGTAAGCTATTGTTTTACTTCTGTGTCTCTGTGCTGCATGATGAAGTGATGCCACTGGACTATCAATAGTACAGAATAACTACATAGAAAAAGATTGATGAGGAAGTATTTAACTCTCTACATTTATTCATTTTGTACATTTAATATGGGAACAACATCCTATAAATCCCCCACACACCTTAAAAACTCTGAAAGCTCCTGACGCTGCTTTAGAAGAACTGAGGGCTATTATGTCGATTCTCCTCCGTCCCTGCTTCCTCTTTACCATTTAATCCTATCAGTATAAATCTGTGGTTTAAGAGAGAGCTCATGCTGATGATACCATTCTTTCTCTGTGTTTATTCCCAGATCAAGTTTGGGAATAGGGAGTGGTTGGTCGACTCGGTGCAGTATGAGAAGAAGAATGATTTGTCGCTCTACATCATCGTCCCCGCTGTCATTGTGCCCATGCTGCTCATCATCGCCATCTCTGTCTACTGCTACAGGTGAGTTAGAGTTATTTAGCTTTAATGCCACAGACACCATCGTTTTTTTGAAATGTTCTGCAGAAACTACATAATAATTATCCAAACTTCTTGGTCCTTGAATTTAATGCCACATAACTCCATTTATATCTTGTATGTGTCAGTTTTTCACTTTCAGGAGAGGCTATTTCTGTGTGCTCTTCATCACAAAATGTCACCGATCTGACTTACTAACAAGCTATGTTTTATGCCTGAGGTTCCTCTAGCCTTTTAGGTTTATCAATCTTTATGTTTTTATTAAATCACTTTTTGTTCCTTCATCTTTAAGGTCCCTCATATGTCCGTACTGTTTGTGTATTTAATATAAAAAGTAATTGGGCAAACAATTTATATTTTCTTTTTTACATATATTTCATTTTTTCACAACGTTTAGTTTTGTTTAGGGTCTAATCGGATATCTGATGGGTGAACAAACTGTAGAAAGGTCAAACAGTTTGTTTTTGTTACCTCATACCGAAGATTTTGGTTGAATGAAGAAAACCCCAAAAGACAAGATAAAAAGAACATTGTGTAACAGAAACAATTTGCCTTTCTAATTTTTCAAAAACCTTGACACCCATGTGATTCATTGTGGGACCCAGAGGTGGTGCACCCTCAGAATTCTTATGACTGGAGCTTTATTATTCATTCATTATTCTTGACTTCGGGACCATTTCACAGTTTTAAAAAATGTTTAGAATTTTTTTTTTTTTTTTTATGCTAATGTACATCGGCAGGAGTAAAGGTTCAATTCCCAAATTTGAAACACAACAACACATCAAAATGTTTAAATAAGTCTGAATATCATCTGAAGACTCCTACTGCTGATCTTCTGTTACATAATATTACTCAAGGTTTTAAGTTCACTAAGGCCTTTTTGATTGGAATGGTCGGAAGGCTGATTTCAAAATGTGATAGCTCGATAGCTCGATACCTTTATCAGGGGGCGGCTGTGGCTCAGTTAGTAGAGTCATCGCCTCTCAACCAGAAGGTTGAGGGCTCGAACCCCAGCTGAGCAACATGTCCGATGTGTCCTTGGGCAAGACACCTAACCCTGCATTGCTCCCGCTGCTTTGGTGGCGGTGTATGAATAGATTAGTGTTGTACTTACTTACGTCCCTTTGGATAAAAGCGTCAGCAAAGTCAGTTGTAACATTGTAACATGTCATTCCTGGGGTCTCAATATTATTCAAAGACTTAGTTTTAACTTTTACAAACGTCATTCTCATGATGTTTTTTGTGTTTGTTGAATCTGTTTAGGAGAAAGAGTCAACAGGCTGAGCGTGAATATGAGAAAGTGAAACACCAGCTGGAGAATCTGGAGGAGAGTGTGCGGGACCGCTGCAAGAAAGAATTCACAGGTACAAGACAGTGCAGCTGTGCAGAAACTGCAATAACTGTAATGCCCCTCAAATGATCCATGTTTCTAAGAAGTTATAAAGTAATGACATGCTTCATAGCTCTGATTACATTTCTTTGATGTATTGCACAGCAGTGAATTAAATTAATTCTCCTGCTTAACGTCACGTTATCATCATTGAGGAGCAGTTTTGCAGCAACAGTAATAAAAAACAATCTTTTACAGCTGAAATAATTTTCCTCTGCCACGCTCTCACTTCTCGCTTTCTCACAGTCTAATGATTGAAACAGACGAGCAGCAAACAAACGACACAAAGCTGCCTATTAAATACAAATGAGGTTTTATTTTCTTCATTTTCCATCTCGCAGACTTGATGATCGAGATGGAGGACCACACCAATGAACTCAGTGAGGGAAGAATCCCGTTCCTGGACTACAAAACCTACACAGACCGTGTCTTCTTCCTGCCCTCTAAGGACGGTGCCAATGACGTGATGATCACAGGAAAGCTTGACATCCCAGAGGCTCGCCGTGCCATAGTGACTCAAGCACTCAACCAGTTCTCCAACCTCCTGAACTCCAAGACCTTCCTCATCAATGTAATTACACTGAACATGGATGTAACACATCAAGGTCACAGACTGAAAATGTCTGCATACACACAGTTTAAACCAGCAATGTTCAAGTGGGAAAAATCAGTTTCACAAAGACATAACTGCAAGATACTTCACAACCCAAGTTTTACAAAGTGTTTGAAAAGTTAAACCGTTTAACACTTTTTAGGCATACTAGGAGAAGGGCTCTTGGAATGTCAGTCGGAAATATCACAGCAACTCAGCAGCTGATTGCCAGCTAATTTTATACAGACGCTCGTGTTTCTCAGCTGTTGTAGCCTGATGATTTTTGGCTATCTCCAGATGGTTCCTTTTGACGCCACCAACAGGTTGCCTCTGAAGGAAATTGTGGAATGGGTTGAATGTCATAAAATGTGCAGAGGATAATCATTACCTCAAATTGGAATGTTTCTTGTTTTCCCTTAACTATGCATCCATCCATTATCTTTACCGCTTTTCCCATTTGGGTTAGCGGGGATGCTGAAGCCGATTCCAGCTGTCATTGGGTGAGAGGCGGAGTACACTCTGTCAATAAACAGGGCTGACATATAGAGACAGATAACCAGCCACATTCACCCCTACGGGCAATTTAGAGTCACCAATTAACCTAACGAGCATGTCTTTGGATTGTGGGAGGAAGCTGGAGTACCTGGAGGGAACCCACGCATCCTTGTTGCTTCCACGCTGTGAAGCAACAGCGCTAACCACTGCATCACCGTGCAGCCTTTTCCCCTAACTATTATGATGAAATAATTAGAAAAGTATTTTATGTATATTATCTTACACCACTGTAGTGCTAATTAGCATGTGATTATTGCTAATAGAGAAGACACCAAATTAAGTATGTTTGTGGGCCAACCCAGAAGTTAGCATCGCCATGGGGTCTTGAAAAAATAGCCAATTGGATTTTTGCATCAGATTTTTGTATCATTGCAGAAAATAAGGTCTGTGGCTAACACGTTTGTCATGCTTTCAGGTGTGGTTCAGAAAGATTGATCACAAATGAACACCACTTTTAAGATGTTTAAAGCGTAAATGCAAACCCCAGAAGTAAAAAAAAACGTTAAGCTACAAGCAAACTACACCATGGTCGCATTGCTTCAGATTAAACCTACAGGAGACCTTTGTGTCTAATTGTAACTTCAAACAGAGATGATGATGTTTAATGTTCCCGACAACCGCACTGTAGTTTCATTTAGCCACTTGTTAGCAGCAGCTTTTTTAAGGACACGTAAAAACTTTGAAAATCACAAGTGGGGGTTATCACTAACGTGTTTAATGTCGTACAACAAAACGCAAACATCTCTTATGCTTGTGTTAACCCCAGACCTTATTTCAGGCATCTAACCACTGACCCATTCAACCCCAAAAGCGCTGAAATGCTAACTTACTTCCTGGTTTTAGAACCCATTTCTTTGGCGCCCTATGCTAGCTTGCTAACATACAAAGCTTAATATTGAACATAATGCACATTATGGCTAAACATCAAGAGGTTAGCATGAAGCTTAAGACACTGCACTGCCAGCTAACATTTAGCATGGCTATAGACGCATGTTTTTTTCTGTAACAGGCAAAGTGTTATTGAAACATTTTATTGATCAGTCTTCATATCATCTAGATAAACAGTCTTTCAGTTAAAACATTAAAGCAAACTTCATACAGTAAACAGATGTAAAACAGAACGTGATTTCATTTTATTTTTAACTAACTCCTCAGATAAAAAAAAAAAAAAGTAGCACGAACAAAAACATTGGCCCATATCTTTGAGCATTCACAGTCACATCTCTCTCATTTGGAGCTCAACTCACAAATCAAAAATACATTTGTTGGGTTGTTTCCTAACACATTTTACTGGCCTTGTTCATCGTAATGATGAGGTATGCCTCTCTTAATCTTTTAACAGGGTTATATAAAGCTGTGACTTCACGGGCAATCCTTTAAAAAGACAGATTCATTGTTATGGGTTCTTCTCAGGATTTGCTGATGATTGTAAAAAGATAGGAACACAACTTTTCATTGTCGTAACTAAGATAGATATAAATTAAACAAAAACACTAATGGGGATTTACTTTCCACAACACAGATGATGCATTCTCCCCTACATCTCTTAGTGTTTAAACCTGAATCCACAGTCAGTACACTGGGAGGTCTTTCATATCTATTCTGAATTCATGCACTTTTCCTTTGATTTCTTTATGATGTAGTTAGTGAAGTACAGTGTTAGAAGTGAGAAGTAGAAGACAGTGAAGGGAGATGTGTGAAGATTCCTAATAATCCAATCTTGCTGGCACAGGAAAAGCCTCTGAGGTGTTAACTACATATGTGTGAATGATTCCTCTTCCTCTAATTGGTATCTTTTCTCAGCCGAAGCATTTTACTCGGCTGAATTGAAGTTAACCTCAATAACTTCTGTTTTCACTAGTATTAGGCTTTTGATTACTGAAAAGAAAAAAATGTGGGATTTGGTTATGGGTTTGTGAGTGTGTGTGAAAGCTTTGCCAGGATAGTTAATTTAGCTCTTTATCTGCCTTTTTCTTTGTGTATGTGTTTTTTTTAATAGTTCATCCGCACCCTGGAGCGCAGTCATGACTTCAACGCAAGGGCCAAGGTGTACTTTGCCTCCCTGCTGACAGTGGCTCTGCACGGGAAGCTTGAATACTACACCGACATTATGAGAACACTGCTGCTGGAGCTGATGGAGGAATATGTCCACAGCAAGAACCCTAAACTCATGCTGCGCAGGTGAGAAAGGAGCAACTCAGTGCTGCTGTTGTTGTGCAGTCACACATAATCACTTAACACCCATGCTACATTTGGTATCTGTGAAGTTCTGATCTGCAAGATATAATGGAATACCGGATAACTTGGATGCTTTTTCAGTCATGCCAGTTGGGTAAGTTTAGAGGGTAATATGTTTACCTCTTAAGTTCATACCAAAAATATTTTTGGATATTTTAGTCATTGAGCTTTCCATAGCTGTGAGTGTTTGTTTCAAACCGACACAAGAATCAGTTCTGCTGTGGACTTTGGGGACCTGTGGGATCTTTGTCATTTTTTTGTCAAGATCATTGTGTCTATATTTATGGTGGGGGGGAGGGGGTTGTTTTGCTTCACGTTTGTACATCATGCAAACATAACATTAAGATGTGCAGTGCTAAAAAACCTAAAAGATTCTACATGTGATTTCAATCAGCATTTGTTAAAGTCTGTATTGTTTTGAATGAGGAAACCATGCTTTACCTTCTATCATCAAATTCATCCTCACATAGACAGTTAACTCCATCACTAACAAAGTTCCCATCTGTTAAGCATTACTTTGTGTTTAGCCTTAATAAGAAATCGCTGGCATTGTCATTGTAAGCATTTGATCATGTTGATGGTAGCAAAGCTTTACATCCTCATAAGGTGCTTACAGCGCCGAAAGCTGTCGTGTTTGGTGTAATTTACACTGAGATCACAAGATGTCCTTGTTTCTGAGCTCCATGATGACAATCAATTCATATCTAAACCCTGGCTGCACTGTTATGAATCATTCTTGGAGGACTGGGATTCACTTCAAGATGCAGAGGACTGTTTCATTCTGTTGTCACGTTCTCTGTTCAATTTTGCTCTGACTACTGTAGTCCACTGTGAAGAGCCAGACTGCCGCTTGATCTATTCCAGGCCTCGTCCTTCTGCTTCTCCGTCTGCTTCTCTTTCCAATCTTGGATTCCATGCACCATGTTCAGGAGGATTCTTCTGTTGTTGTCTCCCTTAAGCAGCTTCTTCATCTCCTTTTACTAGCTGTTAATCAATGAGGCAAATGCTAATATGTACTTTCTGTCCACAATGTTTTAATTGGGCTGAATACATATGTCACATTGTAGGCTTTCTACAAATTGATTTATAGCAGAGTCCTTTAGCAGAGAGATTTTTCAGTGGACATTTCAATGAAAACAGATGTTTACTTAAGCATGTGACAGGCTTTATAACAAAATCCAGCTTTTATCTACCAAACTGTATCTCACCTGACATGCTTAGGTGGATACCTAACCTGCACCAAATTCCAATTTATAATCACTCTCTTCACAAACTGTACAGATCAATGTTTATCCTGACTTTTGTATTTAGAGCTGGGAAAGAACTTAAGAATATTTGTATTCCTTTAGTACTCTTTATTTAAAGCTTCTGTGAGGATTTTCAAGCTGATTATGAAACAATCTGAAATTAATATCAATGCCTATTCATGGGCTACAAAAATAAACATTAGCAATAATTGGTATTAAGACTGACTTGTACTATATTGTGATTGTAAATGCCTGAAACCGTTCCTGCGGCATCTTTCAGACAAAGTGATTAACAGCATCTGCAGAAATGAAAGATTCTTTATGACCGATAAATTCAACTTTAATATCGACATTTGTAACAATAACAAAGAGTATCGTCCAGACGTGCTCTTCTGTTCTCAAGTGTCTTGAGATTAAAAAAAACCCAAAACAGATTGATTGATAACAAAACACTACTTACACAAATACTGGACAGAAGAGGCAATGGGATAAGAGTTACAGCTTTGTCCACAGGTGGCGCCAAAATCCGCATGAACCAAAAGTTCCTCACAGGAGCTTTAACGTGTATTGTGTCTATTCTCGTTTCTGGTTTCTTTCTACAAAATGTCTTGTAGTTTTCCAGTTTGGCATCTTATTTATGCTAAACACAATAATCCAATAGATCAGTTAATTGAATAATGAAGAAATAAGACATGTCGTGAAAAAATATTTTTATTTTATTTTATTTTATTACAATCCTATTATAGCTCATGTTGATTTATTCTTCTTAAATACTGCACATATTTCTCTCTGATATTGCCTATATTGATTGTCTATTGCCTCGTATTAATTGCACAATGCTTTCTCTCTTGGCAGGATCTCATTATTACTAAGATGTGTACGCACATCCAAACATTCAGCCGGCTACATTGATTGAAGTAAATAGCATTCAGAAAAGAATGACCAATTTTAGCTGTCCATTTTGATTTTCCTTTCCCCCACTGTTATAATAACGTCAAGGTCAAATCATTCACGGCCCATCCCCTCCTCTTGCAGCAGGACCCACTTGTCTGAGAGTACAGTCAGTGGCTCATCAGTGCTGGGAGGGGGTTCTGTGATCTAAACTGTCTACTGTGCCTCAGCACGCCTTGACTGGCTGTTATGCAAGTACACATCTTAATTGTCCCCCAGTGGAGAGCCTCATTATGTTGATTAGGCCATTGTGCCAACACAGGCCCTCTTATACACAAGATATCTAATTAGGCATGCTAGCTGCTAACAACAGGCCCCCCCACCAGTGGATATCTGACATTAAGATAAGCGATCAGTCAAGGGACCACTGACATGAGTTTTGAATTAAGATATCTGAGTTGACAATGTCAAGCAGTGCAGGATTTTCACTTGTTGACATTTTCTAGCTCTCTTAACAATGTGGTCTGTAAAAAAGTATGAGGATGCAATGATACCACGATAAGTATTACTTTGCATTCAACTAGCTCTAGCACAAGATATAATACAAATTTTCACCTTCAATGTTGTCAGCCTGTGAAACCTATAGAGCAGCTTTGCATGATTTGCAGCGTATTTGTCTTATACTGGCATCAGTAAAAACCTTCATTCAGCCTCTGCATGAAATAGTCCGTTTCAGCTACTGTGTCTTTCTAGGCTCCGTTCCCCATGTGCCCACTTGCTTCTGATTGGCTAGCTCTCTGGGGACAGAACGCTGCAGGGTTACATATCTGGGAACGATGGCATGATTTAAAGAACAAGCCATTCTATTTGGCGCACTCTGCAGACTTATCCTGGGATAAATCCAACATTAGTGTAGCTCATGATCTGAAACTTTGACCACGTTCAGTATGGGAATCCAGCATTGTAACACTATATGAGTTTTAAAATGGGGATCACCATAAATGGTCAACTTTAAAAGTCCTAAATTGAAATTTCTCTTGCAGCCAGATGGAACAACAAAATGCATTATAAAAACATAAAGCATGGTACAAAGTATGTAAAAACAAATGTTAAAGCTCCTAAGATACACTCACACGAAACAACCTAGTGTTGATACTTTTTGATCATTTTATAGCATAGGAATGCAAATTACTGATTCACCTGGCACGCCTTATCTAATGTTATGTATGTACTATTTTTAACAATGCACAATCAATAAAATACACAAGATAAAAAACAAATACTTATCTAATGTCTCTTTCCAGATCAGAGACGGTGGTAGAAAGGATGCTGTGTAACTGGATGTCAATCTGCCTCTACCAGTTTCTGAAGGTAAGATTATGGGTCAATTAAGATGTAAATGCTATTTAAATCTATTCTAAGGGGAAACCTAATATGTATACATGTTTTTTAGACAGGCTAATTAACTCAGTAGTGATATGTATTGATGTGTATATTTGAAGTTAGTGATAACAGACTAAGTGCAGAGATGCCTCTTTTTCTTTCATTAGTGCTCAGTATTGATAATGTGCTTTTTTTGTCTTCTTAAACTGCTAATCACAACAATTAGCTTTTGACAGCATCTGAGACAACTTGTAAACGGTCTTCTGTGCCTCTGTGTGTGTTTGTGTGTTCCAGGACTCTGCAGGCGAGCCCTTGTACAAACTGTTCCGAGCCATCAAGCACCAGATCGAGAAAGGGCCTGTGGACGCCAGAGTGAAGAAAGCCAAGTACACCCTCAACGACACAGGCTTGTTGGGTGACGATGTCGAGTACTCCGTCCTGGTGAGATGGACAAACACACACAGACACAAACATTTGCACAAACAAACAATAAGGCCCCACTCAAACAAACATACAAAGTTAAAAACTCAGTCTTAGGAAAAATAAACTGCACACGTTGCTTTGTGATTGCATTGTGTTCCGTGCCTGGTGAGCAATACAAACATGCATACGCACACACACACACACACACACACACACACATTACAGTTGCCATGGTAACCACCAAAAACCCCACAGGCGACTGCCCATTTCTGTGTGACATCCATTTTCAGTGTCAATGTTCCCGGCTCAAAAAAATAAAACCCCACAGGTTTCACATTCCCATGTAGCAGTGAAATGCACAGCTCGGATGAAAAGTACTACAAGTTATCACAACTAAAGAGTACAAGTCCACCTCCACCTTCCCCCCCACGTGCACCAGCTCAGTATATCCATTTGGGCAGCTTTCAAGTGTCAGGGAAAAAGCCTGCATTGGTCTCCCTTTTTGTATCGTGTTTCAATAATGGAAGCTAATGTGAACACAGCTGTTTTCTGTTAAAGTCAGCACAAATAAAAAGGCCCATGGGTAATGCCGTTGTCGAGGACAATTATCAAATTAGCCTGAATTACACGTCTCCCGCCGTGATGGATCGCCTTATGTGATTGAATTACGGAGGGAGAAAAAACTCAATGAGCTTGATTTCACAGGCCGACGCTGGGTTTCCTTTTGGATTTATTTCACAGCGTGCTCCTCCTACCTTGAAAACAGACCGGCTTATGAGTGTTGCTTTTTCAATAGAATTTTCTACATTTTCTTTGGAGTGGTCAGTTAGTTATTTCTGACAGAGTGACTGACTGTGGGAGGGTAGGTGGGTCAGAGTTTGCTCCTGCTGTGCCTTGGTCATTAGCTGACCATGGTGACAGAAGTCCTCTCAGGTGTCAAACAGAGTGTGTGTGTGTGTGTGTGTGTGTGTGTGTGTGTGTGTGTGTGTGTGTGTGTGTGTGTGTGTGTGTGTGTGTGTGTGTGTGTGTGTGTGTGTGTGTGTGTGTGTGTGTGTGTGTGTTTGTGTGTGCTGACAGAGCCCTGGTTGCCATGACGACAACATCCAGACATAGGAGACTTGGGTTGTGTGGGTGTGCTTTTTGTTGGTGGGTGGTTGGGTACCCTGGCCATGTTTGAATATTTCTGCATATTTGTTATTTGTGTGCGTAGGTGTACATGTTCTGCACACACTGATACCAAATTGGCTTACTGTGAGGTCTCTTATTTTCTGTATGTGTTTGTGTGTTATGTTTCAAGACCTTGCAAGTGCTGGTGCAGGGAGAGGGCCCAGACGTGACGCCCGTCAAGGTGCTGAACTGTGACACAATCTCACAGGTGAAAGAGAAGATCATAGAGCAGGTGTACAGGAACCTGCCGTACTCCCAGAGACCAAAGGTCGACAGCGTCACGCTGGGTGAGTTAATGAAGAGGAGGAGGATGATATGAAGCAGGAACCATGTAATTATCATGAATAATTTAAGAGTAACAAGGAGTGGTGAGGATGTCACCATGGAGAATATCGGTCCAGACTGAAGGGCATTTGGGCATAAATCATGCATTTGTCTAATTAAGAAAGTCTTAATTATTTTGTCCAAACATAACTCTATTTTGAGGATGATCTTTTCATATTTATGTTTACTTTTGTGGAATTAAAAAAAAGGCTTCACGGAGGTTAGGACTTTATTCAGTGTCAGCAAAGTTAAAAAATGCCTTCATCCCTGAACAATGTTTTATTTGCTACTGTAGTCAGAAACCTCGGGGACTGACTTGAAAGGCAAAAGCTCTGTGGACGTTTTCCAACATCAAAGCCATTTTATTATTCCCACGCATGCTGTAGATCTCATTGCTTTATACATTTTAGATAAGCAGAGATTTAGCTTCTTTCATGGTGAATCAGAGACATATAACCCCCTTACATTTGATGGTACTTGAAAATGAATCATGTGTCCCAGATGGTGTCGAGCTCAGGTTGGCTGTTGTGTTGGATTTTTTCCAAATTGAAAATGCTCAGCTGCAAATCACTGTTAAGAATAGGATTTTAATTATTCAGAAAATGCAGATCTTAACACTTCATATGAAATTACCTCAAGTGTGTCACTCAATCCCAAGAGAGAGTGAGAGAAAGAGTGAGTGAGTGAGAGAGAGAGAGGATAGGATGTCAGTTTATTTAGAAAAACATGAATGTGGTGTAACCTCAGGGTAGCAGTGACCCATGGTGAAAAAAATGCAATCAGTATCAAAATATAAGCTAGCACTGAATTACAATTTTTGTAAACCTTGCAGCCCAACCCCAGCTAGCAGAAATCATTTTGTTGATTGATAATTGACTCTTTCTTTCTGCTCTCACAACAGAGTGGCGCCCGGGCTCAACGGGGCAGATTTTGTCAGATCTGGACTTGACTTCCCAGAAAGAGGGCAGGTGGAAATGCATCAACACTTTGGCGCATTACAATGTGAGTACTGATGAAATTATTGAAATGAATTTGAAAAACAAAAGTACCGGACTAAAATAAGCATGTGATGTAAGAAGGCAGTGGGTAAATAGATTTGTATGTGGGTGTGTGGATGTAAAGGGGGTTGCCTTTTTTCACATCTTTTCTGTTAGAGACTGAGCTGTACATCATGTGTCATAGTGGTGTTTTTTAAATGTATTACTGTTCAGCAGATAGCATACAATTGTATGAATAATATGGTAGGTTAATTAATTCTCCTGTGTCAATATTTATATTAGTCTCTTCTTCTAATCAATCCAGTCTTCATATATCTAAATAAAACATATTCTAATTTTATGACTTGTGTAGTGTAAAAATGAACAATAATGGTGCCTGTATCTGCTGGATACATGAATAAGCAACTGTTTCTAACATGTTGGTGATGGTAATAATATTAAAATAAATATTAAAATGTATGTTAATTCCAGATTAGGGAACATTTCACAGGTTGTAAGCTCTTTTGTCATGAATGAGTATGAATAAATAGTATTCAAAAAATAAAGGTAGAACTGTTAGTATTCTTAAATCAGACATTAAAGAAAGCACCATGCATACTCTTTCCTTCACTTTTTGCTTTTGTCAGTTTGGCGACATGCCTGCAATTTAAAATTTCTGGCAGTCATTTGAAAGCGCCTGGTCTTGGCTGCTGTTGTCAGCTCTCAACGGCGACAACACAACACTAAATCTTCTTGGCACTGTATTGATCCTCGGAAAATAAAGGTCACTCACAAATATCCCCTCGTTGTCCTGCTTTCCAGCCACTTAAATCCCCCTTTCTTTAAGGTGCTTCTCTTCCATTCACGCTACTTGCCATTGTCCTGCAGTTGTTCCAATCGGGCAGTCTTGCTGCTATAGATCCATTGGCTGTGTTGGAGTAGTGCTAATCACAGGTTTTGAGGGGGTCAATAAAGGGTTGACTGAAGAGAAAATGGCCTGTAAATACCCCTATAAAGACCCCAATGTTGCTGTCCATTCAATCGTATTGATTTTGAATTAGTTCTGGGGCACTAAATGAGACCGCTGACCCCAGTCTTAGCCCCTTTTAAATACAAGATGTGTGAAGTTAGTCTCTATTGTTGTGCGTCTTCTATCTAACAAAAGACTGTTATCTTTGTTCCAGGTGCGAGATAACGCCACATTAGTGCTGTCCAAAGTCTTTCAAACTCAGCAGAACTACTACCAGAATCAGGAAAACCATGAAGAGCGTAAGTGTCCCTTAAACCACACAAAATCTTTACACTGGCTGCCTGTTAGTTTTCGTGTTGATTTTAAAATTATTTTATTAGTTTATAAAGCATTCCATGGCCTTGCACCAGACTACCTATCAGATATGATTTTAGTTTATGAACCAGTATGGCCCCTCAGATCCTCCAGTTCCTCTCTTTCAGATGTTCCACAGAGCAGGACAAAAACCTTTGGTGATGCTGCTTTCAGCTGTTACGCTCCAAGACTGTGGAACAACATTCCTGAGGGTCTGAGAGGAGCTGAGAATATCAAGATTTTTAAACGCAGTCTTAAAACTAATTTATTCAGTCTGGCTTTTATATAGTGCTTTATAGAAATTCAAATCTTAACATTATTGTATTGTCTTTTTTATCCGACTACAGTTTTAAATATTTTTCTCCTATGTATTAATTTTAATATCTTACTGCTTTTATGTGTCGTATTTTATTTTTCATTTTTATACATATTTTTTAATTCTTATTGGTGTGCATTAGTCTCTCAATGATTTTATCAATGATTTTATAAACTACTTTTTCGTCAATAACTTTTCTGCACTCTTGTAAAGCACTTTGAACTGCAATTTAATTTGTCTGAAAGGTGCTATATAAATAAAGTTTGATTGATTGAAAATCAAAACATAAACACACACTTGTTGAACCCAAACAAGTATACATCAGACGTCTACTTGTTAATTTAAGGCTGGCCTTTTGTTTCTTTTCCCCAGGGCTTTTGAAAACATCCCCTCTCTCATTTACCATGCGAACGCATGCTGTTTTATGTATAGTACACTTAGATTATGCTGAAATGATATGCTCTTTTATCTTCTGCGCTTTCATGTGCATATCTGAGTAGCTTATTGTTTCACAAGTCTACTTGGATATTCTCTCTGCATTTGAATTCAGTTGACAAACACGCTCCCCTTTTTAATCATCAGAATCATTTCTGTGAGGGTGTGCATGAATAAAAAAAGGAGGATAATTATTCAAAGAAAGTTTTTCAAAGTGTTGTTTCTCTCCTCCTCTGACAGGAAATGCTCTGTTGGAAGACGACAAGGTTTTTCATTTGGTGAGGCCGGCAGACGAGCTGGATGAGATCAAATCTAAAAGAGGGAGCATAAAGGACAAGTCGATGACCAAAGCCATTACAGAGATTTATCTAACACGACTCCTTTCTGTAAAGGTACAAAGAATGATTCATTTAATCAATCAGACATTTCTGAAGTAGTTATCCAATTTAACTGTCTCCTGCAAATAGTAATTATACTTTTATTGATTTTTTTTTTCACTTGAAAAGCTAACTGATTGATGGCTTCCACGTTTGAATCGTGCAAATCAGATGCTAAAATAGTCTCAGGAAGGCCTGAATATCTTCACTGACATTATGTGCAAATAGTTATGTCTCCAGGCGGAGATATTTCTGGCTCTGCTCTCTGTCTCTGCCCTGTCTCACATTATTTGTGGCCATTTTCAGGGAACACTGCAGCAGTTTGTGGATGACTTCTTCCGCAGCGTGCTGTGCTCGGGGGCAGTGGTGCCACCGGCTGTCAAATATTTCTTTGACTTCCTGGATGAGCAAGCGCTGAAACACAACAATGTGGATGAAGAGACCATCCATATCTGGAAGACGAACAGGTAAAAATGCGACATGTATGAACCAACTGATCTTTGTCATGGGTTCACTTTTAGATTCTGACACAATAACCATTCCTGTTTACCAAAACACATTTAGTTTCTGACATATAAAAAACAACAACACATGAGTGATCTACACAGAATGATCCAAACTTCCTGCAGCATATCTGACATTTTGGTAACTGCTTACTTTTTTAAACTTCCTTTTCATCGAAAATTCATTCCCCTAGAATATTCTTTGTCTTCCAATTGTCTTTGAAATATTGGACTTTTTTGTTACTACTTTGGGGATTAAACCTCTAATAGTAAAATGAAGCTATCTGAGAATTTACAGAGACAATATGTCTTTTGGGGGAGCTGCTAACATCTTAGAGGCATCTTCTGTTTCTCATACCAAAAGGTTTAGGGACCACTTTGTTTAATGTCAGACGATGGACTATACTTTACATGTTTATTAAGTGTTTTTTTACTTTCTGGTAAAAACATGTACATTATTACCTTTGACATTTAGTGGAATTCAGTAAATGTCCACCAATGACTGTAAACCTTTACAAGCAGACACTGACTGTCGGAGTCTAATTGACACAATAAATCCAGCTGTAGAAGTACAGTTACTCTTACAGAAATAAGACTTACTTATCCAAGAAACAACAGAATACAAATTCACAATTTCAGCTCACTTAGTTTGCAATGGCAATCCCCCCCCCTTCTCCCATGTGACATTTAAGTACATAAATTAGTGTCACGTCGGCTAAGGCTCAAGCATACAAGACGACGTGTTGCATGTAGATGCCGGTGATTGACGCAAGGCTGGTGAGAGAGCACCCACACAAGGACAGGAGATGAGCGATTTAATTAGTTACTACACACCACACCACATTCTGCATCCACCCGTTCTGTTTATCAAATCAACTGAGGGCCATGTATTAAATATGAATGTGTGTATGAGGCACAACAAACATGGTAATTATGTCCCAAGCTAATTTAATTCTGTGATTATAGCAACATTTCTATTTTTATGCTTCTATTGTGTTCTCACTGCAGCCTCCCCCTGAGATATTGCCAAACCAGTCTGAATTTTACACGGTGTGCGTTCCATGTCTCAGATGGCGGGGCTTTCGATCATGAAGGGGAAGTTTTTGTTTTGGGATACTTCAGTGTTTTTCTTTTTTTAATTCACAAGCTGACATGAGGTTTGAAAGATGCGCACGGAGCGTGTTTTTTGCTGCTCAGAAGGGAAATTAGCGAGAGTACTCGAGCGTTACCTTAAGTAATCGGTGTGTTGGGTTGTTAGGCTGCACGGGAACATTAAAGGTCAAGGTTTTGGTGAGACATTTGCAATCGTTATTTGTTTGGGAAGACAAGCTTCATTGACTGAAACTCTCTGTTGATCCCTGTTGTTGAAAAACTCATCGGAGGATATTTTTACCGGTTTAATTTTCTCAGCAATGATTCAGCAAGGGGGGTCAGTATTATATGAAATAGTAATCTTCAATGACAGTTGAGGGTATTGTTCTGAATAAATTGACACCTACTGTAGAAGAAAGGCTTTTCTCCTTCACTGTTATTATCTTGTTCTGCACACAATTGCACCTCAGGCAAGTGCTGTCACATGAAAAACCTGCCTGACTCAAAAGAATTCAAAGATCTGATGCCGTTGATTAGATTGTCACCCATTGGAAAGCATTAATAAAGATAAAAACTGCAATAATAGATCTGTGTTATGCTCTTTTCTTTCTCTCTCTCTCTCTCTCTCTCTCTCCGGTGCAGCCTTCCTCTGCGATTCTGGGTCAACATCCTCAAGAATCCCCACTTCACCTTCGATGTTCACGTGTCTGAAGTGGTGGATGCCTCGCTCTCTGTCATCGCCCAGACCTTTATGGACGCCTGCACCAAGAGCGAGCACAAACTCAGCCGGGTGAGTGGAGATGGAGAGGAGGAAGAAGAAGAAGAAAGGAGGAGGGGGTGGGGGGGGGGTTGAGGTGAAAGAGCAAGAGGGAAGATAGAGAAGATGGGATCAAAGTGGACTACAAAGGATGGAGAAGAGGAATGTCAATAAAGGTCAACCCATCTAAAGTGTCATTGTTTTCACAGTTGTGTCACCTTTTTGTCTCTAGGACTCTCCGAGTAACAAACTTCTCTATGCAAAGGAGATCTCCACCTACAAGAAGATGGTGGATGAGTAAGTCCCATCAGCAGTTTACTACATTCTTTCGATCTGTTGTTTTCATGTCAGTTCGAAATGCCTCTTGTAATAGTTTTGTCAATAATGCTTAAACAATGTAGTGATTATCCCCTTTTCTCCTGTGTGTGTGTGTGTCTGTGTCTGTGTCTGTGTCTGTGTCTGTGTGTCTGTGTGTAGTTATTACAAGGGCATCAGGCAGATGGTACCCGTCAGTGACCAGGACATGAACACTCATCTGGCAGAAGTGTCACGGGTGAGCAACACAGCTGTCATTTTCTGAACCACTGAGATCACTCTGCTATAAAATCCTTAAGATTACAGTCTGTGGGGATCTGGCGCCTCCTGTGGTCACTTTGATAATAACAGTGAGAGAAGTTTCAAACTACAAAAAAGCCCTTGAGCAACTTCTTTTTTAGAAATACAACGAAAAAGTAACCAGTGTATCTATTTACAGTGCAGCACAACAAAGTTGCATTCTTTTATCCTGGAAGTCCGTCAATAATCTGCCCTTTTTTTTTATCACACCGTGTGCTCTGTTTCTTATTTCATGCTGCACACAGAGTGTGTACTTTCCAATACAACACCAGGGCACCGTAACAGTGGCTGCTTTCTCTTGGTGTTGCTGGCAACTCATCATCTAAAAGCCCACCAAGTTTCTTTGAACCGACCTGTTTCTCAGCACATTTTCAAGTGCTGCATGGGGGAAAAAAAACCCAAACTAAAAATGCCAAAAATCCCCTTAAAGATGACAAACATGCCAAAGATAACTTGTACGCTTGGCTGAAAGGTGCAACAGAAAGAGATTTAATTATTACGTACATAAAGCGTGTGACTTAAACAGTCAGTTAAGGATGGAAAATCTCAGTTGACCGGGCCTCAGATTTGTTGTTGAGCCTTAAGGCGACTAAAACCTTCCTCAAATAAATGACAACAGAAAAACAAACAGACATGCCAGATTTCATGTTTTACGCATCATTTCTGGTTGTTTCAGGTCTGACTAGAGGCCTCATAACAAATGACATATTAGTCACATCACTGCACTCTTTTCTTTGCTGATGGTGTAATAGGAATCTGACTGAAGAATTAGCTCCACTTAACTGCTTATCTTGATGAACCAACTCATCTAATTCAGTAGTCTGAATAACTACTATGAATGGATGTAGAAATAAATTGACATTTTCTTTTCCTGTTCCCTTTTAAAATATGGAAAATGTGTGCTAAAACGTGACAACATTGGCTTTTATTGTTAGACATCATGGACAGAAACTTAAACAATCTACTTTAGCCAAGTGAAATGCAAACCACTTGGAGGAGGAAACTGAGACAAATGGTTGAACCACTTTGAACAGCTCTTATTACAGATGTAAGTGAATAAGCAGTAAACAGTGAGGCTGATATCAGGGAGAAAGATTCCTGTTTCTCAGGAGGCAGGACATGACGTATAAAAGGATGCTGTGGTCGTAATGTTTACAAGATATCTAAGATGGCAGACTGAGTCCGACGCTCTAATTACAACTATGCCTTTAAATCAATACTACCATGCCACATGTTCAACTAAAGAGTGGAAAAACAACATGTCGACAGACAGAAAAGAGTATGAAGCTGCTCTATGACATGCAGTTTCACACATCAGCTCACCCCGGTTTCATGTGGAAATCTTGTTAAAGGGTAAGCAGGAAAAAGTCCGTTTGTGTTCACACATGTAGCTCGGCCAGAAAACTTCAGGACACTGTCAGGAGTTATTTGAATGTGTGAATACAGCTGGACTACAGAGTGATTTAAAATGTCTTGTGAAGTTTTTAAGCAAAGGCATGAGGTTTACGTTCACCACAGGAGTGGTGGAGATAGAGAGGGGGATTCAGAATGTAGCTTCATCGAATGGCAGTGCTGTAAAAAGACGACCATAAATAGTATAAAGAACTGTTTTTATTTCAGGGAGATGTGGAGGGTTATATCTTTAATGTCTGATGTTTACTTATAATATAGTACCTCTTTGAGATGGTTGTTTTTTCCCATAAATGTTTGCTCTGCAGCTATTTTATAAACCTCTAAACAAGAAGTATTTGCTCATTTTACTCTTGTACTGTTGCACATTTTCTCTTTAACCTTGAATTTGTTTTCTTATGTTATCCAGTCGCACACAGACAAACTGAACACACAAGTGGCTCTCCATCAGCTTTACCAGTACGCCAGCAAATACTATGATGGGGTAAGAGGCCCTTCTCTGACTATCACACCCAAAGGAGGCTATTCCACTGAATGCACTACTGCCCACTATATTATTGCTTTTCCTTTTTTTTCCCCACTCTCTCTTCACTGTTGATATGCCAGAAGAGTGATTGTATGAAATTTTAATTGAAAGCATTTCTGTGGGATGTGAATTGGAAAATTGCTCTGGGAATTGATTTTTAAGCTACCATTGTGCATTGCCACTTGAGGTCAAGAAAAAGGGGGGGGGGGGGTAAACAAAACCTTATGAACAAGTCGGATAAACAAATGGGGCTGTCAGTCTCCCTTAAGTGGGGTTCACAAAACAATAACAGCTTGTATGACGTGACTGTTGATGTCAAATGACACCATCCTCTCCTCTTACTTTGTCCCCTTTTCTTTCTCTTTGTCCTGCGCTGGTTCTCCGGCCGTCTCTCCGGTCCTTGTTTCTCCTGCTTCCCTGACGTTCCTCCTTTGCCCGCTGAACTACCCAATCACTCCTATTATTCTTATTATATCTATCTTCTCCCTCATTTTCTTCCATTAACGCCCTTCTCACCTTCCATTCCTCTTTTAGATCATCGCATCCCTGGACGAGGATCCAGCTGCCCAGAGTAAACAGCTGACCCTGCGGCTCCAGCAGATAGCAGCAGCCCTGGAAAACAAAGTGACTGATCTCTAACACACCGGCTGGAGGGAGGGAGGATGGGGGGAGCGAGAGAATGATAGGATACAGCCAGTGACTACAGGGGCTTATTTCTTCTTTTAGAGAATAAAGTGTGGAAATAAGGAAAGGTGAGGAGGGACTCTTGTGGGCGTGAGTTTTCTGAACAGTGGGGTAACGGGGACTAATGAAATGCAGAAAGAGAGTGAAAAGGGGAAGAAAATGATGGGTTACGCTGTCATAGGTACGCCTTAAAGCTCACTTGCCAAACCTTTAAAGGTCTGCACGCTCACTCATGCTTCACTGAATATTGCTCTCACAATGCAGTGCGTTAGAGACCTCTCTAAGAATTAAGCCCTTCTGTGGAGCACTGGCACAGGAGATAATCAGATGTTCAATTTCTTTCTGTGTAGAAAAGGTTTTAAGAGTTGTATTATATATTTTTTTTATCGTGCAGTCTTTATGCGGAAAGCTTTATAAGGAAAAAAATTATCTTTTTAAATGGATCACCTTGTGATGCGGATAGTGTTTTTATTAGCCTGTGTGTGCGTAGCTGTCTGTGTGAAGTGCAACATGTGAACAAGAGTGTGCGTTACTAAAACTTGAGTGCGTGTGTGAATGTTTCAGAATGTGTGTGCACACACAGGATGCCTACTGTCAGGTGTGATGGTGAAGGGACGCCTGCTTTCTGTCATTTTAATTCCCCACACTCAGTGACACACTGGAGCCGCGCTCTCGCCGAGCCTTTTGACAGAGACCAAAGGGTCCTCACAAGGACACCGGTTAATCTAGCAATGTACAGGCTCATATGCCTGACGGGTCCCCGGAGGGTTCAGAAATGTTTGAGTTAAATTCTTTGCTTTTGACTCGGATTCGCTTCAAGCTGGACTGCCATTTGTGCTTCGGGAAGTCGATAATAGCACAGTCTGTCTCCCTTTATTGTACAGTGCCATGATACATTCCACTTCAACTAAAGCACAGAAGGACATTTCAAGGTTTTTAATCATTTCACAGCGAGTCTGTTTCCAGGTAAATTTCCTCTCTTATTATTTGTGTCAGCAAGAAGCAATTGTGTTGTGCCATGGAGCCATGTCACTCATTTTAGCCCTGCAATAATGTCAGAACACCACGACAGTCTCATTAGCTTACTAACTGCCTTCACATACAGTAGCAGATCAGCAATATGTTCAAGAGTTTTCCAAATTAATTATTTGCAATTTTAGTGTTCATCATTTCAGTGCCATTGTTTTTCGTATTACCCATGTAATGTTCCAAATAATCATCAAGCATTCTGCCTCTTAAGCTATGAAATAGCCTTTTGCTGATGTAAATACAAGCTGGAGATGCAGTTGGTACTTAAATAGTTTGTTCTGAACAACATTTTTTCTTTGTCGTCGAGGTCAGGTTCAATCATGTACATAATTGTTATTGAAATATTGAGTGTCAGTGTCAGAGCCGAGGTGTCCACAGGGTAGGAATGAGGGTTTGATATTTCTCGGGCCATTAAACGAACGCCACCATGTTCCATCCTAAAATTGTAGGTTTAGCTGTTGACAGATGATTTAATTGTAGTCCCTGTATCTGATCGTGGATGTGTGTAGTTGACGGAGCGTAACGAGCTCCGGAGACCCCAGAATGTTAACGATCCCTGCCTTGGCTCCAGAGAGGGTTGCACAGACCTCGATGCCTGCCTGCCTGCCTGTCTGCCTGCCGTCTCAGCGTGGCACCCTGGCATCCCGACCAACAGCACTTGGCACTGCCCACTCAGCGCAGTGCAGAGTGGCACTCTGTATAATGGAATCAGCAGGGGAGGCTTTTGATCTTAATTGCATGCCGACTGCAGACTCTATCCTTGTCTCCAGTGTTGTTTACTGCTGACTTCTCTCTCGCTAACAGAGTTGATGCAAGACGCTTATTTCAGAGCCTTTCTTTAACCAAAAAAGTGCCTTATTGAATAGGATGATACATATATATATTGGTTCTAAATTATTCTATCGGTAACTAGGTGATTATGATGGCGATAGTGCTATAGACACAGCAATGTATTTGGACTTGTGATATTATGTGTGCCGTCATAAATGCTAGATGCCCTGCTGCAGCCATTTGTGTGCCAATAGGCTGAAGACATTTCAGTATGATTTCTTTAATGGTTGCAGTTTTAATGTGTGCATTTCCTTTTGGGCGTCTGTGGTGTGTGCTTAGTAGGACTTTGGTGGCTAAGGCAAAAAGGCCAAAATGAATAAATGTAAAACAGTGGCTAACGTGATTTGGGTTTCCCTTGAAAATGTCTGGCATTCCTAAATTAGTCTGAAATCAAAAGGGTGTCTTTATGTAGACTGAATATAGCGCAACATTGTTCCAACGTTGTTCTTTTTCTTGCCCTGTGTTTCTGCTATTCAACAGTGTGTATGATAAATGACTATCTATACTCGACAAATGACCTTTCTTACTGCTGTGCAGTTATTATTTTTATTTCTTGTTTTCCTATACCATATGAATCTTTGTAAAAGATGTTGAAATACTGTATTCTAACTGTATAATCCTATGCATTAAGTCCTGGGACAAAAAAAAGCAAAAGAGAAAAAAAACTGTTTGTGCAGTTGTCGAGACTTTTTTCCATTTTGAAACTTGTGAATGTGCTGTAACGATTAAAGAAACTGGGACGCTCCATTTTTTTCAGTCCAGGACCATTAATAAAAGCCAACCGTATCCTCCCCATCCTAGGCAGCTCAGATGATCCTCGATCTTGTACCTGGTCTGGTTTTACTGGATGAACTTAATTTTACAAAGTTTTGTGTGGACGGAGCAGTTACCCACAGGTTTCATCATACACTCCTCCGTGAATAAACTCAGAGACATATACGCCCTTCATATCTGCTGTGTTTCTTTCACTTTTAGAATATTGATTAGCCTCAATTGAACACTCGCCTCCCATGCATATTGCATGAGTCACAATCACCTTGGAAAGATAAGGTAACACATGCTGCAGGTAGCTAATTTCTTGTTGAAGTGACCGGAATCATTTTCCTTGAAGTACTTATACAGCTCATTACATTACCTTAGATTGACTGAAGAGCTTACACACACAGGCTGAAGTAATAGGCAGATTTATATTATTATTTTTCCCCATTTAAATCAACCAACCATTTTCCGAGGGCCATGAGCATGAAAAGGTGACAGTTTTCTCCAGACATTTGTGCATGTAATGACCTCAAAAGCCTTCCTTGATAGGATCACTTCTCAAATGCAGCATAGCCTATGATGGCTAACACTTTTCCCCAAATGCCACATCAGGTTCCTGTCACACGGCTCAGAATGCAGACTAAAAGCAAAGGTCTGGCGCCATGAAACGAGTTGATAATCTAAATAGCTGCACAGCATATCTGTCATCTGCAGTGAAGGTTGAAAAATTGCTTTGAAAACATTAATTAAGTACTGACGGCGAAGAATTAAACTAGAAAAAAGAAAGATGAAAGACAAAATTGCCTCATTGGACTGCTTAACAAACCCAGACACTAGGGTGGGCATATCAAAGACAGACCAGAGGCCTGCGAAGGCCGACGTCTCACTGAGTAGATCGTTGATGCAGCAACAGATAGAGCAACTTCAAGGGCCGCTACCAAAGCAGGAGTGATTACACTTAATTATCGCCAGCACTGCATCTTGTACACTGCCCTTGATCACTGGTGCAAAATCAAAGGCAATACTGTACTATATTTCTATTAAGTCTTGCTACTTACATCATTCTCCAAGTCAAATTTATTTGCCGTATGCTGCACTTGTGATAACTATGCTCTTTCGATGTCTAGAAATCAAAGATTCTCCACTGAAAATTGTTATTTTAAAACATCCACTTGGATCAAGACTTGCTGGAATTCACACAAGAAATTTGGTAAAAATGTTCTCCTAAATCTAAAAAAATAAACTGCTTTAAAAATGTGCTTGTTTTGCCTTTCATACAGCAGCCAGTCTCTCATTCATAGAGGGATGTGTTCACTAGCAGCTTAAATTTTGCCTGTATGTGTTTATACCTTCTAATGAGATTTGGCTTCGATTTCCACTGCCTTAGGGGTACGAGAAGAATACATAAATAGAAATACACCATAAAAATGATGGTGTAGTTTCATTTTAAATAGTTGTTTTGATGAATAATTTAAATTATGTAACAGATTCAGAACTAAATGATGAACTGTCACAACTGTTAACACATGTCTGTTTCCTTTCATATTCCAATTTTCCAATTCATTTAGAATCACAACTTCAAGCTCTCTTCCTTTCCAGAGACAAGTGGATGAAAGAATACAAACAATATAGTTTGAGGATAGAATCTAACAAATTGACATCAAATGGTGAGCAAATACAGTGTCCATCAGATCCACTGTGTAAAGTTGACAATTATGGAAGATATTCAAATTGCACAGGTGTACCTCATGGTTTGGGATATTAACAAAATAAATAAATAAGATAAATACAAAACATATTTCTACAGAGAACTATTGAATGCTTGTTCATAATTTAATTTAAACATAGCCTACAGTTTAAGTTTGTCTTATGTGATAGGCTACATTCATATATAGTTTGTGTATTGATTTATAATCTCTTACAACAGAATTGCTTTGGTTATTATATTAAAATCAGGCAAATTGTATCAGGAATGAGTTAAGAATTTGGACCGTCCCTTTATTACACAAGTCAAACTAGTGCCTATTTACGCAATTTAAGCTTTTTTAGGCTTCAGGCATTAATGTACATTCAACTTGCTGCAATATGATGAGCAAACCACATGGAATTTATCAACGAAGATCGGGAAACAATATTCAATGAGCCCGCTGCATTGCTTTTTTGCTGTTACATTCCTCATTTATTCAATGAAACTTCAATTGTTATCCTGAAATAGCCTACGTATAAAGTGTTCTACCTGACACTAAAAAAACTATTATTTACACTTTTGTCGCATCACTTGAACGCAGCACAGAGTGACGGCAAATGACAGGTTTTGGTTTTTCCACATCCTGTGATTGACAGAAAAGATCGACCAATCAGTATAGCCTAACAGAATTCTTGGCCAATCGGCATTGACAGAATAATCTTTTTGTCCAATTAGATTCAAAGGGGGCAGATTCAACATTTTTCTTTTTTTTTGTAACCTCGCGGCAAACACTGGAGATGAATGAAGCCACTAGCTTGCAATTAGCGAGCGACAACAAAACTACAGCAGATTAACTGGCACTAGTGCGATGGAACAATTTGTCAGAAGTGATTGATTTTTGACAATTGGGCGGTGTGCAGATGACTCACCGTTGTGGAGTGTACCTTCTTTCGCTAACCAGGACAGCCATGCTAATAACAACAGTTAGCTAGCATGCACGGGAAGGAGTCACTTCAGGATCTAAAACTGTCTTAATCAACTGAATATCCACCAACCAGCTTCAAAGGGTAAATACAGAGAAAAAGAAACGGAAGGGAACTGGGCGATAATTCAGTTTGAGATTTGATGTACAATTTAGGACACCTTTATCATTTTGCTGATGTGTGTACTGTGTCAAATAAGTAAACAAACTAGGTTGCCAGATTCAAACTACATAGCTGCTTATGTATGTAATATATGACAACAGCAGCTGTATGCATGTGTATTCATATTATCAGTTTCTTTCTATATTGTAACAGAGAACTACATAATTTAACCCCCATTTTATTTCAATCATGTAGGCAGAGGAAACACTGTCACCATGTACCCTAACAACCCCATGAAGTCCAGCAGCAGCAGCAGCAGCAGCAGCAGCATCACTGAGCTGCTGGGCGCCCTGTGTGACTCCAGCCTGACCGGGGTGTCATGGAAACGCCGTGCCCTTGGAGGAGTCTCCAGAGAAGGTTTCCGCAGAGCTCTCAAGAAGCGAGCCTATGGTGCCCTGTTGTCCAAACTTTTTCACGATGGCACCAAAGGTTCCGCCCCGGGACCGAGCGCCACAGCGAACACGCCGCCCAGGAACAGAGTCCTGATGATATGCTTCGACTTGCGGGTGGCCGGCTGCAGAGAGGAAGCGGAGAGGTTGGAGGAGCAGCTCGAGAGGCTGCCGGAGGGAGCGTCCTCCGGCGTGAAGGAAGTAGACGCAGTCTTGGAGCTCCTGGTGCACCTTGCCGGTTCGGCACCTCCGCCGCCTACCTCCTTCAGCAGAGACTACATGAGACGAGAGAGGCAAGTGCTGCGGAGGCCTGAACCGTGGGGCTACCAGAGCGAGGAGCTTCAAAGGCTGGAGGCCAGGGCGTGGGGTCTAGTGTGTCAAGAGGAATGGGGAAATCTGGACAGTTTGTGTGGGACTCAGAGATTGATGGATGCCCTTCCAGGCACAGGACTGCTTCCTCCGAGGACTAAATTGGAAGCGGAAGAAAGATTTGAGAGGGATACCAGACTGACGCTGTTTGGAGCGCTGCAGCACACACGCACCTCAGACCTAGACATAAGACTGGACCTGCCTCCTGTTCCCAGTAATATTGATGTGACAGGGCTTTCTATAAGGGTACGACACTGTCCTGGTCTTGTATCTAAGCTCATTATTATTATATGTACAGTTGTTTCATATACACATGTAGGTTTAAACGCTGTTTGATGCTAACAGATAATTGGGCTAAATTGTTTTTTGTGCAGGTTCCCTCCAGTTTGGATCAATCTGAGGACGAGGGTTTCCAGTCTTCTTCCAACCTGACCCCAGACTCCCAGTCAGAGCCTAGCCCCATCCCAGACTTCGACATTTGGGAGGCTCTCCGCACATTTGAGCCTGGGCGACGCCGCTGCTGGGAGTCTGTCGGTTGGTAAGTGGCATATAAACTGTGCTTTTGACAGTTTGACTCAAGTATATTAATCATGTCTTCATCATGAGAAGATCTTGCCTCGGTGATAACAGTCAACAAACTCTATCAGAACAACATTAGTAAATGTGAGGGCCTCTTAATAACAGTAGTGTTCATGATTTGTTGATTCTCTATGCTGCTATGATGCATTAGGAAAAACTGCCACACAAAATATAATTAAGATTTTATACGAGTGGGCGATTTAAATGCTTGCTTTTTAAATGATTGTGATTGATAAATTACACAATTTGTGAGCAAAGCCACCTAATTCTTCTCTATTTGTCCTACTAGCCCACCAGGGAAAAGGGAGTCCCTCTATCTAACGGAGGGCGGCAGGGTGGCTTTTGACCAACTGTATCGTCTATGGGAGGGCGAGCTGAGGGTGGTCAGCACCGGTACGCCCTCTCCTCTCGTCCCGCTGCCCCTGGACTCTCAGAGACAGCTGGTATCTGACCTTCTAAACGTCTTGATCGGAGTGGCATCCACAACCTTCCCCCTTAATCAGGTGCATTTCATTACCCTTGATTTATCAGTCTCTTAAATGCTCTGAAATGAAAATGAGTTCTTATTTTAGGGGCCTGGTGGAGTTAAGTGATAAAATAAGGAATGAGGTCATAAAAGCCCTGTGACAGAATTTAATTACAAAAAAAAAACACAGACTAGCATAATGGGGCAGAAAGAGTGGCAAAACTGTGCATTTGCAATATAAAGCAACCCTACTGACTTATAAAAGTCTATTGACTGAAAACTGTAAAAAGACAACATAAGAGGGGCATTCAAAAGCACATGCATAAGATGCATTAAATGATGAACAAAGAATAATGCAGATGCAAAACCACATGGAAACTCTTCTCTAGTTTTCCATTAAGTTTTCATGCTTTAACAGAATTACAGCCAGTTATACCATCAGTTGAATCCTCATTCCCTGTTTGCTCAGTAAGCCTTCTATGGTCCCTCCTCTTTGCTAAACTTTGATCATCGCTATGCAGTCTGGTCCAAGAGGTAGACGGATATAATGAACACCTGTACAATGTTATACAATCTAATGCCACAGACCTGCATCATGCTGAGTCTATGAAGTGAAAGTTTTGCTCTGACTGTTGGAGAGTTGTTTATTAAAGTCAGAGGTAATCGTTGAGGCTGTGTTCAGTTGTGGTGCTGTGCTTATTGTCTCTGTTGTTGTTCTTACCCTCAGAAGGGTCCTGTCTAGGAACTATGCATCTATTTCTCATAAAATAAAATCCACAGGAAGGACAGTATATTACAAACATCTGATTATGTCTTGCAGTCTCAGTATAATAAAGAAACCAACACACTATATATTCAAAAATCACCATGGAGATGACTCCCTGAGAGTCTTAACAACAGCTCAATATCATAAGCTTGACTTTGCTGGAGGGCTACTTTATTGGATGTTATTAGATTAGCCCTTTGTATTTTTCTCCACCTTTTGTAAATATGTAATCTTCTTCCCAGAGTGTTCAGTTCGATGTCAGACCAGGAGTGTGCGTGTCCGGAGCCTCTATGGAAAGTGTGTCTCGTCTTTTAGGGGAGCTGGCACAGTATGGTACCTACTACCTGAGGCTCAGCCGCTTCTCTCTGCAGAGCGCTGACAAGAAAGGCCTCGTCTTCCAGGTACTGTTGTTTTGTTCAATGCTTAGAAACACAGTTGAGACTGCACGTTGTTATCCTCCCTTCTGAATTTTTAATAACCGTCATTGTGGCTGTCTTATTTAAAATCCCTTATCCAACCCTTAAAGGGCTATCAGCACAAATACACATCGATTTTACATTCAAAGATATAAACCTTCTAAAGATACAAATATCATTATATTAGTTAGAAGGTTTTAAAGGGTTGATGGCAGTGGATGATCTGTAGCTGCCCAATAACCACAAAGGTATGATTAGTCCAAAAGGCTAATCATGTAGGAAAACAACATTTTAATCAATAAATAAATTAAAGTGAGCCTTTCAGTGGTTTAATCATGATTTAAAATGACAGAACTTCTTCTCTCCAAGGCTTTTACTGGTGGTCTGCGGAAGTATCTGCACTACTACAGGGCTTGTGTTCTCAGCACTCCACCCACACTCAGCCTGCTGACTATCAGCTTCCTCTTCCGTAAAGTGGGCCGCCAACTAAGGTGAGGTCATACCTGTTCTCTAAATGCTGGTGTCAACTTCTAATTTCTAGTCTTTGAACCTTAGCAGCATGCAGTCAACAGTACGTTCACGTCCACGACAGAAAAGGACCTTGATGCAAATATTATCAGATCACACACACACAAAAAAAACCCCCTGCTTTCTTTGAATCTAAGGTACCTGTCAGAACTGTGCTGCTTAGATGGGCCTTTGGGTGCAGGCCAGGGCACCTTCCCTGTGGTGAGCGCGCTTTTATCTTCAAACTGCGATGTGTCGTTTATCATGGCTGTGTTTAGCCTATCAGATGGGGTGTCAGCTCAGTGCCATGTTGTTCTCCTCAGGGTGTTAAACTGCTCTCCTACCTGTACAATGAAGCACAGAACAACTGCAGCAACGAGAACTATCCGGTGCTGCTGTCGCTGCTGAAGAGCAGCTGTGAACCATACACACGGTCAGTCACTGCTCTGCTCATCAAAACAAAATAATATATCCCAAGGACACGACCTTCCTCTATTGTTATGCAGAGCTTGCACAATTGATTTTTGTTTCTCTCTCCTGGCATTTCATGAGCGTGTCTGTCTGTTTTTACTGTGCTTCATTTAGGTTTGTCACTGACTGGGTGTACAGTGGCGTGTTTCGAGATGTTTATGGAGAATTCATGATCCAGGTCAATGAGGAGTTTCTGGGCTTTCGAGGTGAGACTGCACTTACAAACACACACACTCACATAAACACTTGGCCTCAGTCAGCAGGTTCTAAAAATGAAAAGCCTGCCAGACAGATTGTCGAGCGGAAAATAAACAATATTTCATTACAGCCTTTATTGCCTAGTTGGATTTGTCCTTGTTTCTGTAAAGGGTGTCATGAAGTTATTGGATGATAATCAGTGGGAAACAGAATCAGCAGCCGCAGCTGTGGAAACCAAAGCTATCTCTGGTCTGTGAGCCACAGGAACAAACACAAACAGAAAATGTTTCTTTATTCTTTTCAGTTTTTACACCATGCTGGTGAAAACAAAAAAAAAAACAAGCACGCAGTTATTCAGTTTGTTCTTTGATTTCTTGAATTGACCTTGACGAATCCACTACTGACGTTATACAAATGTTCCACCATGAATAACTTTAAGCTTTGAGGAGAGCAGAGGAGAACAGTGGAGACAGGAGGAGAGGATCCCTGCAGGGCAGATTAATACAGGCATGTCTGTGCTCCTCAGGGTTTAGGAGTTACAATTTAGGGCTTAAATAGAAAACAAAGTAGTTACCAAATAAACTGCAAATGTTTTCACCCTTTTTTTAATTTTTTTTGCAAATAGAAAAATATGCCTTTCACATGATCAAATTAAAGAGCTAATATCATGAATTGACTTTTTTACACCTACAAAAAAAGAACTCCAAATAATAAATTGTTTGCCAAAGACTAAATTAATTAATACCATTTAAAAAAAAAAAAAAAAAATTACTTACAAAATAGTTTTTCTCATCAAAACATTTGCTATTAGATGCAACTTTAATAACCCTTATGGCACTATGATGTATAAACAGACACTACTTGGAAAGCACAAGCATCATTTTGAACTGAGAATTTTTGATTGTTGTTTATAAATGACAGAAAACATGAAATGAACAAAAGGGGTCAGGACTTCAACAAATAACTGATAAATCAACAAGGACTGGTCAGCAGATATACACTTGTCGTTATAGTTAGTCAGTGAGGTCCGTAATCTCTCGGGTCATTTTTCAAAGTTAGAAGATATCAACATTTGTTGTTCTTGGTCATGTTGGATAGATTTGGGTTTTTCAGATAAACTCATAACTTATTGTCGTTGTGCACTATTTTTGTTACTATTTAAAGGTATTTTCTAGATCAAGAGATGAAACAGGAAACTGATTCGCAGATTAATATGTAATGAAAATAATCATTAGTTGAACCCCTGTGTGTGGGGAATGTTTAAAAAGTAATAAATAATCCAGATGAAATCCTTTTCACCAAAAAGCCCACACCCCGACTGTTTCACTCTGTCAGTATTCCATAAATATGGTTTTAAAACAATCATCAAATTCTATCTTAATATTGTATGTCATGCAACACTCCATTCAAGGTCAGACAATCACCTCAGCTTTGTCTGGCTGAGAGGTTCATTTGCTCATCGGCTACACCTCATCAACTCCCGCAGTGAACCTCTGCACTCCTCGCTCCCGCTTTTTGGAGGACACACAAATGTCATTGTTCTCCTCGAAGTCTGTTGGCCAGGGAGGCAATCAGTAGCTAAGCTGTCTTGGCAAGCCGCAGGCTTTTTTGTAAAGGGCTCTGGTAGCTCAGTGCATTCATGTTCTCTTATGCTCAGGATCACTGAGCTAAGCGCTAACAATTTCCAAGTGTTAATGCAAGCGGCCAGAGTTTTGCCATGCCCCGTAAGTCATACTAATAAGGAAAAGTATTGGGCCGAGTGTTGGCTAAGTATTACTCCATCACTGTAAGGTTGTTTTTTTTAACTGCTGTTGTGAGTGTATCACTGTTATCAGAGGCACAGGAGTCAAACTACTTCTTCTGAATTGTAAAACATCAGGTAACGGGCATCTTTGAATTTCTGCAGACAAACATTTCTGGGTCCAGGGGTACACTCTCATCTCGAAGGATGTGGAGGAATGTGTGCCCCTCTTCCTGCGACACATCGCCAACGACGTATACGTCTGTGGAAAGACCATCAACCTCCTCAAGATCTGCTGCCCGCAGGTTTGTTTCTCTCGTTTAATGCATTTATTCATGAAGGTGAGATCTTTTTATGCAGATGAATCTCGTGTGAAGACCTCGATGATGATAAAAGTAGCCTTATCTAAATTATAATCTCTTACTTATTCAGCGCAGAGGGACTGTTGTTTGCAGTGAATGAAGTAGACTCATTACACACTGACCTCAGAGATGATCCTGATCTGCTTTTCTTGCAGTCAGCAGCAGGTCAATGTATTGTTTGATGCACTGGTTTTGCACTGACAATCACACATTCCACATTCACTCCACAATTTTCTACCTGCCACAGCAATCATTCTACCCATTTAGGAATCTATGCTGCCCAAAGGGAATTGGACAAATAATCAATAGTGTGACATATGAGGATCCAGGCTCTTGCAAAATGTCATCAATACCCCTGGATCAGTATTCTGATGAATTGTCCCGTTGTACTAAAGCAGAGGTGTTCGCGTAGTTTGTTTGTTGTGCAAATTTGAACTGTGAACCTTTCTGTTCTCTGAAGACTTTTACAAACATAGACAAACTTCATTTCGTTTTTTGTCTTTGTGACATCACTACCATAATGTGGAGGGGTGGTACAGGGAGTCCAATTATCTATAAGTCTATCTATGGAAAAATGATTCTCAACTGTTCTGATAGAAGTGATTTCTCAGGTAAAAATATCCCCTTTTCTGATATCTGCAGTGGGAGGATTTTCTTTTCTCGGGGGGGGGGATATCAGTGTAAGCTGAATATTTCCCTTGTTTGGACTGTGGACAAATAAGACATTTTGAGATGTCATCTTGGAACTTGAGAGGTTATGATGAGTACTTTTTATACTTTCATGATATTATTACGAGATAGATAGATACTTAATTAATCCTTTGCAGGAAATAGTAGTAGCGGCTGCAATCACAATCAAGACGTTACGTGAAGACACCAGACAAAAAACATTTAGGCACAGAGCAATGTACTGTTTTAAATGGGGGGTAAAGTGTACATTTAGTTGTGAATTAATTAAGTTTGTTTGGTAAATGAAACCTAATCATTAAAATGTACCTGTTTATATAACATCTAATTGTTTTTTTTTTTTTTAAAGTCCATGACTTTGTCCTAGAATACAAGGTGATGTGTCCAATAACATTTGATATTTTGTCTTAACAAGTCCTGAACATAAAATGCAGCTGTCGTATCTAAGGGAAGGCAGAATGTAACACTTGGTATTTTTCTTCAAAAATAAAGTATTTAATTGATTATCAGTATCATTAGATCAAAGATGATATCATATTTTCTTTGAATTGATCATATCAGTCTGAAGCCTGATAGTCGTGCGTTAATATTTCTTATGCAGCGACTCCTGTCCCGGTGGTGGAGTTTATTTGCAGGCCCAGCACTTGGCTCCTAGCTGTGCTGTCATCGATGTGTGAGTGGTGCATTTATGTGAAGCAATTTGTAAAGTGCTTTGTACATTAAAGTAGAGAAGTGCTATATACATCTAAGTGCGGTCTATTTATCATTGACCATACTTAGAACTGCCTGGTGCCATGGTGAAAACATTTAGTACTTCAGATTGTCAAAGCATCATCAAGAGTGACCATGTGATTCCGGACACTGATGCCTGTCCATCATTTGTAAAAGCCTGAGATTTGTAGCTCTGAATATGAATATGAATAGACCCCTGAATCAACTTGATGCAGGTTAGCATTGTTTGACAGTTTTCATGAAGCCAACTGTTTTTCATTTCCTCACTTCTCTGTGACTCCCCTGCTGATTCACCAGCACACAGTGTTTGTTACGACTCGACCCACCTGACCCAATCTGCTGGGCCTCCGCTCCGGATTAATTAGAATTCTCTTCCTACTGTTTCTCTGTTTGCTAATTGCTACTGGTTTTGGTGTCTGTTATTTTCTGGACAAATTGAAGGACGGCTGTGTGAACCCCTGAGAATTAATAGAGTGACACATGAAGATAAATTTAATTGTTGATAAAGTGCTCAATTAATGATATCTTCTATTTAGTTCAAAGTGCTGGGGCTAATTTTCTTAATAATGACCTTTTTATTATGTGAAACCTTTTGGGTCTTTTGAAGTGTTAAAACATGATGTCATCAAAACCTGACATCAGTATTAAAACAACTGGCTTCCTCTGTCGTCTTACCTTTCTGTTGAATGTGTGTCCACAGCACTACATCTGCTGGTCGGAGCTGCCGGTGCCTCGCATCGCCGTCACCTTTTCTCTCCAGGAGGTGGAGGTGATCGAGAGGGACTGTGCTGTGTACCGGGGACGCCTGGAGAGGATCGCTAAGCACAGCGCCATCAGCAGGGAGGAGCAAGTACTGAGACACTCATATCGTTTACATCGTTTATCGTTCCTCCTCAGTGTATTTGACGAGCTTTGGCTCAAATTAACATAAACAAAGCTATTAGAACAGGTTCCATATAAGTAAAGTTTCAAAGAATTTGAAGTCTACATAGTTCATGACCTTAATTAAGAATGCCATGTGTCTCTTGTAGCTGGCTTTGAAGGAGTTATGAAATGAAGAGTAGCCTTAACATTAACACAGTAAGACAAGTCATTGCACAATGTTATGTACCATGAGACAAAGGAGTAGGAGTAACTTTTATTTTTGCATTTTATAATCTATGAGGGCGACACTGCCCCTCAAGTACCGAGCAATGCAGTTGCGAGTCCTCCAAATGATGCAGCTGAACTCTGGTGTTTGCACACTGTGTGATTTGATGTATCAGCCTGATTTGTTGGGCTCTTGTGGGTGCTGCTGACTTGCAGCGGTGAGAGAGTAGGGGGTGAGGTGGATTGAGGTGAGGTGAGGTGTAGTACATGTGGATAGATCTGAAGATCTGTGTTAATCATGATGTCTTGTCTGTCTATTGTTAGGCTCAGCGAGCAGAGCAGGCACGCCAGGAGCTGATCAATCAGGTCAGAGAGTCGGCAGCCAAAACCCTGGAGAGCATCCGCGGTTAGTGTTACACTTACACACACCCACACACCCACACACACACACACACACACACACACGCGCCATGACTATAATTTGATACGGTGCTTGATGTATATGCACACCCCTACTCACTGAGTATGCTTTTAACAAACGACTGCTATGCACTCAGTTGTTGACTCTTGACTGCAAGAGTTTCCTGTATCTCCATTTATTCCTCTCAGGAGAGCAGCAGAGATGCACAGGGGGGATTACTTTGTACATCATCCAGTATTATGGGCAATGAAATCCAATCATGCCTTCGCACAGCGTAGCAAACTCTTGACATCACATAGTACTTCAAAAGATATGCGGGAATGTTTGTGGAAAAGTCTGCTCTTTGCATCTCTTAGCATGGGCCTATTTTTTTGTTTTTTTTTGTTTGTGTGTGTGTGCGTGTGTGGGTCTGAGGCAGGTGTTATGTTTGTTCTTTGTGTGGAGGTAAGCAGCCCCTCTGTTATCTCTCCCCACTCCTGCAGGGCGGCAGGTGTCACAGCGTCTGGCTGAAGAGGCCAAGAAGAGGGAGCGTTTTGAGGAGCTGAAACAGCACCTGGAGCAGGAGCAAGAGGTAGAAATGTGGGACAAGAAGAAAAAAAAAAAAAAAGGACAGCGTAAAACATGCTGTGCGTGAATAAGAGTAACAGGTTTTTTAAAGTGTGCTTTTGCTCGTATGTGTTAGCAAGAGATATGTGTGAGCATGTGTCTGTCAGAGTGAGAAAAATATGATGTGTTAGCAGGATAGAGGCAAAGGCAGGGAAGTGTTTTTTTTTTTTTTGATAGCAATCAAATGTCAAACCTGTAAACACAACTTCATGTTTCTTACAAGTGCTGAGGGAACATATCTGCTCTTTGGCTGCTAAATTCTCCACTTTGTTCACCAGCTAGCTCTACACTGTGTATGTTTGCTGTTTGGTGCTGAGCAGATAGGGTACAATAGGCTTCAGAGCTTTTCTAGACAACAACGCAATGACATGTAGCTCGCTATAAGCTCCTAAAAGCTAAAGTGAGCATATCCTTTATAAGCATACATGTTTATTATAAGGATATCAATTAGAGCCGCTTTATGTTATGTAAACATAACAATTTGGATTCATACACAACACCCACGGCTTTGATGCCCATTTTAGAAGCTGTAGGCATAAATATATGTGTGTGTGTGTGTGTGTGTGTGTGTGTGTGTGTGTGTGTGTGTGTGTGTGTGTGTGTGTGTGTGTGTGTGTGTGTGTGTGTGTGTGTGTGTGTGTGTGTGTGTGTGTGTGTGTGTGTGTGTGTGTGTGTGTGTGTGTGTGTGTGTGTGTGTGTGTGTGTGTGTGTGTGTGTGTGTGTGTGTGTGTGTGTGTGTGTGTGTGTGTGTGTGTGTGTGTGTGTGTGTGTGTGTGTGTGTGTGTGTGTGTGTGTGTGTGTGTGTGTGTGTGTGTGTGTGTGTGTGTGTGTGTGTGTGTGTGTGTGTGTGTGTGTGTGTGTGTGTGTGTGTGTGTGTGTGTGTGTGTGTGTGTGTGCGCGCTAGTGGCGGAGTGTAGCCAGGAGGAAGCAGGAGGATGATGACTTCAGCTTTGCCAGAGAGGTGAGGGACCGAGAGAAAAGACTACAAGCCCTGGAGGAGCAACTGGAGCAGAGAGCCAGGTCTGACTGATTTCACAGCCGCTACTTCAGATGTAAATGTTTTAATGATGACTGATTCATCTCTGATTTTGTTAGAATACATTTTATTTAAAAAAAAAAGTAAACTGATCAGGGTAAGCATGATTGGACATCAGTTCCATCTGTGCATGATATTTCAGCATTTTGACTTGGGGCCCGATTTCCCATGCAATTGGGGACAAGCATGTGATGCCACAGCTTGCACAAATGTGATGAGAGTCGGTAATGTGAGCACAGCGCCAGCGGATTTCTATCAGACAGTTTGAAGTATTTAATTTGCTTTACAAAGTTACTTTGAAGTAAAAACCCAAACGGCTTTTTCCCTAATTATTACCCAGGAGCTTTCTTTATCATTACTGGAAGGCAGATTTATGTGTTGACAATTTCTAAGATTTAGATACCTTATTATTTAAGATGTACTCTGAAAATAATCCCTTTCACTTCTGAAAAAGAGATTTTCATTGAGGAAAAAAATATTTTAATTTTACTTTGTACAAGCCGTTTCATATTATTGGATACTAGAATCTAGATCACTAAGAGGCTGATGACTGCTTGTGAAAATTAGCAGCACATATGGCAGACATATACTGACAGTATATGAGCCCCACATATAAGCCTGTTGCCATCAAAGCTTTAGATTACACCTCATGGAGGAGAATGAACTTTGATTACGAGATGATTTGAACTCAAATTTAAATATACGTTTACAAGTGTTTGAATTATCCATCACTTGTAAGTGTGTTTGGAATATCAGATCATTTGGTCGCAATCAGCCGATCTTTCTTTAGCACGAGCGGTGACTTAAAGATTTTGTAGTTCTTATCAAAGTTGAGTTTTAAATATGAAGCAAATGTAATCTACCTCCTGATTAAAGGGCGCAGTAAATGACCCCATAAGTAAGAGGTTACATATCTGACCTTCAACAGTAATGTGTCCTGACATAAAAACACCAGTGATGCAACATGTCGATTGATTGATCAGCAAAAAAACAAAAAGGAATTAAATGTTTGCTTTTGAGTTTTTTTTAAATCAAAAAGCTACATATTTGGCCTCTTTCATACTTGATTCATTATTTTCTGGTTATTTAGTCTTCAATGGCTATAAACTGACTGTCTTTGGGATCTAGACTTTTAGCCTAACAAGACATGTGGTTCAGAACATCCGACTCTCTCATACTGTGTTTAACATTTTTCACTCTTTCACTATTTGTCACCATGGATTAATTGTGAACATAATCAGCATACTACTCGATAATGGAGATAATTGTTAGTCTGCCGCTCTGGTGTACATTAATCATTCCTTGACAAGAATGTACTGCTCTGGAGAACTCCCTCCGCTAGATTATTGACTTAGTGCTCGTATGCTACTCCACTCACATGGTAGGAAGGAGCTGATTGCTCAGTACAGCCATCTGTCGGAGGAAGCCGCTCGCAGAGAAAGGCGGGCCATGTGGCGGGTGCAGCGAATGAGACTTCATGAAGCCCGGGCTCAGTTCTTTATTCATGACGGGAAGCAGACTCAGGTTTGTAATGAATAAATAATTGGCATAAAAACACACACACGCACACACCCACACACACACACACACACACACACACACACACACACAGATTACAAAGAAAAGATGATAAAAGAGAATGTAATTATAAAATGAAAGGGAGGTAATTCTAACAAAAGCTCTCATGACTTCTTTCCAGGCAATGCTGGAGAAATATCCTTTAGGCCAGGAGAGACCTCCCATGGAAGCACTACCATCTGTTCACTCAGTGCAACAGACTGCACCACAGCCAACGCTGGTATGACAACACACTGGTTTTTAACATGGATCCTCATTTCTTTCCACTTCATCACATCCATTAGAAGTGTGTCTAGACATCCTCCTTTGTATCTTCCTCTTTACAGGAGGATCTTTCTGAGCAGCAGCATGCAGAGCCTCAAGAACCTGATACGATGTCACCACCGTCTCACCTTACATTAGACCCAAACCTCATCTCTGAGAACATTGACGTCAATGATTTTCTCCCCAAGTCGCCAAATCCTGACAGTCAGCAGGTGGATGTGGCCCTGCATGAGATTGGATCTGATCTACCTGAAGTGTGTCCCACAGCACAGTTGGTAGACTATGACTTCAACGCCCCCTTTAGTCCACTGGAGGGTATCACCGGCCAAGTCTCTGCCCCGCCCCGGCCTCGCTGGGGACCTGCAGTCCAGCCTGACCACCCATCTTTTTCTCACATCCAAGTAGGAGAGAATGTGTCTGAAGTTCAGGAGACTGTCCCCAAAGCCAGCTCCTTTGGTCAAGCCACCAAATCCAGCTTTCCTTTGGGCCAATACACCTTAGAAGGGACTCAAAAAACATCTAAAGCAAACACTTATGGACATCCGTCTCAAGCGTCAGTGCAGCTAGTGGATAGTAGTGGCTCAAAGACTGACGACAAACAAGCAGATGCTGCATCTAAGACAGAAGAGAAGTCTGAAACAGGGACCTCCAGGAGTAAAGACGACGTAAAGGAAGACGAGAGAACTATAGAAGTTAATGTTGATGATATTGAACCAACTGATCACAGCTCAGTTGCTCAAGATAAAGCCAGTGAACGCATTTCTTTGCCAAACATTCATGTCTCTGATGCAGACCTTAAAGCTGGAGAGCTGGTGTCAGATGCTGTTGCTACACAGCCTTCTCCGAGCAGCCATGGTCATTCTTCTGATGCTCACATAAAAGTTGGACAGTTTACATCAGAGATAACGACGTCTCTTCCTTCCTCAAACGCGCACGGTCATTCCTCAGATTCACACATCAAGGTTGGAGAACGTGTTTCCGAGGTGGATTCTCCTCTATTTTCCCAGAGTGCTCATGGTCACTCCTCTGAAGCTCACATTAGAGTTGGAGAAAACGTTTCAGATTCCATCTTCCCTCTCCCTTCTCAAAACGTCCACGGTCACGCCTCGGATTCCCACATCAAAGTCGGCGGACATGTTTCCGATGTAGGCGCCTCTCTTCCCTCCCCCAGTGTTCACGGTCACGCCTCAGATTCCCACATTACAGTTGGAGAAAATGTCTCTGACTTTGTCGCGCCGCTTAGCGCTCCGAGCATCCACGGTCACTCCTCTGATGCTAATATAAAAGTAGGCGAGTATGTGTCTAACATAACTGAAGATAGACCTCGTTGGAGTCAACATGGGCACGCCTCTGACGGCATCCTTCAGTCAGGCTGTGTGGTATCTGGAGATGAACCCGCCTTGTCTGCTCTACCAGGAAGCTCTTATGGACACTCCTCAGACTCAGCTTTGGGTCTTGGGTGTTTAGTTTCAGGACATGAACCCAAACGTTCTCCTCTACCTGGCAGTGCTCATGGACATTCTTCAGACTCAGCTTTGGGTATCGGATGTTTAGTCTCAGGAAATGAACCCAGACGCTCTCCTCTCCCTGGCAGTGCTCATGGACATTCTTCAGACTCCAATTTAGGTGTTGGATGTGTTGTGTCAAAAGCTGATACCGTTCAATCACCTTTACCGGGCAGCGCGTACGGCCACTCCTCGGACTCAGCGCTGGGTGTGGGTTGTGTGGTGTTGGGGACGGAGCTGCAAGCCGCTGCGCTACCAGGCAGCATGTATGGCCACTCATCAGATTCTACACTTGGAGTCGGGTGTGTGGTGGGGGGTAAAGGTGGTGAAACTCAGCAGAAGGCAGAAAGCAATGAAGATGGTAAAGGTAAGGAGTAATATTTAATGATATGTAGTTCTTTATAAATATGTTGGTTGGAGACTTTGTTCTAATCTCTTCGGCATCCATTACTTAAGTTCTTTCCACTGTGTAATATTTGGAGGATGTCACTTTGACTAGTAGACTCTGATTCTCAGATCATTGATTGATATTTCAGGTAGGATTCAGTTATAAACCTGTTAAAAAGTGCTATACTGAAGGTTGTTAGCCGTGCAATAATGTCTGCATACTGATCCTTTACCAAGCTCTAACCCCTCCAGTATAAGAAAGGGAATTTCTCTAAGTTGGACTTTTTTGTTGTCTAACATCTTGCTTCAGGTGCTCAAAGCTTCAGCGAGCAGCTGGCCGAGAGCATGGGGTCCTGGGCAGCTGGCTTTGCTTTGACCCCTGGAGAGAAGTCGGAGCAGGATTACCTCTTAGCTTTGTCTGCACATTACCAGGTGGAACACTACGAGGACTGCTACAACCTAATGGGTAAATTGAATATATGTCATTATGCCAATAGAAGCGTTAATCTTTTAGATTTATTTTTGGGCTTTTTGTGCCTCCTACCTGGAGAGATAGGACAGTCGGAAATTAGGGAGAGAGAGTGAGAGTGGGGAATGACATGCAGGAAAGGAGCCACAGGTGGGATTTGAACCTGGGCCATCCGTTTGAAGAACCAGATTTAAGATTTTTATTTGTCACATGCTCATACAGATGTGCAGTGAAAAGGAGGCCTGAGTTTTATATTAAGGAGAGTGTTATGAGGGTAAGTTCTCAGTTAACAAAAATCTTGAATTTTTTTGAGTCATATCTTTGAGTCATTTTTAAACAAATTACAAAAAAATAGCTAAAGTTAAAATACTGCTTCCTTTTTTCAGTGGAAAGAGATTAGATAACACTCAACATCTGGCGCACCTAAAACAAAACATAATCAGTTATTTTATTGACCAAATGTACTGTCAACAGTAAAACTCTAGGAGTTGTAAATGGACTCTCCTTTTCTATTGGCTGTAAAGTCTTACGTTTTTAAATTTAAGAAGTAGTCTAAAGTTTTTAATTTTGATGAGTACGAGCATATCTACACGGTCAGAGATGAGTCGTTCAGTATGTGCGCACTGTTTGCTCCCCGATGTCTCCCAAACAACGTAATGAGAAATGAAACACCTTTTGAGACACAGAAAAACATCATGTCAAAATGCATGAATGAAAATGATACACCTTTCAGCTTGGCGGAGCTTATTTCATGTAAATTAAAACATGTTCAGGAGTGATGCTTTTCCAGAGCCTGTTAAATATTTACTCCCTCAGCAGCCACAGGGCTTGCATAAAAAGCGGTGATATTTCATAAGGGCATTAGGTCTGGTTTATTTTGTGTAGGATGCATCATGGCGCGTTGAAGTAATATCTTGTCTTCTCCCCTTCTGCGTGCGGAGTTCAGTCATGTTGTTATTCATGCAGCTTCCAGGGTCTCCGTGAAATCAATCAGAATCTAGTCATCCGAAAACATCTTCCACACTACTGATCAAAGTCAGGAGCCTTAATGTTTTACAGACTGTTACAAAGTACAGGGAGGGGGAACAAAATAAATGACACAACTAAATATATGGTGCTATTGAATGAAATCTCCATGCAGTAAATAAATACTGGAGAATGTAAAGTCCTTGTGTTTTATTTGGTGTTGTGATTGTTTTAGAGATGTTTTGATTCATATTAGTGTGAATTAAGAGAGAGTCTTTATCTGCAGTAAACATTTATTTTCAGCTTTCAATCACTTGGTAATTTTTCTGCATGACCTTTATTTAATTTTGTTCATATAACATGTACTTATTCAAAATAGTTAAAAAGCCCAAGTTCACTTATATGGATATATGTCCTGGTTTGTCTTTAACTCAGTCAGATGTCCAAAAATGAGAAGTCTGATGATGAAGACTAATAAATCATGTAAATAAGAACAGCTGAGGAAATGAAAAAAAAAAGAAAAAGGTTTTGGCATTTTTCATTAAGTGAAATTAGTCAAAGGATAAATTATTTATCCAAACTTTTGTTCATTTAATTGTTTCAGTAACTTGTGTGTTTCTTCAGGCTCATCATTTTGGCTACATGTATTATTATTTGGCTCCTGTTTCTCTTTCACTCGTCTTTACCTTTTTTTTTTGTTCTCTTCACACTTTTTAATGCAACACAGTTTTTCTGCAGTGGTGAGAGCGATCTGTATTCAGCCTGTCCTCTCCCTCTCACACAGCTTCTTCCCCCGAGTGTCAGCTGCTGAAGCAGGTAACTCGGGGTCCCTGGGGCCTCCCAATGGACCCCACACTCCGCAAAGCCACAGACACCACGGCTGTCCAACTCAGCGAGATGGTCTCCCTGCCAGTTCTGATAAAACACTCGGTCACCGCCCCGCTCATCACACAGTGAGTGTCCGCCTGACAGAAAGCAGCAGCAGCAGCAGCAGAAGGAGGAAAGGGAATGTTTGGTGTTAGTTGGAAACGGCACATTTATAAGCACATTTACAAGTATCTGTGAGGCTTTTCTGCAAGGGAGTGCAAGTTAAAGCGTTTTACTTTTTCTTTTGGTTTTTCTGCTACATCAGGCAACTTAAACTGTACTCGAGTGCACATTCGTCGCTGGAGGAGTAATTTAAATACTTATTACCTTCCATTTTCCCATTCTTGTTGGATCCCTTTTCTTTTTGAAATTCCATCAGAACTCGTGACAAGCCTGTCAGTCTTTGCCTACAATGTTTCTGCACCCTGTGCAGTTTAACCTGCGTGAAGAAATGGCTCTCTAATCCCTCTCTGCACAAAGGGAGGATGTCGTATATACACTGATTGGAATCCATAGCTCTCCATTTTGAGCAAAACATTTGTATGCCAAGCTAAGACTGTTTGATGTTTTTTCATTTATCTTTCCTCTGCCAACTTTTCAAATCAAGAAACCCTTCCCTTAGTCCCATCGTGACATAAAAGGGAATTGATGACGGGTATTATAATATAATAAAGGACTAAATAGTGAAAAGTAGTATAGACTTTGAGCTTCCTCCATCGTCGTGTCATTTTCACAACATGAATCAAATTAGCCAGTCAGCAACATTTCAGCCTTTTCCCTTCTAATCACGGTCATTCTCTCCTCCACCTTCCAACCCGCAGTGTGTCTCTGGTGAACAAGGCTGTGGTGGACTACTTCTTTGTGGAGTTGGGGGTGGAGAGACACTTTGAGGCGCTGCGCCACTTCCTGCTGATGGAGGATGGCGAGTTTGCTCAGTCGCTCAGTGATCTGCTCTTTGAAAAGGTGAAGCTCCTCATCTATATGCATAATGAAAATGGGTCATAGGTGGTATTTTCTATAGTTAAAATATGTTCTGGAAGAGATCCTGAAAGGGTTAAGTGTGCTGCTACATCTTTGAATTCAGTAGATTTTAAACCGCACTGCATACGTTTGATATTTTCTGCAAACAGGCGCACCTTTCAAAAAATGAAATGTCAGTGTTTGGAAACAGTCAAAACTGAGCTGAACTAAAAGCTGCATTAAAGATAAGTTTGAATAAATAATGGATTAAATGTCAATATGTAATACAGAAGGGGTTTCTCATTATTGCAAACCTACAAATGTTTAATAACCTCAACCCTGCTGTCAAATGCAAACTCATGGAGCTTTTCAGCACCCTTAATCTCATTGTTTTGGTTTACGGCCTGCAGCTTTACTGTTTTTCTTCATTTCATACTCTCTTATCAGCTTTATTTCCAGGAGAAAAAGACGGATAGTTTTCTCTGTTTTGGTTGAATTTGCCATTATTTTAAAGTAACATCGTTAGATAGACATGATGGCAGACAAAAAATTCACCCCTGATATTGCAAAGTTTACGGTTGCTCATTTATATACTTGGTTGATAGCAAGCAAACTCCATTGAAATCATATTTGTTGCCCTGTAAGAATGTCAGTCCAATCTTCACGCTTCTTTTTTTTTTTTTTTTTGAGTTTCATCTTTTTGATCTCTCACATCTCCTGAAGGAAATCTCTGTGTCTGCTTAATACTCCACTATGTTTGGAGCTCTACAGGTACTTTACAGTTGTTTTATAACTTTTTTTTAAACTAAAAACAGGTGCCTGATGCAGATGGTGATAAGCCTCTTATTGTCTACAAGCATCTTTCACATATTTTCTTTTTTCAAAATTTGTATTTCAGACATTGGTAGTACAAAGATATTCTCTAAGATTTTGTTTTTAAATGTCTACCTCCAGGTGTTTTTTTTTTTAGTACATGATGCCTCACTTCTAGATCTCTTCTCTACTTGTGTCAAGCCCGAGCTTCCTGCTGTGAAATAACAAGCACAGCTTCTGCTAACACCTTAGTGCTGCTGTGCAGAAACATCCGCGTGCACCTGTCTCCTGAGGCTCGTGAGACAGAAGGTTTTTTGTTCCAGCCACACACACTTCACCAGCTGATTCCACTGATGAGCACACCTTCAACCAGAAAGCCAGCCGATCATTGTAATCATCTACCCGTGGTGCTTGTTTGCAGTGAAAATGTTTACAGCAAATTTGAAAAAGCAGGTGTAGATATAAGGGGGTAGTTATCCATAGTTAGCATTTTGTAATGAATTAAACTGGTGTCTCCTGCACACAGCTGGGGAGTGGACAGACCCCCGGCGAGCTGCTGACCCCGCTGGTCCTGAACTCCATCCTCAGTAAGGCCCTGCAGTACAGCTTACATGGAGACACACCTTTAGCAAGCAACTTCACCTTCGCCCTGCGCTTCCTCCCGGAGACCTTCCATCCACACGCCCCCGACTCCCTCAACTGTCTGGAGCTGCGCTACAAGGTGAGGATTTGTGTTTTTATCTGAGTGAGTCACAGAGTGTGTACGCTAGGCATGAGTGGCAGCTTGAATATGACAACCTGTCATGTCTTGACAAACTGCTCTGGGCGTGAAAAAATTAGCTTATCGCACACTTGAAACGGTTGAACGTCGCAGATTGATTGGAGTTGGTTCCTTTGGATGACATGCGCTGTGACTAATGCATTTATTGTCCTCTGCTGTTGTTCTCCACCCTCCTATCTCTCCCATGACTTTTCTCTCCTGCTTAATCTCAACTGTTTACTTTCTTTATCTCATGTCTCACATGTTTTTTTTTTTTTTTTGCTGTTTTCTCCCCATACGTCTTTCCTCACTCCCCCTCCCATCTTTTACCACTCCATCTTACCTTCACATTCCTCTCACCTCCTTCATCAACATCCCTGCACCCACACCTTCCTCCCCCTCCCACTTTCTTTTTACTCACCCTCATCTGTCACTCTCCCTTTACCTGTTTTCCCAACTTTTCTTTCACACTTGTTCTAACACCTTCCTTCCCATTTCTTTCTTTCTTTTCGCCTCGGTGTGTCTGTCTGCTTTTTCCTCCTCATCGTCTCCCAGGTGGACTGGCCGTTGAACATCATCATCACGGACAGCTGCATGAACAAGTACAACCGTCTGTTCTCGTTCCTGTTGCAGCTCAAACACATGGTGTGGAGCCTCCGCGAGGTCTGGTTCCACCTCAAGAGAACAGGTGAGAGCTTTTGATGCCGGCCCAGCTCAGACTCCAGCTTTCCTCTATGAAGGAAAGATTCCTTAAGATATCTCCAGTTGTGCCTCAACTGTTTATAAAATATTTATAAAGGGAAACACTGTGAGTCCTTTATGTTTTATTCATACAGAGAATATGTAAGCGAGTATATAGATTGACATCTTGAAGGTAAATAGAGTCTTCAATTATTAGAGGGGTGTGAACTTGAGCAATTCAAACTTTATTATTACTGATCACAAGGAGAGAATGTGGATGTTTTCATTATTAAGCACTCCAAATGCATTTTAAAGTTACTTTTATTCAAATTGGACCACAAGAAAAAAGTATAAAAAAATAGAATAGCCAGGCTCTGTTTTAAACGGATATAAATGATACTTGTTTGCAATGTAATTGACTTCAGACCTGTGTGATATAAAAAGGAAACAGGTCTTTTATAAAGCGAAGCCTGTGAGTAGTAGTTATGACTAGTTCCCACTTCCCATCTTCTGTTTTCCCTGCAGCGCTGGTGAAAGGCGCCGGCCGCTCGGTGCAGTTCCGTCAGCTGCAGCTGTACAGACATGAGATGCAGCACTTTGTCAAAGTGATACAGGGATACATCGCTAACCAGATCCTGCAAGTGTCCTGGAGCGAGTTCACGGCCAAGCTGGCCACGGCCAGTGACCTGGACGCCATCCACCGCACACATGCAGACTACCTCAACAGAGCCATCTTCAGGTGAGAGCTGGGATGAAGAGTAGAATGAAGCATTGCTGTATAATGCCTGCTGTTTATCCCTATGCAAAGCAAGGTGGTGTTTGATTTTTATTGTATTTTTTGTTTTTTTTACTGCAATCCATTTCATTGTTGGAGATGCAGCTTGATAAGATCAAATGTCCTTTATACTTTGTTGATTAAATGATTGGTTGGTTGATTGATTCTATCAGATATCAGTAAATTAAAATAATTTCTATCAGTCATTTCCAAAGTTGACAAAATGTGTCCTTAACTTTCTTGATTTGTCAACGACCCAAAGAATTCAATTTATTTTTAAAAGAGAAAGAAAATATTCACTTTTTAGAAGCTGAAATCAACAGATGCAATGTATGTAATATAAGAAAAACTAATGTTATTCGAAGAATCATTTTGCCTGTGTCAGTTCCAGAGTCTGGAGGAGTTGAGATACGGTGTAAAATGTAAAAAAATCATACAGAACACCGCCATTTGCTAAAGCTTTAAACCCTAGATTGAATTGAAAACAAATCACACAGACTAGATATCTCATGCTCAAACTTATAAACCATCTTAATTTGACGCCTTCAAATATTATTTTCATTTTACACGACATCTGAGCCTTTTTGATATAAGGTTATCACATTTAATAATTCCAACTGAGTTTGTGCGACTGGCCTTATGTTCTTATGTTCTTATGTTCTTATAGCCTTATGTTCCTTATGTTCTTAATAAAAATGATTCTAATGAGGAGCTGCAATAATTAGTCAACATTATTTCACAGTTTACTGAAGTTTGACAGTTTTTACACTCGGGGAGGTTTGCAGAATTGAAATCTTTACACTCTGGTATCTGATAACAGTGAGTTGTGGTGTCAGGTATTTGGCAGTGAATCATCAGAACTTTTTATACGTGATCCCTTTTTTTAAAAACGTCTTCAGCTCAGGTCCAGATATTTTTTGGTTTTCCTTTCAGTCATTTGGTCAACCAACAAAAAGTAATATACAGGACAGAAGTCATTCATGGGGTGCTAGCTGAGCAAATGTTGATGTTTGCCCAATTTCTTCCAATACACATTATAACAATATTATCTTTGACTGTTTAGTCCTTAAAACATAAAAGATGGAAAATCTTCATCACCATTCCTTAGATCCATGTTTTATTCCAGGTAGTCTATAGAATTGTCTATAATGTGAAATTTCGATATTTACAAATACATAATGTACCGGTAAACGTGAAATCCCTTTGATAATCCTCATTTGCAGGTATTTTAGGTACAGCACAGATGTTTTAATTAAAATATAAACAGCAAACCCTGTTTTACACCCTTGTCATTTCAGGCTGAAACACCACAAAATGCATGAAAAATAATTTCTTCCTGCTCCGTACGGGCAAAGAAAGTTGAAGAAGCACCCTGTGCACACATAACTACACATGGAGTTAATTCAGCCTTCTCTTTACAAGTTAATTAAACCTCCAGCTGTATCTGAGGCCAACTTTTTAACCCCATGAATGATTTAATCTCATTAGGTGGGCTTGTCAAGTATCACACTTTCTTGTGTTTCATTCGAGCCCTCCTCTCAAAGCCATTTCAAAGTTCCTTGTCGTGTTCCTTTAACTCTGCACTCTTGACTCCCCAGAGGTTTGCTGACAGAGAAAGCTGCTCCGGTCATGAACATCATCCACAGCATCTTCAGCCTGATCCTCAAGTTCAGGGCCCAGCTGATCGCACAGCCCTGGGACAGCCAGCAGGGGGAGGCGGTGCACCCCAGCTTCATCGCCATGCAGCAGTCCTACAACACCTTCAAGTACTACTCCCACTTCCTCTTCAAAGGTGAGCACGGATACACTATTCTAGTGAGGTTTATTTCAATCCATCTAGTTTTCAAATTCAAAAAAAAGAATCCAAATATGAAGCTGGACTGATCCTGTCTTGTTACAAGTATTTGTATTTCGTAGTTTTGTAGAATGATTCTGTGGTATCTTGGTGTAGCTATAATCAGTCAATCAAACGATGTGTTAAGAGAATCCACTTCACATGAATAATACATTCAAAATAAAGGTGGCAACAATGAGCTAATTCCAGCCACCTGAAGTGATTGCTAATTCTCATTTATATTTAAACACATTTATGTTTTTATTTATGAAGGTATTAAACGTGGATTGTCTTGTAATATTAAATGGTAAAGTATTTAATTAAGGGTTGTCACCTTCTCTCAGAGTGAGTGTTTAACAATAGTTCAGGTTCATCAGCGATTAAGTTGATTGAATTAAAAAGATTGTGAGTATAGAACATATGTACACCAATAGTTTTTTGTTGTTGTAGCAAAGTGTTCTGTGTGTTAAGCAATTGGTTTTAAAGATACATTTACAACTTTTTAGGCCTGTCTTCAAAGTCACACTTGTAAACACAACATTCAAACTGGGCGCCTCCTCCTGGGCTCATCACCACCTGAAGTGACCTGAGAACAGGCATTTTACATTTGTTGAAATGGAAAAGTTAATAATTTAGCATGCTAGCACAAGCTAACCGCTGGTGTTTGGCACCTGCCTGTCAACAGAAAACCGGCTCTGCGTCGGCAGGCGAAAAACAACCCAAGGTTCACCTCACTATGTTTTCTCTTCTTAGTCACTACATCCACATGTTAGCCGGTTTGAATTTTGTCCAATCACTGAAAGATATCCACTCTTAAACTCACCTGAGTGTTGTCATTGGCTGAGGGAAATAAATTAAAAACATGAAAACAAAGGCAGAGAGGACAGGCTCTCTGCAGACACAGTCAACACCACACACTTTTGTTGAGTGATGATTGAGTAGCATGACTTTTTTATAACTATTTTTTTTGATGAAAAAGCTACCGACTCTTAAAAGTTATGATTTCATCGGATGATTTACAGGAAAATGTCACTAATCGATCTCTAACTGGCACTTTAGTTTTACATATGTCCCTTTAATTAAGTAGTCGAGGAAACATCAAATGAAACCTTTAAAAAATGAACACCTCTAATCACAACTGTATGTACAGGTTAAACCAACTTCTGAAGCAGTTAGAGTGACTCGTGATTCTTTTCTCGTCTCACAGTGGTGACTAAGCTGGTGAACAGAGGCTACCAACCTCATCTGGAAGATTTCCTGCTACGAATCAATTTTAACAACTACTACAAAGACTCCTGAGCGAGGACCGCTGCTGTAAGTGTTCAATGAGCTTAGCCTGAATAATACACACAATACAGGCTGTTTAAAAAATAGTCAGCAATGCAACATTGTGTACATGAATGCTAATATTTTTAAGAATCTCACATAAGTGTGTTTCATCGCCTTTTAAAGAAAGGAAAATGAATACCCACCTGTACTGAATATCAGGGCATGGATTGTAAATCACAACCTCTTCTAAAAATCAATGTGCAGGACATTCACAGCATGTAGCTTTACATTAAAAATGTTGTGCTGCCAAAGTCTGTAAGTGTGATAAGCTGACACCGTGTGTAATGTCCAAAGTGCTCCAGCATGCCTCCAGCCCTGTGTGTATAAATGTAATGTCGATTACATGTAAATAAAAGAGCTAATGTTGCCTTTAATAACAGCTCTGTCTGGTGTCAAAGTTAAAGAAAAGAAAAAGAAGCTTCTTCAGTTAGAAAAAAAAAAGATTATATTTATTAAAGATTGCATGTTAACATTGATTTTAGAAAATGACAAATCAAGTGCAAAGCATTATGGGTAGGATACTTTACACCAAGAAAAACAGAAGAGGAGAAAATGTAGTCCTTTCTATTTTACACTGAAAAGTCTTTTCTACACCATCAGTACCCAGATTTGTCCTGACTTCATTACGAACTGAACACACATTTTTTTCAGGACTTAACAGCACAGCTGTAAGAAGTGTAATGTGCGGCTGCAAACACACGGCGTTATAGGGTTTGGTTGGCTGGATGCCATTTATCAGAGGTACAAGACAGGCTACAGGCTGCGTCCGTCATGAAACAGGACACATTAGCCGACGCTGTGACTGACACACTAAGCGTGTTTGTTTTCATTGCTGTAGTTTAATTACAGGTTTGGTTAAAGTACTCAACCAGCACCTGAGGAAGGAGGGTAAGAGTCTACTGAATGGGTGACATTTTCAACACCTTCACATCAGGCAATGGGAATGGGAGAGATGAGTAACCGTTATGACTTTAGGAAATGTCGGACATTTTGGAGAATGTGTATGCGGCCTCTGGTTGAAAAAGAAGAACATCCATAGCAATAATATCTGTTCCTAAAGCACATGGCTACTTGTTAGCTTAGCACAGAGTGTTAAAAGGGGGTTATTGGTTAGCCTGAAACAGTCACATGGTACCAAATAACTGCATTATACAGGTGTTGAATAGAACAGAATTACTTTTATTGATCCCAAACTGGGAAATTGTGAATTATTACTATTGGATTTTGTGTTTTAATTTCTATCAGCTGGAGTCCAGCACCAGCAAATGTTAAATTGCTGTTTAAGCACGTTTACACCAACAAAATATGCACTGTTACTTTTTGATGTTTTCATATGGATTTTTACACCATTAGTCAGAGCAAGGCCAGCTATTTCCCGGGTTTTGCTCCTAAGCTAACTGGTAACAGCTTAATTTGTATTGGACAGATGTGAGAGTGCTATCTTTATTCTTATGTAAGTCTACACCAGATAGCCAGTTTGTTTATTCTCCAAAATGTCAAGCAATTCTTATTTATAATTATTTTCCACCATCAGGCTGTCCTTGTGTAATATTTGTTTCTGACAGAGCAGAAAAAGCAAGCAGACAACCAAAAGCACACTGGTCAACTCAATTTCACTGCAACAATCACCGTCAGTCAGTGGTTTTGACCTCATCTGGATTCCACGGCACAGACATGTCGTATTCACAGATTTCTTAACCGACTTCCAGTGACCAATGAGATTTGTGCTGGAGCTCAAGTAAGCTGAAATGGATCAAAACTGAACTGAAAAGTTCAAATTAAACGGGTAATTTGCATTTCCCTCAGTTTTTTTAATGTCTTGACTAATGTCCAAAAGAGTAAATTGCATTCAAATGAATTTCTAATACCCTACATGTATGACTAGTAATTCAGATGCTTAGTGGTGAGGTTTTAATCTCCGGCGAACGAAGGAGAAGGAGTGAATGCTATTTAATCGTGCACTGCATCAGTCCCAGCATATCGGCTCCAAAAGCTTTTAAAGAGCCCATATTATGCCCTTTTTGGGGTTCGTATATTTAATCTATGTACCTACTTTTGTACGTTCACAATGGATAAAGTTCGAAAAAAGTGTCTGTTTTCATGTACTGCTCCTCCTTGCTCCCTCTACACTCTGAGTCTGTCAGCTACGCTCTGTTGAGCCCACACTGTTAGACCCCACGTGGGCCAAGTCTGCTCTGATTGGTCTGCCGATCCGCTCTGTCGTTATTGGTCAGATGCTCAGCACCCGTCTCGGAAATTTCAACATGAGCTGCAGGGCTTGCCACAACGAGCCAATGGGCTTAGATCAGTGATCTCACACTGACAATGACGTCGGACTGACAGATTTTTATCGAGGGGGGCTAGAACCGAGCGTTACATGCGGCTAATGCTACAGCTAATAGGAGGACGTAGGAGAAGCCGCGTTTCTGCTGACTTTGAATTTTTGCACATAGATGTGCCTAAACATGCACAGGACACTTAGAAAACACACTAAAGTGCATATAAAACCAGAAAAAGCATAATATGGGACCTTTAATGCAGGCAACTCTGATTACACATCATACAGACACTCAAACAGTTCATATTTACAAAGGCTTTCAAGAGAGAAGAGTGCAACCTATGTTTACTTTTAGTGAAGAATAATTTGGACAGCTCGCTGGAACTCTGCATGCACATTATCTTAAGACTTGTCAAGTACCGGTAGAGGAGTCTAAATGTAGAATATGAGTTAAATTCAGTTGAACAGGATTGCTTTAGAGAGTGGCAGAAAGATCAAAACTGTTCAAATTTCTCTTTCATGCCCGTTTTGTCCAATGTAAAATAATAAGGAATACATAAACAACATTTTAGACCTTCATCATCTTAACAGTTTAAGATCCTTCAACTTTCTGAATAAGTGCATTCTGCAGCCATCAAGCATTGTTCAAAGGAAGTGCAATGTCATTTTGTACACAAATAAACAAGAAATAAATGCCAAAGTAGTTGCATACAAGTTAAACAATGTAAAGGAAGAAAGTCCGACTCAAAGACTATGTAAACCGTAAATGGAATGTAAACCTATACTGAAGCAAATGATTCACCACCGTCTTAGATGTCTTAAAATATTAGAAGACAATGAAACATAATCAATACCTATATAGTTTCCCTTTTCATGTAAGTACCATCCACAAGGGTTTAAAACAAATCCAAACACCCATGTTGCAGTCTGACCTTAAAAAAGCAGATCTAATGGGAGTGCCCAAAAGATGTGCTTTTAGATCCACGTAACCCCCCCACACCCCCCCCGCCAAAGTCTTCTGCTCTCATTACAGCAAAAACACTGGAGATCTAGTAACACAGGGTAAGTGAAGAGAACTACACTCTCTAATATTGGTGTTACAGTACCAGAGTTAGGGCTAGAAGGTCATGATAACTTCATCCAGGGAAGGCCTTCTCTCCTGGGCAAGAGTCGGACCGCGGCCTTGGTAGGAGTGGGTTTGAGGTTTTTTGGGGGGGGGCATTGGACTCTAGGCCTCAGACTCGAGGTCTTCTTGTCCGTCTCCGTTGGTTGTATCGCCTGTCTCAGCGTCGAGCAGCAGGAATTTGCCGTCATTGGTCAGAGGCATGTTTTTCATCAGCTGGGCCAGGGCCTCAGGGTCCTTTAAAAAAACAAAGAAAGAATTCTTAGTCCACTAAGTAGTATTTGCTGTTCAGATGTTGATCCACTCCCTCTTATATATCTTTAAAAATATCTCCAGTGTTTTAGAGAACTGTTTTCATTCAGAGTCGTATTCTACTGTAAGTATAAATCTGATCATAAAGGGAGATTTCATAAACATTGTAGTAAAACAGGGCTTCACAGGATCCTATACAGGATCCTGGAAACATTTAAAAACTCAAAAGAAAAGTTCATAATGATGATTGTGTGAAAAATGTGAATTTGTTTTCTCCAACTGATTCGTTCTCTGAATGGTTGGTGGTTATCTAAATGGTTGACTTCTTGATTTATAGTTGTTTCATGATTGGAATCAATGATAAAATACTGCAGTGATGTTTGGCAGAGATAAGAAAGGACTCCTTTACTTGTGTTATTCTTCTTCATCCTGTCAATACTGAAAAATCTTTAACTTAATTGCCATAATAACATTAAACATTAGAAAGAACTAAAATAAGACATAATGGTTTTCTCTTCACCTTCTTTGCCTCTGTAATGTCCTTCGCCAAGCTTATGGTGTAACAAACCTGTGAAAAGAGACAAACAAATAAACTTCAAAGTATATTTGTGTATCCGCTTACATCTCTCTTAAAAATAAAAGGCCAGTGTTTAGTGCACAAACCTTTTCGCCCTCCGTGTTGCTCTCAAATACGAAGGCGCTGAACGAGGGCTCTCCCTCCTCCTCACCGTCCCCCCAGTCTCTGCCCTCCACCACAAATCCCATCAGCCTCCCGTTCTCCTGGTGGGCGGCAAACTGAGTAACCTCCCCGAGCTGGAACTGAGAAAAAATGAAAATACGATTGTTATTTTTTAAAGGAATGACTGAACCTCTTCACCTTTAAGCAAAAAGAAAAAAAGATTTTGAGTTTAAGATCATACTTACACTTATTCTTGTAACTTGAGTCTGAGGGTCAATCAACCTGTTGTGAAGACAAAATAAAGTTTTTAAAGGATTAAAACGCTGCACTCACTGCACAGACACTTCAGCCTCATAGAATTTGGTTATGAAGTCCTTTGTTTGGCTTTAAGCAATGTTTCAGTTCTGATTGATGCTTACATAAAGTCTCATTTCTAACAACAATGATGAACAGTTGAAGGGTTACAACGGCTGACTTTTTTTTGTTAACTTCTGGGTTTAAAACATCCACACATAAGCGCTGCGTCTCCACCACATTAATCTTACAAAAGGTGAAAGAAGACCTTAAATCAGAAACTATTTTAATCTTGAAGCAACTGTAACAAACTTTTGTGTAGTGTCTTTTTCAGCAGCCCCTTTTGACAAAGCCTGTTGTCTTTGTTAATCCAGTCCTGTACATGCATGTGTGGAACTCTCTATTGAAAAATCTCCTCCTGCTTCCTCTTAGCTTCCCTGAGCTAATGAACCCATCTGTGACCCCACAGCATTGACACGCATAGGAAATAACTATAAGTAATAGCGGGTCTTCAGGGTGCTGGTTTAGCTCAGTTGATAGATCAGGTTCCCCATGTGTGCAGAGGCTACAGGCACTGGTCACAAGTTGAACTCCCTAACCCTGTACGGTGTGTGTCACCCCTCACTCTCTCTCCCCATATTTCCTGTCTTTGTCGATCTGTCCTGTCTAAAAAAGGAATAAAAGCCCAATAAAATATCTTTAAAAAATTAGAGATCGTGAAATTGTATTAATATTCATATGAGTCTGATTCATAACCAATCAAACCTCTCCACTTTAAACCAGTTTTAAATGATTTCATCTTAAGGGCCCGACCCATATGAGATTTTAGGGGCTGATACCGATATATCAGTCAATATCTTTCTTAGATCTATGTTCAATCTCCCTCACGTGCATTTATCAAACACTTGTGGAAAAGATATATAATGAAGACGTTATGGTCACTCAACTGGAAAGTAACTGCGCATGTACGTGCATCACCGCTCAATACTCTGGAGAGTGATTATGCTCGTTGTAATAGATATAGCGCTCTCTGCTGGTGAAAGAGAACTGCTAGTGTAATACATGAAACTCAAATTAAATGCTATTTGACTTGAGAATAAATCTAATAATATCAGCGCATCTCTGGGATAAAATTAGTCAATACCAATAGTTACTGAATATGCTAATATCGGCCGATTAATCGGTTGAGCTCTAAAGACTTAATGTCTCTCATGCCTGCTGGTGAATTCTAACAAATGATACAGCAGAATATGAGGCATTTTGCTCTTGATACTGCTCGGAAAATTAAAAATGTATCATCATTTTTGTATTCAGTCATTGTCTGTGCTCTGAGGCGTTAATTGTGTAACAGTTTTTAACTGTGATAAAAAATTACCGGAGGTTACTGCTGGTGACCATGAGGTGGGACTCAGTGGTCCTGAAGATGTTGTGGATGGCTCGAGCAGCCAGCACCTGCCTCATGGCCTCATAGATCACTTCCTGATTGTTACCACAGCGCACCGCCATCGAGCCCAGGAAGCGCACGGCGAAGACCTGCTGCAGGAGGGAGTCTGGGAAAGAACACAAACATCACCGACGTGCAAACATGTCAGCAGCGTAAACACACAACAAGAGTAGACTAATGAAGACCACTCATGTAGGAGAGTTATCACAATGTAGACAAACACAGACACTGTTAGTTTGAGCCGAACTGGTGCAGAACGGAGATCATTATGTTGCATTTGGATGAGAAAATGATTACCGTCACTTTCTGTTGAACAGTCATCATCTGTTTCTCCAAACGGATTTGTGCGTCTGTCAGTAGGGGAGCACACACATGCCAAGAAAAAAAACAATTAGACCCACTGCATCAGGCCGTTATTCAGCATTCAGTTTCCTGGAAATCAAGCCATAACCACTCTGACCCATCTTACAGGAAATTAGCAGAACCTTGTTCCTGCCGGTCTCTCACAAACATGCACCCACACAAACTTCCTGACTCAGATGTCTGCTCACCTCCCCCCGGCCCTGTTCTGGTCCTGAAACTCGGACGCAGGCAGCATGATGTCAAACTGAATGGGAGTCCCAGGTGCTATCAGGTCGTCGGCTTCCGGAGCTGCTCCTGCATTCTGGGAACTGCCAGTAGTGTGTACGCCTCCGGGCTTTGCTCTGCAGGAATAAGACCGAATGAGGATCATTTGTGAGGAAATAATTAAATCATCACATTTACAAACTGCTTCACATTCTTTTTTAAGTCTATCCTGGTACTCATGACTGAATGTGAATTAAAAACTTCATGGATCTAATGTAAGGGATCGAGAATAAATATAGAGTCCTAAAACAGGGAATGTAAAAAATTTGAGTGAAATTTGTATTGAGGCTGGATTATCTCTCATATGACCTACATTTGAACAAAGACTGCTATAACTGTACATTTTTAGTATGAGCACATTTTTTCTAGGTAGCCATGACAAATATCGACATATGCTTCAACTATTTAGATCAAGCAGAGTTAATGATTCTTGCAGAGGCAAGAGGATAGACTTTATATTTCCTGCTAGTGAAATTAGCATGAACAGATTGCATCAGCTGTCCCTACCTGGCTCCCGAATAAAGCTAACCGTCGCTCCATGAGTTGTTTAAAACTGAGTGCTTCAGGATGAAATGCTTTGAAAACAGAAACCCTGTAAAAGGGCTCTTTACATGAACTGACATACCATATATCAAGCTGAAGACAGGGGCTCAAGCTATAAGGTTTGAGATAAATTGTAAAATAGTATGTTGTCTTACTTACACATTACCACTCCGCACAACTATCTAATTTGCATTTTTCTTTTTTTCTTTAAAGTAACCCAAAACCCTACAAAAAATGGCCAGAAATGTTCAGCTGATTTCTCAACGTTTGCTCTTTCTTTCAGAAAGACTTTAAACAATAAACTACCATCCAAATGTGACAGATTATAGCGTTAGCTCATGTCTACAGATTCAACATGCTGAGAAATTCAAATCTTGACATAACTAATGTTCTTAGTAACAGTTGCTAATCTATAATTGGGCAATTACTGCTCAGGGAAGAGGTTAAGCACACAACCTGCGCTAAAGAGAGAAAACTTCCTTCTCAGTCCAATATAAAATATATACCGCTTCTTTTTAATAACTACTTTCTTGAACACAAAGTATCTCACATAAGGATAAATAGAGGTGCAGCTACAACTATAAAAAGGATTTCACTATTATGTTCAGGAGAGGATGCAGCATGCAGTGTTGGGAATAAAGCACACCAGACCTGTCAGGGTTGGGCGAGCCTTCTGGTCTCTTCTCAAAGCTAGTGATGGGGGTGACTGCCTGGATGGCAGTTTGGTTCAGTCTGATGGCCACAGCCTAATAACAAGAAGAAAGGGACATCATTACATGTCTGAGTCATTGAGTAACCCAGGAGTATGCAAATATGTCTAAATATAACTAATCTGACCCCTTCTGTTCTGTATTTCAAGCCTATAGTATCTCTGTGTGCTGGCTCTATTCAGCAGCTCTAATCCTGGAGAAAATGCATGCATTAAGAGGTTTTTTTTTTTCAGTCAAAGAAAAGATTAAAGGTCGACATTCCAAAAGTAATCCTTCTACCTACAGCTTGATTGTAATCCTCAAAAAGAAGTCAAGATATCAAGCTCACAATGACAGAAGAAGTTGCCAGAAAAGGGTTTTCATTGTCACAGTGAAATCAAACTTTAGTGCAAAACATTCTATCAATTCATCATTTTATCATGAATGAGGAGACACAAATTGAACATTTGCCTTCAGTTTGATCATAATCTGTGGCTGACTTGGTAATTAGGGCAATAATCATTTTTTGAAGTGATCACAATTTAAGTCCAAGTGGACGCTTGTGTGAATTTTGAGGATATTCTCATCAAGCATTCCATGAATCTCAAACACTAGAACAGATGTATGGAGACTCAGAAAATATGATTTCTCGAGCAAAGTCTGTCCTCATCATGGAAGACTTAAAAAAAAAAAGCTATTGACAAAGTAGTCAACGGTTATAATAAGTTGGACCGGAGTCTAATACTGGAAAGAGTGTAATACTGGAAAAACAGTCTATGATATAATAATAATTTATCCTTTATTAATCCCGCGAGGGGAAATTCAATTTTAGTTTTGGGGTTCGGTGCCTTGCTCAAGGGCACAAGGGCACCTCGGCAGTGCTCAGGAAGTGAACTGGCAACTCTCCAGCTACCAGACCAACTTCCAGACTTGGTCCGTGCCCAGACTTGAACCGGCGACCCTCCAGTTCCCAACCCAAGTCCCTACAGACTGAACTACTGCCGCCCACACCTCATGAAAGTCATAGTTTAAATATCAAGAGAAACTTTTGAAGAATATGATGAGCTGAAGATACAAATCAAGCTTTTCACTGGGTGTTGTCCACTCTTCTGTAAACTGTGCTGTTTTAATCTATTTAGTCACAGCTACTTGAAAAATGCATGATTCTTCTTTTTTAATAAGTCACAAAAATCGTATTAAAAGGAACTACTAGAAGATAAAATGACCTCCATGTGTCCACAATTGGATAAGAAGAAGCAGTAGTCTGTTTGTCTCGTTTGGACTCTGAACATTTTTCATGGAGCCAAACAAACATGCACTATTCTTGGAAAAGCAATAAAGGCAACAAGAGAGACACTGTTGAGAAAAAGGGGGTGTGACAGCAGAGGATCGGCACTACTTCTCTTCACAAAGTCCCTTCATGTAATGTATTCCTAACTCAAGTAGTGGAACAACAAATAGACTTCTTACTGTCTGATCAAACAACATGGCTGATAAGAGATCAATCAAATGTCTGATTCTTAGATATTTAGTTTAGTTGGTGCTTTTATTTTACTTGCAGCGATTGTGTTGTTTGGATATTTTGTGTGTGTGTGTGGGGGGGGGAGTTACCTCTGGGTTGTCAGTCAGGTAGATCTGTCTGGAGATGTTGTTGACAGTACAAATCCACTGAGGAAGAAACAGAAATCCACATTATGACTTCCTTTAGATCAGACACAAGCTGCTTAAAATGACACCCAAATCTAAACAACTATTCTGCACAAATAAGTCTCGGCACGACTATTAACATTTTCCATGATTGACACCATTTAGTAAATATCTTAGGAGTGAAGCTGCCAAGAAAATCATCAGTAGCTTTCACACTTACTTCTTCATATTCCCTTTTGCTCTCTGCTTGTAGAATCATGGACCTAGAATCAAAGGAGAGGATTAAATAGATATAATCATCTCAACATGTTTGAGCATAATTCTCCAAGTTGGACCTTCAGTGAAGTGTACATACGTTTTGCCTGAAGGGGAGGTTATCTGAAAACAGTAGCGTCTGTCCTCACAGTCCACCGCCATGACGGAGCTGTTGTCCAGGTCCAGCACCATGCCCCCCGCCACCGCCCCGCGGGGCTGGCACATGAGGTTGCCTCCCTGGGTGAAGAAGAACAGTCGGTCCCAAGCTGTGGTCACTAGGCCTGTTTTACTGGTGCGCAGAAAAGAAGGGAGAGAAATAGTACAGGAAGGTCATTATTAAAGGATGGAGTTATGTACAAGATAACAATAGCTTTGCTTATCTAATGGGGACAATGTGTCTGTGCCATATGCCAAAAAAACAGTTTAAGCCCGGTACATTTAAAAAAAATAAAAATAAAGAAAGAAATGGACTATTGAGACAGAAAACAAGGTTGTAGATAAAATGTATTCCTGCTCTAAAAATGGGCATTGTAATATGGGATCTGGTGGGGATTCCCTTGCTTTTATAGCCCGCCTCAAGAAGACATTGCAGGAACTGCATTTTTAAGAACTAACTGCTTGCTTTCAACACTAAATATGAGGATTTTTGTTTTATAACTGACTTGCCTTCAAAAACGAATATTACGTTTTTCTGTTTGCCCGCTTTTTTACTTATAACTGTACACAATAAAGAGTATGAAAGAAGCAGGCAAAGGGCTAAACCAAGAAGAAGAATTTCAATCTGGATGTGACTAGATGCCATTTCTTTCTCCAAATGTGTTACTTTAAGACTCATTGTTTTTGAAAGATGTTGTGTTTTAAGTTGTTCTTAACACCTTTTTAAAGAATATGTCTTTGTATTGTCCCTGCTCTTCCGAGAGGATCGTGTGAGCCTGCCTTTTTCTGCCCTTACTGTCACAGCTGTTTTGTTTTCGCTCTCCTGGTTTCTGTCCATAAAATACAATGTAACTGAGCTCTGACTCACTTATTTTCAAAAAACAAAGCGACAGGTGGGTGATTCATTTGAATTGCTCATCTGTTATCCCTCCTTCAGAAAAACTTTCCTGGTAAATTTCCTTTAATCAATATGCAAGTGCTGCTCATGCTGCCATGGTTGACTCATGGATATTGAGAAGCACTTTGAAATAGAAAATGTTCTCTGGACTCGGCTCTATTTGACAAGCGTTAGAGGGCTGCTGGCACTGTGTGTCATTAAACAGAAGGGCATTGTGCGGAAACCTTTTCGCCGGTGTCACAGACATTTGTCAAAGACTTTAGATGTATATGAGGGAGAGACAGAGTTTGACAGCTCTGGCATTTCACTGAATCACATAGCGGCCTACGTTACAGTTCTACCCCCTGAAGCCATTAAGGAAGTTTCCCTTCTCATACATCCATTCTGCGACAGGCTGACAGCGCACGCTGTCAACATGGTACCTGACCCACCGACTGCTGTGACAGATTTATTGTTTACAGTCTTCCTGCTCCTAGTGTTCCTGCGTATATTCTGCTTTTGCCAGAGAAACAATATTTCCTGTGTTGGTAGTAATTTTTTATTTCCCCATCTATTGCACTAGCATTCATTCTCTTAACAAAACAATGTGATATAAAATGAGGATGGATGATTTTCTTTTTCCTCAGCTGTCTTTTTTTTTCTTTTTCTTTTGCAGAACAGACCTACAAATATTGACTAGCAATGAATGCTAAGTGAACAGGAGGTGTCCTTGTGTAGTGCCGTAATGAGTGTCATCAATCTTACTTCCTAATGTTGAGGTAGCCAGCTTTCTGGATAAGCGTACGATTGACAGGCTCAGTGTCCTTATCTGGCATGTAGACGGTGTCCTCAACAGACAGAAGCTCCTTCTGGGACACACGCATGGACTCCGCTTCTGTATCCAGCTGGTTCTGGATACTTGACCACAGAATTCAGACATTATGGACAAGTCCATTCAAACTGGATGTTCTGAGTGCATGATGAACACTTGAAATGGTCTTTACCTCTGAGTCATGTTGGAAACGGAGGAGAGAAAGTTGTCCACCTTCTTTGACACCATTTCAATGCCTTTTTTGAAGAAGATAACCTGAAAGGAAGAAGCGACAATGAGCCTCAATTCTTTTCTTTTTGATTTTCACCGGAGCACACATTGAGAAAAAGACACATAGAAACGGTTAATAATCATTCAGCCAAATGGAGGACTGCAACTAAACTTTATGTTCATAGCTTATCAAATGTATTTATTATCAGCATGACGCATTTTGTCAGTAAACATCACAAAATAGTGAAAATAAATGTGTTAATAAGTATTCCAAAAATGTGTTATATTTTGCAAACGGTATAATACCAGATTTATATTTAGTTTGATATCAGCTGGGCAACATTTTTGGGGGGTATTTTGGACTAAAAGGGATTCAAAAACACAACATATAATTTCTTTTTTTTTTTAAACAAAAACTGATTCATTGATGACTTGTTCATGCTTTAAACAGGCTGAGGCTTTTCCACCGATCATTTTCCACTGCATGGAAACACTGCACGCCAACAGCTATCCTACGTGCTCCAAATCACCTCAAATGAGCTAGTTGCTTCTGGACTTTAAACAGAAATATCAACACTGTTTTGAAAATGTAGTCTTTCCTAGTTCGGGGGGCCATGTACCTGTGCCTGTGTGTAGCCTAGCATAGGTTCGAGCATGGCTACTCTCTTGCGGTACTGCAGGGCGTTGAGGGCGCAGTAATACTGCAGCGAGGCCTGGTGCTGCTTCCTTCTAGTGTAGGCCACCTCCTTCACCAGGTCTGACTTCATCTGTCCACACAGGAGAGGGTTAAACATGCAAATTATGTATACATGCACACTCACTGTAAAGCTCTGCACACACACAGATACATTATGCAAACACTTTGCTTTGTCTCACACACAAACAAATGAGCAACACAGGAGCATTATCTTGTACGTCCAGGGAGAGTTGGTGACACTTTCAATAAAAGCATAAAGCAGGGGAATCTTATCTCTGCAGCCATTATGGTGAAGTGTTTTGTTACAGCAGAACAACAACAGTTCAGTCTGACAGTAGAAGAATATTCAAATCCATTTTTGTATTTCGAATGATTATAAAACACTTTAACTATGTTACCAGAGCATTACTGCACTTTAAACCCCTTTAGAGCTCTTGATCAATGGTGATAAAATCTCCATTACCAGAACACTTCCCACTTTCCTTACCTTCTCGTTCTCCTTCTTCTTGGGCAGCCGGCTGTATCTGACCATAGCTGCCTCGTGCTCTGCAGGAGAGAAGAGAGACGAAATAAGGACAAGAAAGAAACTGCAGGCTTGAATTTTTTTTTGTTTAAAGATAGGTTGGGATATGAACTTACCATCCGTGGCAATGCTGAATATTTCCTTCAGTGTGCTTATCTCTGAAACATTTAATATAAAGTAGATAAAAAATATCAGAATTAAGTCCACATCGTTCCTTGAAGTAGAGAACTGAAGCTGTTGGTTGACAAAAAAAAACATACAAACTGAGTCTCTTGCTGAATGTGACATGTGCCTTTTTTGTAAACGTATGAAATGTTCCTAACAAGATAGAAACAAGGTATTGAGCTCTGTACTTTAATATGCAAATCACTACAACAGAGAACAGAATCACACTCTGTTGAAAGAAGAGCAACGTCTCCAGTTTGTGTCCCGCTGGGGGCCCTTTGTTGCATGCCACTTCCTCTCATCAAATCATCTCTTTTTTGTAAGCCTGATAATAAAAGGCATTAAAAAAAAAAAACTCAAACCTACACAGCTTTAATCTTAAAAACAGCCTTATGATACCCTGCATGTCTGTGCACGCTGCCTCACCTGTGAGATCCTTCTCTCTAAACTGAATCAAAGGGAAAACCATGCTGTCTGCCATCTGGTTGGCGAGCTCAGAGTGAAGCGCGTTCAGCTGGATGACACAAAAAGAGATAACACCAAAATATCAACACTTGCCAAGGACACAAACGGAAAAGGAACCCTTGCAGAATAACTTTGGGGATTTCCATTTCACTTCATATGCACAGTGAGATGTGTTATTATTATTTTATGCAGCAATCTGCGAGGAAACATTTTCAGTGAACTGGGTGCACCATATCGTGGAACAGTACGTTCAGTGAAGAGAAGATAAAACTTTCCATTTACTACGATATTGGAAACAGGTCCACATATTGCACACACGAGCAAATCCTGCTTTGCTTCTCTTATCATCAAGCAACCGACTAACAAATGACAAGCCGACGTCCAGTTTAATCTAAATGATTTAGCAAGTGCTAAAGTTCAGTGGATTAGGTGGAGTAGTAGGCCTTATTCTCTCTGTGCAATGAGTTCTCTGTTAATCAAGAGGTAAAGGTCAAGCAAACAATCAACCTGTGTCCTCTGAACATACATGTGTGTGTGTGTGTCGTAAATCCTCTAACGTTCTGACATGGCAGCTTTATGGACCCCCCATGGCTGAAAGTGAGAAGCCCATCTGTTTTGTCTTTATACCTGAGTCTATACTTTTTCTATACATCGATCAATCATTGTACCCACCCACTGTTCCCCTCATGGTGTCTTTATAAAATCAGTTTCTGTCTTTTAAAGAGGATAATACTCCGATCTTTTCACTGAGGTCATTTTCACAGTATGCAGCGAGAGCGCAGGTGCAACACCTTTGAAACATGACAAATAACAAACAACACAGTAGTTCATCATCCCCTCTCCTCTGCTGCAGGTGCACACACACACACACACACACACAAAATATTCACACATAAAACAGAAAAACTGCCAACGCAGGCCTCACCTCCCCTACGGTTTTGGCGAAGTTCTGCAGCGTGATGATTACCTCTTCATCACCTTTTCCAAGGGCAAAATTCTACACAGAAGATGAAGAGAGCATGGAGAAGTTTCAACCATTAAATGTCATAATGTTTCATAGATCTTTCCAGTCTAACTAGAGGCTAAGAAGTAAAAACCAAAAAAACCTGGTCTGCCAGCATTTTCCGGCATATCAAGCATATCATGCTGAGTTTTAGGCCTCTTCAAAATGAGCTAAAACGTGCAGCAAACAGGGAACAGCAGAAAACTTTAGCTCTGCAATTTATAAACGTGTCCCAATAAAGAAGTTCACATATATTTTCCTTCCAGCATGTTTTATTATTCAGTTATAGACCATCTGTGTTGAATACAGAGACACACTAGTGTTTCCATGTTATTTCAGTAGATCTCTAGAGTTGTAGTCAAGACCCCACTGACTGAGACCAAGACATCTCTGAGACCAGAGTGCTCAGAGACCGAGTCAAGACCAAGGCATGGCGAGACCGAGACAAGACCAAGACCATAAATATCACAAAAAAATCTTGTGTACAGGGGGGCGTGTCCCTCATTTAGACCGTAACACCAGGAAGGTTATGGTTGCAACCGGGGGGGGGGAATCTAATTATGAATGAAGTTATTTGTTCTTTTAGAAAGGATGTTTTCCTTCTAATCACAGTAATGACGTGGAAAAACATATCCTGTCTATGGTGGTCTTGAATGGACTTGATTTAAAATCCAGTCCGCCTTAGTCTGAGACCGGGACAAGACCGAGCAAATACGCTTTCGATTCCAAGACGAGACGTTCAGAAAAGTGGTCTAGAGACCGGTATTGAGACCAAGGCCGATCTTTATCAACACAATTACGAACAACAGAGTTGGAAATACGGCCTCCAAAGCTCTCTGCGTTAATACACAATCCAAACTTATTCTGCTATTTATAAATAAATGACACCAAAAACTAAAAGCAGTGTCTCCACTCAGCCCCCTGGAGTGATTATAGGCATATACTACTTTGAGTTTACATGAAGCATTTTCAAATAAGGTAAGCTTGTTAAGGAGTCCGTCATCTCAAGAGAGACTGTAAAACAGAAAAACAACTTACTGTGACAACTGAAGATAACGGCTTTGAGAAATTGTAATTAAAAAAAATGAACTCTTCTAAGCTTAACTATTTTTGCCAACCAACCAGGGCGTTTTCATTTTTGAAAATGTTGGAGTGATAATTAGAGAACAATGTGACCAGTAAGGCGTTTTAAAACTGAGGCATGATCATTCACCCATTCCCATTTAAAAATGCATCCTTGCTCATGGTACATAACTATACATAAATACTTACTTTTTTCTCATATTCCAGAAGTTGCTGTGAGAGCTGCTCTGTGGCCAAGCCCATCTCACTCTGTAAAGGGCAGATAAGAGGAAAAAAAATCAAAGTCAAAAAGGCTCACCAGCTTAACTGTAGCCTCTGTCCCTCTCATTCTCTCTTCAGTCCTTAAATGAATCAACTGTATGTTAAACCTGTGAATATGGGAACATTTCTTCTGAATGGCACACCTTTTAATGTATTTATCATTCATTCATCACGTCTATATCTTAGTTTAATATTTTTCTAGGATCAAAAAATGTGACTCTAACATGATAACCTTCACATATTTCAATTCTTCAAAACCCCAAATCATCTCAAATCAGGCAGGTACAATTACAATTTCTGTTTGTGTAAAAGAAAACAGAAAATAACATTCTTGTGTTTGAACATGTCCCCTTCCACTGAGTCTACATAATGTGTGTCTGTTTGTGTTTTTTGTGTTTACCTGGGCTCCATACACCCGCTGCATTGACTGAAGCAGCTTGTTGGTGTAGTCTGTCAGATTCCCAGCATCCTCCTCAAACACACTGAGCAAGGAGCGAGTCTGTGGGACGCAACAGTCACATACAGTATGTCATGAATACACAGTTCAATGATTTTAGTGATACCACATTTAGCACTAAAAGGTGGGTTAATAGTTAGTTCTTGTAAGATAATTCTTTAGTTAAAAGTATTAAAAGTAGATCGTCTAACAATGAGCTTGACCATGAGGAATGACTACAGAAAACAAAACCTGTTTCTGTGTCAATCATTATGTTGTGATTGTGTTTCAAGGCTGACGGAAACAACTGTGAATGTATCCTTCTATATTTTGATTGAATATCTATCTATGTGTTCAATTCCAGGTAATTAAAGAAACAGAATTCTTTCACCTTTCCATAACTTTGTTTTTCCCCCTTACATGGCCGTGATGTATCCTAGTTATTTGTGATTATGAATCAGTTCTCCCGGTCTCTGGATGAATACACATTTTTAATTTCCACTTCTTCTGACATTTTGCAGGAAACTGAATCAGAAAATATGAGGACATGGGACATGCAATAACAATTAGTGTCATAGGTGGAAATGAGAAATAAAGGAGGGTTGCTGCAATATGCAGACACACAGACAGACAGACAGACAGACAGACGGTCAGACAGACACACACACAGACAGACAGACAGACAGACAGTCAGACAGACAGTCAGACACACACACAGACAGACAGACAGACAGACACACAGACAGAGGCATACTGAGGAGCTGTTTGCAAGTGAAAGTAAGCGCAGCATAATTGTCCTGTAGGCTAGCTATGCAAATTTGGTATGTCCTGTTTGGGTGCACATTTTTTCTTCAATAAACAAGTGCAGCAAGGTAGGGCAGACTTAGCAATGAGGAACACACCCATCGGCTAAAGTCTGTTTACACTTTACTTAAGTTGAATGTCATAAAAAAAAATGTTTTTAAAGTAATTATCTGGAATAATATCAAACCTGTCTGAGTTCACAAGAGCCCAGCTATATTTCTTGTAAGGAGGAACTGCATTATGAAGGACTAAATGTCCCTGCAGCGTGTGTTACACTTAAGCAGAACTGTTAAAGAGGTCAGCCCTGTTTGATGAAAGACTGATGCAATACACTGCAGAAACATGATGCATAACATCAAAGACTTGTCATGTGTTTCACTTCCCAATCATTCACATCTTTGCTCAAGGTTTAGGAATTGCTACTGAACTGTCACACTGAGTTTCAGACGAATAAACACCAAATGATATATAATATTCATCAATACCAACAGCTATCATTGCTGCCCTGTTGCAGGCTATTGACTAATTCCATTGGAGTCCGATAATGGAAACCCCTCCCACATCCTGTCTATCAGGCCCAGTTCGGCTCTAGCACAGAGTCCAAACAAAAGAATTTCACTTCACACGACAGTGGAAAACAACAAGTTTGCAGGAGAGGGTTTGTAATTTAGCTAGGCTTGTGACATGGTAAAATAGTGGTGTGAGTGAGTGAACACTAGAGAATATATCACCCTTCACAGAGAGAGAGAGAGAACCCTGTGATGAAAGTTAGCTTCGTAAAAATACAACACATACACACACAAAAACAATATTTATGACTGGCAGTAGAAATCTATAACAATGTTTACATCGGGAAGTCGCAGCCACTCCTTACACTGGATTATGTTACCATAACAAAGTGTTAATTGAGAGCTGTCATCGAGCAGCCAGCCTACAACGCCAACAAGGTACTGTCTGGGCTAGCAAAGCTAACTTTGCGTTCTGCCTCGTCCTTTACGTGACAATTGTGGCTTTTAAAGGTTTTATAACCAGCAAGGGGCCTACCTGAGGACTGTCCTGTAAGGCGTCCTCCAGGAGCAGTTTGTGATGTACGGCCGGCATCTTGTTAGCGTTGGAGGAAAGGGAACGGCTTGAATTATTGAAAGCGTGGACTCGGTTTCCCAGAGTTCTCCGCGCGTGTGAAAGGAACACGTAGTGAGTTGGAGGCGGGCCCAAGCCCTGATCTCATCCATAGCAACCTGATAGCAACTAGGAAAAAATCAGTTTCACTTTTAATTAAGATTTATATTTTTCGACTCAACAGTGAATTATAAAATGTTCAGAAGACGGGCAGTACAATCTGCCTACAATCTGCCGTATACATGGTGAAGGGACGGTTATTTTAATATCAACAGTGACCCCGTGTGGCCATTTGAAGATTTGCAGAGGTAAATATTCGTCATTTATAATGTGTCTTGTATGGTGCATTTTATGTAGTGTCGGACACATCGGAAAAACGAGATTCCGAGTTGTAACATGCACATGAACACCTGGAACAACAGAATTAAGGTGACCGACTTCCCGACTTGACGTCAGAATCGTCATCAAATGGGGGCTAAATATGTTTTGTTAATGTCAACATACTTTTTTATTAATTCACGTATTGCACATCAACTTTTTGCTCAAATGTAACTTATATAACATTTACATTTCATTGACATTCTTCGTAGCAGCCACGCTGTTTTGTGCTGTTGTTACAATATTCAGACTTTATGAACTGAAATCACGTGAACACACTGAATTCGGAAGAACGAGTTATTAACTCGGAATCTTGGGCCACCCGAGCAGCACTTGAATGCAGCATTTCAATGAAATATTTCAGTCAATGGCAAGGTCGAAAGATACCCAAATTTATTAATTCACTTAACATTGAACAGCAGAATTTTTTAAAACACTGATGGTTCAAATCGACGTTTAATAGCCACTACATGCAAGTTGCAACTAACCGTTAACTAAAATAAATAAATCAAAGTGGAGGGACAATGATCCTCTACATTAGGTTACCATTGACTCTAGCCTATTACATTTCTGACAAAAAACTAACTTATTAAAATGAAATATTTTGAGGACTTTGAAGCCTACGACATTTTTCTAAGATAATCTTGGTATACAACATGTATTAAAATCATACTTGACTGTATTGGATAAAAAACAAGTAGACTAATACCCCCTTCATCTAAACAACTTTAGATGAATGTATAGCCTACTGAGTCATGTATTTAAATAGAAAATAAACTTCTACAATTATTGTCACATTTAAGTTTTCAACCATGATCTTTTGTTTTAATTCTTGTCGTCATGCTTCAGATCATTATTTTGGCATTAGCCTGTGTAGGCCTATGTATAAGTGTATGTAAGCTATATGTAGTATGATATATGCATATGTGTATGCATGTATGTGTGTGCATATATGTTTATACAACTATGAATTATGTTTCTATTTGTTAAGACTTGTATTTACTTGTTTTGTGATTTCAGTTCCAACCCATGTTTTTACATTACACTTATAAAAAGAGCAAAGGAGAAAAAACTCACAGGTTGAGAAGCTGGAATCATAACAAAGGATTTCCTTCACTTTGAGCTGTTTTTTTTTTTAATTAAACAATTAAAATGGTCTAGTCTAAACAATAAATTAACTGGTTGTTTATTCATAGAATTACAAACAGTGCATTTAGGTCTCCAGGGTAATTCATGGGAATTATTCTATGCAAAGTTAAAAAGAACCAACATTTTGAATCCCATTTACCTCTTAAGACCTCGAAGTAATCATCATCCAGCTCTCGTCTTTTTTCGTCTCAGTCATAATTGCCTTATTTCAGGCAGAGCATGTAATGTTCTGAATATTGTTGGACTGGCTAATTCTCTTATTTACTTCACACTTCCTGGAAAGGCTGCACACATGTGAGAAAAAAAAACATCCTTTCCTTGACTGAATCCATCCTGCATGATGAAGTGAGCAGTCACCATGCTGATGCGTTCACCAAATGCCAGCTCCTGTGACTGACAATGTCCTCTAATGTCATGCTCACTCTTTTACTAAATGTGATCTCATTTGCATCCACTACTATACTGTAAATTAAAAAAACTAAAAAAAACATTCTTACATCTAACAGCTGTCCAATGTAAAAAAATGAATATATCTACATTGAAAACCCTGCATAATCACAGGCACACAAATCTAATTTCCTCCTGTCGAATAATTCAATTAAAGTGTATGAAAGGTTACGCAGAGTAGACAGCTTCTTTGTACTTAAACTGCTTTAATCTACAAATCACGAACAAGTGACCTTCATTACTCTGAAGTTCATTTTCCAGTGACTGAATCAAGATAATGAACGATATCAAAAGGGTTCTGTGTTAAAGTTAAAACAGTCTTTTTTTTAAATTGAATTGTGTGGAAGTAATGAGGAAATAAGCTTTCTTTATAATTACAATTTGAAAAAGTATGTTCTGGTGACTTTTCAGGTTCAGGTGAAGTCGTCACATTGTTCAAACTTCTAAGATTGAATTGCACATGGTTTTGGCCTGTTAGAGAACAAAGCAGCAACACTAAAAATGTGACGTTACCTGACCAAAGATATTTTATTGTCTACGTAACAATCTATTGAACTTTGGATGGTCACCTCTTGATAATTTAGGCAAGCTGTGACAAGCTGTGCTTCCTCATCGGGCTCCCAGGCAGCCTGAGCAGGAGCACATTCCTTCCTCCCCAGTGGACCTCTGTGGTTTAATTGGTAAAGTTGAGGCTCTAAATTAGATAAGGCATTTCAGCACTGACTTTGATAATTAAGTGTGTTTGCTGGCAAGGCTAAGCCTGGCCTATAAAAAGACATGCTTAATGTCAATGGAACTACGAGTAAGATTAAACAAAGCAATGATTCAGCTGAAGAAATAACCTCTCAGCAGAAAGTTAAAAAAAAAAAAAAAAAAACTTCAAGAGTGCAGACCTTTTTGATTATAGCCCTTATTCTTTCTTTCAAGTTGATTATTGTGCTTTTGCCCTCTGTAGAAAGCTAGCTTCCCTGAAAGACTGTACAGCTGTATTTTGAGCTATATGCTATTATGGTAATATGCTAAAATGCTCACAAAGATAATGCTATGTGACGATTTGGCTGTATTGGTTGTTATAATGCTAAATTATATTAAATGAGCATGGTTAGCATACTTACCACGAAGAAATGTTCCTTTCATACCAAATTTGTATTAGGCAGTTCCACCTATATATTGCTATACACTTCAATATTGGTGTTAGAAGGCTAGTCTAGACAGAAAGAGAAAAAACAAAAAAAGTTGGCGGTTCAACCCTCATGAAACTTCAACTGTTTTTCAGTGAAATTGATTCGTGCCATCTAAAAATATCAGCAGAAATCAAAAAAAACGACAACAGGTGTGCTGTATGATTTACATGACTGGCGCTAAAATTGCACAAGTACAGAAAAAGAAACTGAGGAATACCCGCACTTGTTAAATTAGAGAGCAGGCCAGGCATTGTGCAGAAACCAACTCCAGTTAAAGGGACATGACAGTTTGTTTGATTGATGGGTGGATCTGGACCACCTTTAAGAAATGCACACACAAAAAAAACACACATTGGTGTTATCAATATCGATTTTTCAGTAAATGTGTCATATCTTTGTACAAACAAACCTTGTACATGCAAATTCTGGTGAGGTGATGCACAGGGCACTAATCTCTCAACCCATCGGCTTTTACTGTATCTGATGATGATTTAACCCCCGAGAGGAACAGTCAATTTTTCTGTGCCTATGGTGCAACATGTGGTAATTAAGATAAGCCAAAATATTTTCTCTTCCTTAAACTGGTCATTGTCCATGGCATGGAGAAACAATGTCTTCACTAACATGCGGATATATATTTAAAGAAATGTAACAAAGAGTTGTCAGATGATTGCTGACAGTTCTTCCACCTTTTGCTCTGCACCCATGTTTTCCTGCACCTAGTCAAAGCTTCAAGAAATAAAAAGTCGTAGGACATTTGTTGTTAAATAATACTTTTTTTTTCTTTTTTTGTGAAGAAAAATGCAAGCAAGATATGATTAGTTAAATAATGAACTTCAGAGGATTTGGCAGAGGGATTCTTGTTTACCTTTGTTTACCTTAGGTGGTTCAGGCCAGCTGTTCCTCCTTGTTTCACAGGCTGCCAGCTATTGCCTTATACTTACCTTCATATAAACAGATATACGTGTTCATCGATCTTTTCATGTTACTAACTGCCAGTTACTTAGGACTTTTCCTGTACAGTGGTCTAATGGTGTCGATCTGATAAATCTGTGGAAAAGTACGATTTCAGTATAAAAATGTACTAATCCTGTAGCGCTGATTCTTCTTTTGTATCAGATATATATATATATGCCTCGGTTTCATGAGAGTAAATGATATTATTTACCAGCAATTTCATGGTCGTTATATTTAGCCATCTTTTAACAAACAATCTTGTAAACTTAACAATAATTTGATGGGATGTAGATTCATAGAATTATAAACAGTACATTTAGGCTTCCAGGCTCATCTATGGAAACCATTTTGGGAAAACATCATTTTCAAAGTTAAGAACCAAAATGTTGCGCATCCCATTATTAGGATACGATATTGAACCTGTCGCACTCACAAAAAACGTAGAGGAGAAAATTTCATCTCAATTTGATTTCATTTTGCAGAGGATTATGCTATTGAAAACTTTTCATTTGGTCTCACAGCCACGCAGACTTCTCAAGTGTGAACAAGAGAATGAATTTCACTGATGGAGATTGGTAATAAAAGGCGGTGTGAGCTCCAATCATATGACTGCATCTAGCCTGACAGACAGCAGTGTGACAGATGAATAGAGGAAAAGAGATGGAATGAGATTTATCATGTTGTTTCAGTAACAGCTCACAAATTTCCCCCTGGGATTAATAAAGTATTTCTGATAACCTAGCTCGATGCTTTTGGTGCGAAAAATACTTTTTATGTTCTTTCATTGCAAGCACTCAGACAAGTGTGATGTGTGTCTGTAGAAAATAAAGCTCCGCTCTGTTTCAGCACAAAGGATAATTTGGGGATTTTACAGGATGTCACACACAAACACACACACGCACGCGCACACACACACACACACACACACACACACACACACACACACACATACATACACACAGATATATTGATGCCCCTCAAATGTGTTGATTTTTTTCCACCTTTATATAAAAAGGGAGCTCCCCATTGGTTGAGTCTCACCCCACCCTCCCCCTCCTCCCCCCCTGGTTTCCAGGGTAACCATGTCAGGGAGAGGAATAGAGCAAATCATGTGAGAGTATAGCATCTTCCTCTCCCTCTCTCTCTCTCGTTCTCTCTCTCTCTCTCTCTCTCTCTGCCTCATTTTCTCACTTGGTGTGTGTGTGTGTGTGTGTGTATGTGTGTGTTTGTTTTGTGTATAAAAGCCTCTCTCTCCATGCTTTCACTTCACTCCTGTAGCTCCCTATTGCATTGCAGAGAGGAGCAAGAACTGAAGAGTGGAGAGGGGGGGACACGACCAGAGGAAATCTCTGTGTTACAGTGGGAGACATTTCTTTGACCTTCCCTCTTTTTTCTCTCTCTGTCTCTCTCTCTGTCTCTCTCTCTCTCCCCCTTACTCCCTGATCTCCACATGTTTTTCGGGTCTCCCTTTTTTCTGCCTTCTCCTTCTTTGTAGACGTCTCTGCTCTGCTTGGACGGTGGCTGCATTGATGCAAAATGGGTTGTGGCAATTCCTCAGCCACCAGCACATCAGGAGGGGGTAAGCGTATTTAAGAATAATGCATGTGTTCATTTGTGTATACATATGTATGTATGTACTGTATGTATGTATGTTCGTGTGTGTGTGTGTGTGTGTGTGTGTGTGTGTGTGTGTGTGTGTGTGTGTGTTTGAAAATGGGTTAGTGGGGAGGTGAGCTGTCACTGTAGCTGCAACAACATGAGAGGCTGTTTTGAATGTAAATGAATGTCATGACATACCGTTGCATTTAGTGTATGTCCCTAGATGTGTCAATGCATGTGTGGGTTTTTCAGTGTGTGTGAATGTTGTGACCTAAATGTCTTTATTTCCTCCAAAAATAAAAGGAAATCTTGCTGGTATTTTTTAAATATTGCTTCAAATGCTTAATTTCTCCCTCTAATGTTCGTCAGTGTGCAACATGGAGGCTCCCACTCTTCAGTGTGTGTTTGTGTCTCCTGAGGGGGATTTACTGGTGAAAAGGATCTCCTATATTGAAGTATAAGGACACCCCATGTAGCTTCAGAAACAGGCTTCATAGAGACATAATGACTGTGACACTGGGGTTACAATGTTAACACCTACGCTATGTGAGAGTAGGTAGTGCGTTCTTTCTTTTGTGTGTTTGTACTGGTTTCCATGGATTTTTTGGATAAAAAGCAAGCACTCGCAGCGGTATTTAACAGTCTTTGTCTCCCTTGATGACTGGTGCTGGTTGTGCAGCTTTGAAATACTCCATCAATGACTAGGTTTCATTCATAAAGACTTTAGAGGACACATTCGATGAAGAGAATTGGGTAAACTTGATGTTTTACCAGATCTTCTGCCTTATTGTGGCTTGACCTCAAATAACACATCTACCTGTTAACTTGGGCTGATACCTGTGTTCAATTATACTAAGCAAATCTCTGAGCACCACAGACAAATAAAAGTGATATTTAGGTTAAGGTATCTGCAGGATTACTTCAACACAACGGCCTATTAACGCTGTATTGTGTGTGTGTGTGTGTATGTGTTTGTGTGTGTGTTTGTGCCTATGTAAAGGTGTCTGCTTGTAGGTATCTAATCAGTGCCTGCCAGGCGTGTTATTAGAGCCACAGACAGCTCCGGGGAAATGAAACTCATCATTGTCTTTTGCTCCAAATTTGATGTACTTCGAAGCTACACCATCTGTAAACAACATCTTATGAAGTGTCTGCGTTTGCTGTGAGAGTGGCTTGTTTGTCCATGAAGAACATAACAATAGCTGTGTTCATTTCTGCACTGTAAGTCTTATCCCATTTTTTGTCTCCATCTTAGAGGTCAGTGTTCAGCACAATGTCAAGGACGTGTGACATGCTGTCACTTTGACAAATGTGCATTAGTGGCTGCACTACTCACATTTGCCAGTTGACATGAGGCCAAAAAGGAGACTGTTTCCTAGAAAAGCAGAAGTCTAAATAGAAGCACCTTCTGCTCCTATTTCATATTGATTTAATGGAGTGTGTTGGGTAAAAAGAAAATCTTTACACTGCCCAATTAGCATTCATGAGCAGCTGGGTCATGGCGGTGGAGTGGTGGTTAGCACAGTTGCTTCACAGCAAGAATGTTGCTGGTTTGAATCCTGGGCCAGCAGAGGTGACTGTATCTCAGAGTCAGCCATCTTTCAATCGCAAGGTTGAGGATTCAATCCCCAGCTCCTATAGGCTACATGCCAGAGTCTCCATGGGAAGGCCACTGAACCCCAAATTGCTCCACTTAGCATTAACATTGGAATGTGAATGTGTATAAATGGGATTCATTATTACTGATGGGCACTTTATAAAGCATCCTCTGCCATCACTGTGCGAATGTGTTTGTGTGAATGGGGGAATGTGACATGTAGTATAGAAGTGCTGTGAGTGGTTAGAAGACTAGAAAAGCACAATTTGTACAATTACATCCATTTACCATTTTGTCTTTTTTTCCAGAGTGATTTTATAAACTGCTTATGAATTCTAAATTAACTGGATGAAGAAATGTGTGAGCATTAATTTCAAGTGGTTTGCGTCCATTAAAAGGATAAGATAGGATAGTACTTTATTGATCCCCAGAGGGGAAATTCGGGGAAACGTATATCGAAAGTGATTCAGGAAGCCTTGAATCATGTGGTGACCGCCTCAGTACACTCTATATCCCATTGCTCATCCCATAGTCTTATGCACCCAGATGTGCACCCTTGGATATGAATGCGCTTTTGTCAGTCTACTGAATAGGTCCCTGTGTTATGCTAGTAGACTCAGACAGTTACTGTGAATGAAGGCATTGCATTCCTGTACTGTCACAAGGATAACATTCACTGTTCCTGTGAAATGTGGATTCTCCAGTTTTATATGATTGCATGTTATTCTTGTAGCATCTTTTCAAGGGACATTTCTACACTGATACTCGACATTATGGCATGGAAAAATTCTTGAAGAGCTGAATTGAGGCCTTTGTTTCCCCTGCTGTTCTGAATATGATACAAGGTCAGACAGAAAGTTTGATTATCTTTAAACTGTATGATCTCATTTTGCTTCAAACCAAGCTTCCTGTGGCACAGCAAAGAATAAACTGTTGTCAAACCATGAGTGAATTGAATGAATCAAACTGTTTCATTTGAGGCATTTTACACTTAATGCTTTATTTCAGTGTATAGCACATCCTCTGTTACCCCTCAGAGCATTGGTTCCCAATCTGGGTTGGCCTGGTGTGTGTGTGTGTGTGTGTGTGTGTGTGTGTGTGTGTGTGTGTGTGTGTGTGTGTGTGTGTGTGTGTGTGTGTGTGTGTGTGTGTGTGTGTGTGTGTGTGTGTGTGTGTGTGTGTGTTTTATTCGCTGTCAGGTTCATCCAAAAACATGTAAAACAGAATATGGTTATGTGATTTGTGGTAGGATTACGCTTGTTATGAATTGCCTCCAGTGTTAACAAATACCAGCTGTTTGATACAGATCACCTGTTGTGAAGCGAGGCCTGTTTCCCGTCCTGACAGTCCTGAATAAAGGAAGCGGTCTCTTTAAGGCTGGACCACATCATTTCTCTTTATCATTGCCTGTGAAGCATTCAAAGCCTCTCCTTGAGTCACTATGATCAATACAATAGTACTACCAGTGTCATTCTGTTAAATGGAGTTAATGTAGGACTCGGGATCGGGAGCAGGCCCAAGCCGCACCTCCAATCACCTGACAAGCCCTCTTATACTGAGCCATCCCACTCCACACTGTTTGTCTCAGTTCTTCGACGACGACCCACCCTCCCTTCCCTTCCTCTCATCCAATTATCCCTCTCTCTCATCCCTCCATCTCTTTCGTCTAATTCTAGGCACAGTCTGAGCCGTGATCCGCTCGGGCAGAATTATGCTTGAGATGGAACCCCCATCCTGAGTCTCTGCAGTCAGTCCAACCTCCCAGACTAGCCATCTGACAACATCCTCCTCCATCATAACTTTTACCTTAGCATATATTCATCTGTCGCATCATTCATACGACCTATCATTAAATATCTAAAACGTATTTGGTTGTGGCAAGGTCCTTTCTAGCGAAATAGTTAATTCATGCAACATGTCTTGACACAGAGAGCCATCCGATGTGTGATGAGACAGATAAGTGGAGTTGAAGTTGCGATGTACTATATCGTGACTTTTGTCAACTGTCTTTGTTATGCTTGGGTGTCTTTGGTTAACCTTACCTGGCTGTTGAATGGTGGCCTTTGTAAGATACTGTGGTGATGCCAATGGTTGAGAAAACACTAAATAATAATAATAATAATAACTTAGATTTATATAGCGCCTTTCATGAACGACGCTATTACAAAGTTAAACACTTAATCATTGGAGAGGTAACACATTCTCTCTATGCTATTCACACTGAAGGTTGATTCTTGTCTTTTCATATGCTTTCAGGGCCAGCAGACGCCTCCAAAGATGTGTAAGTACATCACTTCTTTTCTTTCATTTCACAGTAGGCCTATGCATGTAGTTCATCAGAAATACCTCGAGGCCTCACTCATCCAGAACACTCCACCCACACAGTATACACCTGTGATGTGGTAAGGTATTGTTCTGTACATGGCCTTGCAAGGATGTTATACAACTGTTACAATAAAAAACATCTCATAATAAAGACCATTAAACCATTATATTGCTGGAACATTGATTATTAAAGCAACAATATGTAACTTTTCCATCTTCCAATAGTAGTTTCAAAGACGATCTAGTAGTACCGTACAATAACTTTCAACAGGCAGAATAGAGTCTCTCTCCCACGTCCACAGATCTCCCGATAGCGCTATGTAAGTTTTGCAGCGGGCGGTGTCATCATTTTCTCATGTTTAGCAGCTTTAACAGGTGTAAAAAGTCATCTAAGCCAAGTTTGTTTTAAGGTCCAGGCATACAAATAAATAATAAATTAAACCATCTACAGCGGGCTGTAGATGCTAGCAAAGTCATATTTGGACAAAATCCAGTAATTATATGTACCTTGTCAGTCGACATGGGTCTTTGGCTCCTCTGCTTGTTAAAAGAGCACAGTGTGTTTTACAACCATGCAGTTACACTCAGAGACCTTCAGTGGGCGCCAATGGGCACCAAACAGAATTCCTACATATTGTTGCTTTAAGTACATCATTACACACATCTTTATCTGCAAAATTTGCTACAGCAGTGCGTGCAATTTTTTTTAAGTTGCATTAAGTTAAAAATGAGAGATATGAACTTTTGTGATGAATGTTGATGGGTTTGTTTTGCGTATCAAAGATGGGTAATTAATCAAAACTCACAGAGAAAGGCACTGTGAATGTAAAAAAAAAAAGATATTTTTGAGCACTGTGTTAACTCCTGTTCCAAGATGAAATATACCACTTATTACATTTCACTCCCATGTGACACTAATGATGATTTCAGTATTAATTGTGTGTGGTTCAGTTACTGTATAGTGGTAAAGTCTGTAGTGATTCATAGTTTAATAAACACTGCCTTTTTTTATTTTCTCAAAGGTTGCTCATCCCTATCCACCTTTAACACCAGAAACACCAACTCTACGTTAAAAAAAGTGTGATATTTGATCATGAAACGATGTCTTCAATGACTCTTCTTTTTTTTTAATCACTGTTTTGGTTTTTTTTTAAAAGTGTTTTTCTGTCTACCGACCATTCAGCCAGTGTCAGAGGACAGGCTGTCCAAAACCATCAACAGCTTTACGTCTATCAAATCTATAGGAGGGGCAGCTTTTCCTAGAATAAGTCAGAGCGCATGTGTTTGCGTGTGTGTTTGTGTGTGTGTTTGAGTGTAGTGCTCATATATGTCTGTTTGCCTGTTGATAGCTATCTGCTCCGCCAGCTCAGGACCCATGAGAGCTGACAGCAGCACACTACTGACTCACTGAAGCTAATCACTGCTTCCTAGGACTCTACGACACAGCATAATACACACATACACACTCACACACACACACGCACACACACACACACACACACACACACACACACACACACACACACACACACACACACACACACACACACACACACACACACACACACAGAGATCACCGTTAGTGAAACACAAAATTAAAGGAATAACACAATAACACACCCGAAAGCAAAACTACAAATTAGATGAGGCAGCTTTATGTCAGCACCCGAAAAGCAAACAAACAACAACATGAAAAAAGATGTGGTCATTGGAAACTGGTATTCCAGTCTCCTGGTTCCAAACCTGAAACAAAAACAGGCGAGTCAGTCTGATTAGTTGTTCATAACTCCTGCAGAGAGAATTAGTAATGTTCCCTACGGGGCTAAAGCTGCATAGGTCACATTTTTCGCAGCTACCTGATTGCTCTTCCACAGTCGAGTGTTTCCTATGTCTCATTAGTTTTGTCTTTTCTTTTTTTTTTTTTACAAGTTTTGATGTCTCCTGTGCTCCTAAGAGCTGACCTGACCTGTGCTTCTTCTCTCAATCAGGACAGAAGATCCCACGGTAGACGATGAGAAAAGAAGGTATTTTGCTAATATTTTCTAAAATGCCCAAAATTGGATTGACAATATGGTTTATTCTGATGTGATATGCTTTTAAGTATTTATCTTTGACGGAAGACACTTTTGTCTCATAATTTAAAGCAGAGCCATAAATAGAAAGGGTCCCCTGCCATGACTATTAACTGTCATAAGGTGACACATCAGACATCAGTTATGTATATATTTTATTCATGCAGGAGAGATAAAATGCCAACACCATTAATATCAATATTCATTTAAATAATATCATTATGTTTTTATTTACACCAGGTCAACCAGGTAGGTGCCATATGGACTTTTTTGGGGGGTCGGGGAGCTCACCCAGATCCCATGCTTTTTACATTGGGAGATGTCATTACTATATCTGCATGCATCAAACATATCAAATGAATCCTGTAATGGGTTGGAGTGTCTCTGTTTGTTGGCCCTTGGCCTGGTCCATAGCTAATAGACAAAACCTTCAGCTATTTACAGAAATCACATTAAAAAAAAACACAAACTATCAGAATATTAAACCTGTTTTAAAATATCTGATTTAACAAAAAATACTTTTCATCAATCACATGCATAACAACTAAACATATAGCCTATCATGCCCAGGTGCTGTATCTTTCAATAACATTAAGACCAATAGAGTAGCTAATGTATTTGTTAAAAAGAGACACTGTATTGAATGAGAACCACTACAACGTAATTTCAGTTTTTCAACATTTGATTTTTTTTTGGTCTATTAATCAGTACAGTGTTCTCCTCTTCCCTCAGGAACTATGGCGGCGTATATGTAGGTCTACCTGCGGACCTGACTACCGTGGCTGCCAGTCAGTCTAAGTCTACACATAAAGGTAAACACCTATAAATGACCACAGCCCTGCAAGTCCTGTATTATAGAAAATGAGCATGTAGAAGTGAAGCAAGCAGCAGAGGGCATGGAGAGAAATGATCCCAAGTGACTGAGCCACCACCACTTCATAAAACCACATGTCTGCCTGCAGCATTTTATGTTTAATTTGACCTTTATTTTGACTGAATCTTAATGAGAAACATCCTCTTCACCGTTACAGTTTGGTTGCTTATATTTGGTTGGCAGCATTTCATTAAAAAGTACAAGAAAATATACAAAAATGTTTTTTTTAATCAACATGGACCTTACTATTTCTATGATTTATCAAGTGTTACTCCCTTTCTTACAAAGCTAAGGAAATTATAAAGTTATATAAATTGGGACATTTTGAACAGTTATGTGACCTGTATTAAGAAATTATGAAAACATTTAACCCTGCGGTTGTCATTTTCAATCCTAAAACCTTTGCCATCATTATGTGTGTCCTTGTGAGTATCGAGGTTAAATACATCAATGAGTAAATTGCATTGCACTACCTGCACTTCACCTTGCCTTGGGTATTTTTGAGGCAAAAACACAAGACCTAGAAATCTGTCAAATGAATATAAAATATCCGATTAAGATTCAGCACTCATTCTCTTTTTCTCTTTGTTGTAGACTAACAGCAACTGAAAGGAACCACAGGTACTTGTGGTTTCATTTTCAAAAAGTCTTACTTTTCATTTTTTCACTTTAACTGTTTGGTTCTTTGTCAAATGACTCACATGAAGGCTAAATACACTGTTTTTGTTGCCACAGGATCCTGCGTATTCATTCATCCAGAGACACTCACATCACTTAATACAGTCTCAGCCTGTTTGAGCCAGGATGTGGACAGCTTGCCAGAGCACATTAGACGCCCCCTCATGGAGTCAGGGGGGGCACAGTGATGCAGGGGTGCGGAGTGGAGGTCTTGAGACAGCATCCATCATCAACCTTAACTTTGCAAAAAAAGCAGATGGGCATGGGAGCGGACAAGCAGCCTCCCTGAGACTGGCAGCAGCTGGCTTTGTGACAGCCATCTTTGCTTCTCTGTCACACCGCTCGCACGTCCTCTTTCTTTCTCAGGGGGAGACAGCGGAGCCAGTCAACTCTATGAACTGTCTTGGACTTGCGCACATTCCCAACAGCCCCCTGCAAAAATAATCACTGCTCCGTTGTTTCTCTGAGGACGTCATCAATGATTCATTGTGTGGCTGAGACAGAAAGTTAGAGAGACAGAGAATAATCTCAGCAGCTAGTTTTCTTTTTAAAGATGTCCCCAAATGTCCCTGGATGTGTAAAGCAGTGTGTACCTGGTGTTGCCACTTAACTTGTGCCCCAGACTTGTTATGTAACGTCATCATCATATGACTCATGATACTCTCTCTCGTTCCTTCTTTTGCCCTCCCTCTCTCTCTCTCATGCTCTCTCAGCAGCTGCTTGTTTTTCTTTGATTCTAGGGCTTCTGGGTAAATCACACAGCTCCTATAATCTTTCCCAGAAGCAGTTTGTTTATATCTCATAACACAAATGTGATGTCATGTAAAATGTAAACAAAGGAAGTCTATTAGCAATGACAGAATCCATGACTATATATTATATCCTCCCTTGTTTTTTATAAATCGATTGTCAATGTATGTAGATCTTGTTAGAGTCCATTTTATACAATATATAATCTCACACTTTATTGTGAAGGGTGTTCTTCTCTATGTAATACACTTAAGGTAAAGCTAGGGCTAGGTGTTTTTATTTTTTTTAAATTGTCAACATTTCCCATGTGTAGGCTTAGACCACTTGTACTTTGGTGTGACACAAAATTCTCATCACAAGGTCCGATCACTTGGTGCTATATAAGTTTTCTTTTATACTTTGACCTACTTTAGCTGAGTCTTTCACTTCAACTGAGTCGAAGATGATACAACCTTGGACACATATTTGTTATAAAATTTATGGGTCCTATTTTATTTAAATCTGAACTTCCCACACAAGGATCAGGAAAGTCTTTTTTTCCCCCCTTTCTTTTTTAAAATGTCTTTACTTTCTGTCTTCTCAGGTTCCAAGCTTTTTTTGTTTCAACTGATGATTCACATCCATGTAGAACGGAGTTGAGAATGAATAGATTCATTCAAAAGGCCCAACTATTTCCCAAAGCAGCAGTAGTTTTTTTTACAAAAAGATTCCTCGACAGCAGTGAAAAGTGTGCTTTTTGGGACTATTTTCAGTTGTGGATTAATACACATTTGTGTTATCGTTAGTGCCCTAGTGAGTATTTACAATAACAGGACAGTGTCTGACCTCATTTTCCACTATATAGTATAATTTACAGCTTTGCTACCTTACTTTTGATACCAGGTTATTCTCTGATAACTTTTAATGTAAATGTTCTCAGAGGTCAAAGCAATCGCATGGCTATGAGAGTAACATTGATTCAAATTGGGGTCATGCTACAGAAAATAGAATAAGCATTGACTAAGCGCTTTTTTAGTGACCATTCTAGTTGTGATTCTCTCTCAACAATCAATGGAGTGTTTTAACTAGACCATATTAGAGGTGATACTTAAAAATAGCACCAAGCACTATCCATTTCTTTTGCCAGTGGAACAAAGACAAAGAACCGTTTAAAGCATGTCTGGCCAGTAAGCGTTAAGCCATACCATTGTGTATAAAAGGAGCCATTTGTGGAACACAATAAATCTATAGTGCCCTTGTTCATCATAATGTCACCCAGTACAGCAATATGACTCACTGATGTATTTTACAAGAGGTCTATAGTGCAGGAGAATGAGCGACTGTATATCAAACTTCTGCTTTCGTAAAGCTCTATATGTGTTCGTCGGACCAATCCATTGTTTTTTTTCATGGGATTTGTTGACAACAAGAAAAATATCACCAACCTAACCTTCCCACAAGAAATCTCATCACAGTATTCTCAGAAATACAAAAAAAACAGTTACAGCTGGGACAAAAGTCATTTTTCAGCCAGGCCCTTGACGGCCCTCTCCTCTGATGAATGTACAACATCCTCCACTCACCAGGAGCCCAGAGGAGGATGGAAATAGGCCAACTTCAGACACTTGTTATCAAGAGATGTTCTTTTTCGTGCGACACAAAATGGTTTTATTTGCCTTTGTGTGTCTGTGTGTGTAGCATTAAATGAGCAATCGTATAAAAACAAAGACTTCTTTCACCATGCCTAAACACAAGCTTACTGTTTACCATCTGTTACCGTCTGTTTAAGTGAAACTAACTAGCTTCCATTATCTGTCACATTGATACAAAAGGATTTCATGTAGTGTCTTATGATTACAAGCCATTTGTTAGCTCACATTCTTCCAGCGTTTACACTGTTGATCTGCGACAGAGATATACAGTGATCTACTGTATACAAAAGGAGCGGTTTTATGAACTGTTTAGTTTACAGCACATCAGTACTGCAGTTTGCCTCCAGCATTGTAGCACTAATTTGATCAAAACCCCATCTGAGACGTGATATTTTTGGTGTCCCTTTTCTCAGAAGCCTACATCTCCGTCCTGCTGCTGCCTCAGTCGCTCTGCGTGAGTCCGCACCAGAGGCCTCTGGCTTTGACAGCATGTTGCACCGCTTGTCTCTCCCTCTTTTATCAACCACTCTTTGCCCTTTGTGGCTGATCCTCCTGTATATGATGAATGCCGTTGCCTTTGCCCTATTCAATTAGTCCAGCAGGGACACTAGGGCAAAATGTGGATCCCTTAAAATGCCACTGTGGTGCATTGTGGGATAGTTAAACAAAGCTGTGGTAAGCAGTATGTCATTGAATGTTGTTCGGGTGGGCTGTGTCTAAAGTAGTATATTCTGCATTATAAGAAGTAGTTGAAAGGAATACATATATTCTCTTTCATACCAGAGTTAGATGTGAAGATTGATATGACTTTCATGTCTGTATGCTATATATAAAGCTACAAGTAGCAGCCGGTTAGCGTAAACCCTTTTCACACATACAGAAATCTCCTGAAAAACTCCGGAGATTTGGCTACCCGGAGGTGCTTTAGGCATTGTGTGAACGCAAAAAGCTGCATTTTTCTCGCGGTCTTTACCTGGAGTTTCTCCGGCCAGACCCCTAGTATTTTTTTTCTTCGGAAAATCCGAGTGAGCTGATGTCTGAACGCGGCAGCATATACTCCGCAGATTTCAACTCGAGCCAATAGAAAACGGCTTTAGCTTACTGTAGCATATTGACTGAAACAAGAGGGAAATAGCTAGCCTAGATCTCTGCGGAAGTTTTCAAACCAACCTACCACAACCATGTCTCTCGTTTTAATGTTACTTTACCACTTTTCTTATCATGTGGTAAAAGCAGCATATCACTTGATTATGTGTACAGACAAGAGTCTTTCTTTGAAACATTACATTAATTATACAGTACAATATGAGCTATTATCAAGTCGAGTCCAAAGTCATGAAATTTGTGACTCGAGTCTACACTTCTGGTTGTACTACTTCAGTGTTTGCTAAGAGATTGTTACTGTGGATAGTTTTGAATTCAGGGGTGTGTCCAAACTCCAGCCTGTGGTGGCGTTTAGGCAATAACTTACTTTATGTTTAAGTTAGACTTTAAACAGGACGGACAGCTACGTCTTATTCACTGCTGACATTTTCTGTATGTAACATAGCCACACACATTTGATTAATGCTGATGTCACTGAAGAGTGGAAATGGCATTGCAAGAAAGCCAATTTTGACACAAAATGCTTAGTCAGACATTACACTTTTATACAAGGCTTTTTAGTAACAACGTAACTGGTCAGGTACATTTATTAAGGTTTCTTTTGAATGTTTATAGAAAAAACTGAATTTATTGGCATTGTGTGTTTTGTTGTTGCATCAGCTCATCTTTGTGGTATGAATCTTCTCATGTTACTTATGTTGCACAATAGCAGAAAAGTTAATTTTTCAAACAGTCAGACATCCCCTTCAGTGTTTGGACTCACAAGATCCTTATGGTTTTGGACCATTTGAATTTGTATAATTATTTTCTCACACTGAAAAAGACTTGAAGTTGTGATAAAAAAAAAAAAACGGTGTCTCTTTGTGATATCGACCACTGAAAGATGTTACTGTTACAGAGGTGATGACTGAGTTGATAGAATTCTTTAATGATGTTTTACACTGAAAATCATAATTGGCTGTTCATTGTCTCTTGTTCAAATGTTTTGTCTTGACTTTCATTCACTGATGTTCTTCATATGTCAGAGTTTTATAATAAATGTCCCCACAAACCAATTCATCAACTATGCTGACATGAGGTGAATAAAAAAAACATGCCTGCCTCTGACAAACTCATTCATAATCATCTGATTTGATTATTTATGATTAAAGACTTTTATATAGACCTGCTCCATACACAATATTTTGTCTGTGCGTATTGTTAGTTCGTATTGTATCTATTATTTTTTTTTTTTACATATTCTATAAAGAAAATGCAGAATCTCTAGAAAATGCCATAATTTTAGACATTTTGGAAAATAAGTCAGGAAACATTGTTTGTCCTTTGAGCCAAAACAGGAGATACAAACTACACCTAAATCATTTTTCACAGTAAAAATCAAAACAACTAGGAAAAGAATAACATTATCTTCATGGATGGAAATTATAAAATGCAATCCCTCCATAGATATTACATTTAAAAAGCATCACCGACCCATAACATGTAATATCATCAAGCATTATAAAATGTGATATTCCATTCAACAGTGTGATTGTTACATCAATACAAACTAAGTCATTGATTTCCTCCCCTCTACATGAGACTCCCTCCAGGTGAATGTGACCAGTGTTCTTTGAATTGGGCACTGATACAAATCTGTATGTTTGTGTGTTCCTGAGTGAGTGTGTGCCTGTGTGTGTGTGTTTGTTTGTGTGTGTGTGTGTGTGTGTGTGTGTGTGCCTGTGTGTGTGGGTCTCAACTGTGAGGGCTACGTGATGGAGAACACGTCCTTAATCAGATCATCTGTGCATCTGGCCCAACGAACCAGCCCAGCTGCTTTTCCTCCTGCTGATATTCGAGTCAACATCAGTGTTTCTTTTTGATCCACTCTCTTGGCAGTTGTCTCTGCTTCACCTCAAGTCTACTTCAGATTCATGATGAACGATTGGAAAGAAACAAAGATCACTTTATTTGATCTAACTTTTAATTTGGATTCTTAATAAGTAATTTATCACAACAGACATAGACATAAGAATTCATATTGTTCAAAGACGCCATGTTCTTAAACGTATGTCTGCATAATGGATAGTTTTCCTTCAATACTTGTCAATAGAGCTCTTAATACAAACAGTCAAACTAACCAACGGTTAAATTGTTATCAGAGGTGTTTTAGTGGTTGATAAACCTTTATCTATATGTTTAAGTACTTTTCATGTGCACCCTGCACAACTGACAAATCAATAACACACTTAAAAAGTTAATGTGTTTTGTTGGTGCATATCGGCTTTGTAGAGAATCATCATACATTTTCATGATAGAACAAAACAAGTGAAAAGAATAGAATAGATCTTTATTGTCATAAAAACAACAAAAAACAGTTTAGCAGCTCTTGTCAGTGGTGGCACAGACAGACACAAAGGAATAATAATAATGTAAACAAACATTTAAAGCATATCATAAAAACAAAAGTTTAAAACACTGAAGTCTAAAAAAAGCTCTAAAAAGAAAGTACAAATAGTGTAAAGTAACAGTCAAGATCAATGTACATTAAACAGTATAAGGCAGTAATGCAGCCCTTATAAAATAGGATCACTTCCATTACATGTACAGTCTTGAAAAAGACTAATTTTTATGATTTCATTTATTAAAGTTACTAATTATGTAAGAGAAAATTAACAGTTTAATATCTATGCATGTAAAAAATGTATTAGAAGTAACTCCACTTATCACCACTAGATGTCACTGCAGCACAGTCAAAGCTTCAACCCTGCCATCAGCTTTAAGATCCTGCTCAACCTAAGTCCACATTTGGATGATATGTACTAAATTATCCATTAAAAGTAAGAGACAGTCCTTATGGCTTTAAGGCCTTTCTTTACACACACAGTGATAGGATGGTTAAAATCAGCCAGCAGCTCTCACAAACACCTTCAGTTGATTTGTAAAGCCGGAGGGCTTCACTAATCCTTGGCGCCAGAGTTGCAAATCTAGCCACATAACTGTAACAGGGTGCTAATCATTGTTTTGGTGGAAAAACCTTGCCAGCTTTTCCATGGCAATCAGGCCACTTAGAGGCCCCCGTTAACTTACTCTGATGAGTTTACAGCCAGTGTCAGTCTCGATCAAGGACCCCACTTTGAGGTTTTCACAATAATGAGGCTGAAACCTGAAAATGGGTATTTTGCGTGCCTAATATTCCCAGTAATTTATTTAAAGGGCTCGTAGTAAAGCAAAAAAAAAAAACAGGGCTTTCTTTCCAACTGAATTTACAAAAATATTTACAGCAATACTTACGCCTGACATCACTGACTGGTGTTTCAAATCTTAATACCTTACATCACCATCTTATATTCCAAAATGAATGCGAGACAAGATTTTACAAAAACCTCTCTTTCTCACCATTGATGACATTCTCTGTATTTAATTCTAGGTATTTGGAGGTTTCATTTTAAATGTGTGGGTATGTCAAGAATCGATTAAAGTATTAACTATCTGCACTCAGTACTTCCCCCAAACATGTTCAAAAATACTGTTTTAATAATTTAATTTTATGTCTAAATTAATTTAAACTGTTAAACAATAACACATCTATTCTTTGTCCCTCAGTGAAGGTATCCACCATCCATTAATGTTCAATCCCAGAGTTTTACTTTTGATGGACAAAATGTTGCCTATCTCACTAAAACAGTCAATGTATAGAAGTTTCTAGTTGAATTAACCTACTCATCCAAGTTACATAAAGAAACATGGCTGACTTTTAAACTAGTTGTGGTTTCACAAAGGCCCTTTACACTTACATGAATTCAAGGAAATAAAATGAGTCTCCGGCTATCCACCAAATACTTAATAATCACCAGAGGCGTAATGATCTGATCATCCAAGCCTTTGCAGGTATTGTCTGGCAGGTATACCATCCCAAACAAGGACATAACAGTAACATATGTCTTCCCTGCAGTAGTATTCGCTTTGGGGAAGCTTTCCAAATATTATTTATAAAGAGATCAGTTTCAACAGTTGGAACAGCGCAAACATGTATATAGATCTTTAAACACTTTAATTTCCTTGGCTTGCCTGAGCGAATTGTAGAAAAGCCTGGCGCTTTCTGACTGATGTAATAAGCCGACACCGACACATAAACGTAAACAGGATCAAAATCTTACTTTGAGGAATGATTGTGTCACTGCACATGATTTTGCATGATGAACACCAAATTTCCCCATTGTTGTAAATTTTCCCATTGTGGGATAAATAAAGGATTATCTTGTCTTATCTTAAAGCATCCAAGGAGAGTAACAATAATCTAAATGCATGATTCAGTTGAATGGGACTCTAAAATCATACCATAACAAATCTGCAGAGATGATTTGGACCTTCGTGGTGGTAAATGTTTGATTAAAAGTCAAAAGATAATAGATAGATAAGTATTCTGAATTTCTAAAATATTTTTTTTAGCCACATAATTTTGGGGTGTGGGTGGACTATTCCAGAAAAATTCCGGCTCCAGCCTTGTCACTAAGTCTCATGTTTTGTTGAATCTAGAGTCTTCTGCTTTTCTCCATCTGGTTACCTCAGACTGATCCTTTCCATACATAACTGACAGACATGTTAAATTAACGTGACTGACGAAGTTAAAACAAATCATGCATTCTCCCCTTATGCAATCTCACTCTGGTACAAGGAGGTGATGTAAGAGTCGGTGATACTTCTGCCCCTCATCCCTGGACTGTAGACATCGCAGACCGTGGCAAATGAACCGTACAGAACTGCTTGTGTTCTCAAAGCATGTCAGACTCAATGTCAAGGCCTCCTTCCTCAGCAGACTCCCAACTGCCACTCAGATTTCAGTCCCAGGGCTTGAAAGACTCACAGGACACACGATACAGTCGTCCCAGTGAACTGAATTTGACGTGTAACGCCAGGTCAGGCAGTTCAATAAATGCTCTGTAACCCACCACTATAGGACCAGACCAAAATGTGGCACCCCTGACCCTTGGGAGGGAGAGGGAGGTGCGCTGTCGGCTGTGGTGGCTTCACTCTGCTTTAGTCTTGGCTTCACCGTGCATGTGCTTCCAATTACAGACAAAGGGGAGGCGGTCCTGTGCAGCATGTGGTTTCATTTAGAGCAGGTGAAACAATGTAGGAAAATAGATCCGTCACCCGTCGCATTCCAGAGGCCAGAGAGGAACAGCGCTAAATCATAGCAAAGCTAATCCAGAGAGGAACGGGTTGGTTAAAAAAAATAAATGGCAGTCGAGGGTCCTGGCAGCATCTTCACAGTTGATATGCTGTGCTTCAAAGCTTTAGACCTGGTAGAAATACCCCCCCCCCCCTCCTCCCACCCCCCACCATTCTTGCTTTAGCTGTATTTAAATTGTAACTGTTTGACCCAGGTCCCTATGGTTTTGGCCATGCTAGCACTGTGTCTTCAAGGACAGCAATACTGGTCTGACAATCCACCACTTTGGTTGACGCTGAAATATCTCAACTAGGTCTCTACTTGATGGATCACCATGAAATGTTTTACAGACGTCCATGGTGCCCAGATGATCCTGATGACTGATGATCTCCAGACCTTTTATATAGGGCCTTCAGCATGTTAATACTTTTATTTAAATATCTGAACATCTACTTTATGCACTTTATGCACATATTTGTAGTTCATGGAATGGGTCCCAGTGACTTTGGAGATCCTTTGACTTTCCCTACATAGCCACATGAAGGTTGACAATTTTGGTTTTGACTAAAATATCTACATAACCACTGAGATTGAAATTGACACGGGCAATCTTACTTATAGGATGATATTATGAACTTTGGTGATCTGAAATCTTCTATCACCATGAGGTGAAGATAAGTATTTTATCTGCATTGGACAATATCATACATTTGTCTCAAAGGGCTTTACAAGCCGTATATTACACAACACTGTATGGCCTTTGACCCCTGACACCAGAGTTAAAAAATTTGTAACCAACCAATATACTTTGCTTCATTTTTACTTAGTACATGCAAATAAGAACATTCCCCTTACTCCCACTTACACTCACATTGACTACATTGACTGTTTTTTTTAAATCACCAAATGTTAACAATAGAAAGAGTTGATTGTTACCCAAATCAGAAATGCCGTCAATACTATAATTGATCTATAAGGCCCCCAAAATTCAATTTATTTCTTCATCTTTAAAATAGGAACCTAAACATCAAAGATATACATTGTGCCTGCCACTGGTAACTACAGCTTTAGGCAGCAAGTTCAGTTGCCAGTGGCTGGGAATATGTGAATAAATGTACAACATAAACAAACAAATAAACAAATAAACAACAACAGTAACAAGGGTTTGTACCTGTTTTATATCCATGCTTACATCAGCTCACCTTTTAAGAGTGTGCTCACACTCTTAAAACCTTGTAAAAGTGTTAAAAATCTAGGTGTTTTGTTTGTACATTTCTAAAGGTAGTTAACATGAAAGATGTTTCTAAACATAAAGCATGTTATCGTCACTCACTGTGGTTTAGGTTGTTTGTAGGAAATGGATCCCACTGGACTGCTTCTGACTTCTTGTCGCTCAGGTCCCCAGGTGTTCCTGCCTTAAACACCTGAGAAACTATTTAATATGATTTGAAGCTAGACAAGGCTGTGGAGCCAGTGTTGTGTAGCAGAAAAGGAATGTTGTTGACCGCTCTATTCTGGGTATCCAGCAGCAGGTAAGCAGCTGATTTAATCGGACGGCGTTCCAAGCCCTCCATCTGCCCTTCACGTGAGCTCTCTGCTGGAGCCTTGAAGGTTCGCCTCTTCTCACCATGTGGTTATAGTCAGATCATTCAGCCACCCCACTCTATTGGAAAGAATGTAGGTTAATATAGCAAGCGGGATCTGGACATATCGCTCTCATTTGCCTTTTATAGCCCATAGGAGCAAAGGCATAGCGTGTGCTCGAGGCTGTAAATCAGAGGATGTTTGGCATCCCACTAGTTTAAAGGAGGGGGCTTTAGAACTCAGTTAGGCCATGGACCAGCAGCACCCAGTAAAGCTCTCACATGCAGAATGGGAGGGAGGAGAGATGAAAGAAAAGGAGACATATTTTTAGCTTGGGTAAAAGCCCAGTGAGTGTCAACTTGAGTAGGGGCTAACAAGGCATATTTGGGTGATTACTTCACAGCCCAGACTGTTTCCGAGGGACACCTTATTCTTTATGCATTTGCCCACACCCACATTATGGGAAATAATAAAAAGGTACAGATTCCAGGGTGCTGTTAGAAAAAAGCCATTCCTAAACCAATCAAACTGGGCAGCTGATTTTCCATCTCCTACTCCACCTCTATTAGATTCCAGGGTCTGGTTTAGATTTGTACGTGTTAAAGGCTGAAATTAAAGTTGACATTAATTTCTTTCTCAGTCCATATTACACCAATGAGCAGGAGACTCAAATTTTTTTTTGTCTTTTTCTGGACGTAAAACCTGGCAGTTTAGTTTGAATCCATGTAAGATTGGTAAAAGGTTCACAAAATTGAAATTGTAGTTCCTTTTATTGCATTTTTTTGTGCCTTTAGTAGATAGGACAGCTGAAGAGAGACAGGATATGTGTGGAGAGAGATAGTGGGGGAAGACATGCACCAAATAGTGACAGGACCAGGACTCAAACTTGCAACTAGTGCAACAAGGGCTGTAGCCTCTGTACGTGGGGCACTTGCTCTACCAACTGAGCAAAACCAGCCCATGTATTGCAGCAACTGTGAAAAGTAAATTTTTAAGGTTGAAAATTGTGACGCAGGTTGATTATTGATTGCATTTAATATCAGGGAGCACAAGATTGCAGTGGATTAGGTTTGTGCCCCAGGACTAATGAAACAATCACTTATCATACCCCCCGCTGTGACTATCACTGCTCTCTCCCCCCTTTTTTTTAATCTGAGTATTTTTGTCTGGTCTTACAATAGAGGTTTTCTCCACTTGCCTCCATGTGATAGTTTCGGTTTCTGCAAAATTTGGGGGATTTGGAAATGTACATATGAAAAGATCACTGCAACATACGATGTTGGTTTGTTTGTCTCTATCCATCTCTTTCTGTCTGCATCTCCCTCTTTTTTAACTTTCCAAACCCAACACAGTTTCATCAGAGGGCTGTTCAACATGAGTCTGGTTCTGCCCAAGGTTACTGCCTGTTAAAAAGCAGCTCTTGCCTCTATAACTTGCTTAATGTTCCTTAAAGTTGGATTAAAGTTGGGTCTTTGTAAATATTATAATAAAGAGTAAGGATAGACCTGCTCTTTTTAAGTGTCTTGAGATAAGATTTGTTGTGAAATGATGTTTTACAAATTAAGATTGATTGGTCGAGCCAAAAGGCACAATCACAGAAAACAAGGCAGTAACCCCTAGTGGACAGCAGGCGGTCACTCAAAGCCCCTAATTACGCATAACTTTAAGCCTTAATGTTGTCAGACAGGTTCATTATATAAAAAAATCACCACCTCTATTGGTGTCCAGAAAGAAAAAAATACCCAGAATCTCAGGCTTCTAAAGCTTGCTTTATCAAAACTGTTCACATGGATGCATAGCAAGAGCGGTCAATAAGTCAAAACATGTGTCGTGAAAATTGTGATTGAACCACATGGTACCATAGACAGAAAGAGAGAGGTTAGGGTCACGGCCCATCACAAGACTGTTTAAGGCCCCTTGATTATTGCTGCTTTATAATGGACAGATCCCATGCAGCTGGTCAGAACAGGAAGTACAGAAAGACTAACCCTTAATTGCTGCAATAATGCAGATCACTCTATTCCCTGTATTCTAACCTTTCCCTCATCGGTCCAGAAAGGGTTGGGGAGGGGGAGGGGGGGGGGGGGGGGGTTGAGGGCTCCATGAGCTCCATTAAGAAGCTAATGAACTGCATGTTAAGATCTGATAACAGGTGAAGCCATAATACCAGAGCTTGCAGCCTTTGGGTCCAATTTCTATTCACCCAACAATTAACCCGGCAATAAATCATTCCACAGCTGCGCCATCACATGGGGTCCATCACCCTCTGGAACCTCTTGCTCTGAGCTAGGGGTCGTTGAGAGAGGGGATCGCACCCAGGGGTTGGGGTTACAGATGGAGCGTTTGAAGTCTGTGATGTTATGGTTGGTGTAGGAGGGAAGGGCCCCCCTAGAGAGACTGTTTAGGGTTTGGGATGAGAGACTTGAACAGTGTTTTAGATTAGTCGTCTAATCCCTCTAATGAAGGCTAACTTTGGTTCTCCATTGTTGTGTAAACTGCTGCGCTTGTAATGCCTATGACAGATTCAGCTCCTTGTCTTTCATCAGCAGAGCGGTTGCACACACCGCAGCGACTAATCAAGTCAAGCTGATGGTAAAGAATGGCGGTGTGAGTGTGTGAACACACACACACACGCATGTCTGCAATTAGCTCACAATGTGTAAAAGCGTGTCTGAGCATGTGTATGTGCAGATGTAAGCATTTCATCTGCTCTTTGTTAACAAGAATGGGAGCACACTTCATTTAGAAATAGTATGTTTCTGCTTTTGTTCGAAGGAGAAAATCAATTTGCCGTTCAAAGCTGCACAAAGTGTTCACTTCCTATTTCCTGAACACAGCCTTGATGTGTAATAAGCTGCTATCACTTCCACATTTTCTCGACGAGACGTGGTGATTAGCGTTCTCCATCGGTCTGGAGTTTACTGAGAGTACATGGCTACTTTCAATCGAGGCTGATGGAATTTTTGTTTGAGTGTGTTAGATAAAAATGTTCCCTGTATTTACAGAAAGAAGCACCAATATGACACTCCTCGTGATCTTTATATCGTTCATCAAAGAGCATTTAGTGAGCAAAAATATTAACACTCTAGTGTAGAAAAAAATCCTTAATTTAAAAAGTTCCTTAAATTTAACAGCAAAATATAAAGAATACAACAAAAGTTAAAGTTCTCATAATCAATCAATCAATCTTATATTGTATTGTGCCAATTCATAAAAAGATGTGATATCAAGGCACTTTAAAAAAAGAGTAGGTCTAGACCGCACTCCTTGTTAAAAATACTTTCATAAACCCAACGTTAATCCACCGTGAGCACTTGGCAACTTTTTGCAAAGAATGGTCCATTTCAGAGTCATGTGTTTTATATTAGTGTCACAAGTGTCTAGGTCAAAGGTCATTACAATCACATGGATGTAGATGTCTAGGATGTGAGATACACATTATCACATAAGTCGGCATAATATATACAATATTTTCTTTTTTTTAACATCTCAATGGATAAAAGCCTGACCCAGCCAGTTGTTTAGGGGTTGTGTGAACAAACGCATAATTTAACTTAAAGAAATTAATCCTGCGGCTCCCCTTAGCTATGAAAGCCTGCTGTTCTACTTGCCCCCTGCAAAAGAGCAAATAAGCATCGTAATACATTCACCAGGAGGCCAGAAACATGGCTCAGGTATCTTAAAATCATAAAAAGCGTTGAACTCGCCTCCCCCAATTATAAGATAATAAATTATAATTATTATTATTTTTTTAACTTAAAGCATGGTTAAGCTGTATGTTAAAGTAACTGGTCCACAGGCGTAGCTGGAGTTTCAGTGGATAAGTGCATGCATATTTATGGTTTATCAGTAAACCACTGTTATATAAATGTACCTGGGATGCTATATCCCTTGTAGGGAGAGAAAAACAGCACTCCTACACACACGCACACACACCGAGACAGCAGGGCCTTCCTCTCTAATTATGCTATTCCAGGAGCCGTAATGATCACTCTCTCCCTCTTTCACTCTCTGTACTCTATAAAAGCCCTTCAATACAGGAGTTTATAGCATGCTGTTCTCTGACAGACGTTCATCCGCAGAGTCCTTAGCCAAGCCTCGACTGTCTTCCCCACATCCTCTCACCTCTCTCCTCCACCTCCTCCTCCTCCTCCTCCTTCTCCTCTTGCCACCAATCGCCTCCTTTAAGCAGGGCCCACAGTCTACACAAACACAAACTGCTTGGCAACTCACTTCTCTCTTCTCCTCTGTAGGTCATTAAGCCTGCCCGGGTCGTGCTTGGTATCGATGTGAAAGAGGAATTCAAAACAAATGAATGTTGCTGACAGATGTGTTGTTTTTGCTTTGTACTGGCACAAATGCTTTTCCCCTGTACTGAGCTCAACAGCGGAGGCGGTGAGTGGAGAATTTGAAGGAGGTTATGTAAGATCAACGATGCAAATCGAACATGAGTGCTTGCTGTGGCACTGAGGGCTGCTGAGGACCTGTCAGCATGGAGAGGAGCGTGCAGGGTATACCCTCAAGTCCAGATTTGTCTGCTTCACTTCACTTTGTTACTTAACACACAAAGAAACTTGTGATGTTCGTTTCTACATTTATTAAATCAACTGAGTTCTTAAATAATGGGCATCTTACTTGATTTTACAACATTCCCCAGTTTTTAGCTAAGTTTTTTGTGGTTCTCGTCATCTAGAAGTTAGAAGGTAACCTTTCAAGTATAGTAGTTCTGATTTTAACAACATCTCCAAGCCCTACCGTTTTAGCTCCTCAGCTAGAACCTATGTATACTTGACATATTGCCGTCAGTTAAATGAATCCAATATAAGATCCTGAATGCCATGTCTATTTCAGGGAGATGTTCATTTTTTGTTTCATGTTATGTACAATGGGGAAAACTAAGAGATGACCCATACATTGTGCACATCTATGACATTCTATGACAGTGCCCGTCAAGCCTTTTTAATTATTTCATTGCAGTCCATTGCAGAGGATGCAATTGTTGGGATTGTCATGATGCAACTTTGGCAACAAAAAAAAAAAGAATCACGACTTGATGTCCACTGTGATGAATGCGGCGCAGTTTCGGCAGATGGCTGGTCATCATGAGTTTGGTTTTGTCCAAGATTTCTGCCTCTTAAAAGGAACTTTTTTCTTGCCACTGTAACTTCACTTAACTTATTGCGGTGCTCATGACGGAATAACATTGGGTCTTTGTAATATAGCAATGAGTAATGTCTTTTTACCTGCTCTTTTCTAACGTGTCTTGAGATGAAAGTTGTTGTGAATTGGCGCAATACAAATAAAGATTGATTGCTTGTGAATTAAGTACAAAAAGTAAGTATGAAAATGAATGGAAAGCATCGCAGAATATGGCGGAAAAAATACCTTCCACATGGTTAACTGTTATGTAAAGTGTATCGGATTTCATGCTAATGCATACAAAATCATCAGTTTGTCCGTTATGTAACTCGTGCATTTGATCTTTCACACTCAGTATGTTCACTCATTACATCCTCAGTACAGCTCCTATGTCAGGGGTCTTGTTTGCTCGGCAGCTTATGGAGGCCCTGAAGATTAGAAATGGTGTGTGTTTACAATCAGTAGGGTCACAGAGGATGGTCTCTGCGGTTTTCCCTCCAAACTGAGTTGGTCAGAGCATCCCGGGGACGAGAGTTTTCCACTACAGTGCCGTAGAATAGGTTCTGACAGGGCCTGTAATCAGGAAGCATATATGAGACATGTCTGTGACAAGCTGTTAGACAGTTCCTCCTAGATACATAACTTCAGGTTCACACAGACGTACACAAACACACACATAAGGCTTGGCTGTTTGGCTATGTCTGTGGAAGGACAGAGTTAAAAATAGCGCGCGATGACGCTCGTATCACATAATGACATCCTGGCGGGACCACAGGCCAGATCTGCTCTTTCCTCGCTTCACTACACTCCTGACATTGCCATGAGGGAAATTTTGAGGGGAAAAACTCCAGGGCTTGTTGAGAGGTATTTGGTGCTGGTGCTAAGTATGGGGTGGTTTCACAGTGCACCATTTGCATTCTTTTTCTGGGCTGAGGACACAATGTGCCGGCATCGTTTCCACACCCTGCTGAAGGAAAGCAGTTAAAAGACGACAGCTGCATGTCCTAACATACCTGTGGTCACCATCCTCACCCAGATTCAGAGAAGCTCAGGATAGGAGCACACAGGTGGCAAATATTCATTTCATCTGTCAGTGCGTCTGAACTTTTACTTTAGACTACTTTTGATTTCTAAATCTCTCACATAAATCTTCTCTTTGACAGAAAATAAGTCTCAGGAACAGTTGTGACTGAGAAAGCAAACACAAAATAGATGTTTTCTTAATGATTTTTTTTTGACTTGGGAGTAAATAAGGTCAAACATTTACCAAAATTGTAATCAGCATTATCAAAATATTTTATGTTTTGTCCAAACTGTGACCCCTACTCCAGAACGTGCAGACTGCTGAGGTTATTCAACTGAAGGTTACTTTGGTTTTTGGCAACACCACAACTGAACTCATGAAGAAGAGACAACTAACCTAAGTTGTACTCCCCCATTTTGTTTGGATTTCAGTGCCACAGCGTAGTGTTGTGAATGTAATGTACTAGCAAGAAATGTTTAGCCTATTTAAAATGTAGTTTTTACCAGAACAGTATTATTATGTAAATAAATCTCTAAAAAAAGGGACCCTTGAACTGACATATTATACCACAGACCACCATCTGGAAATAATATTAGGTATTTTTATTACAGGAAGGAAATGCAACCATGAACAAAAGCTCCACGTTCTGTCACTGAGTTACTTAAAGAGAAAATTGTTAAAGTGGAAATAAATTATTCAAATTTTAACTTTGGACCCCCTGTAACCCCTCTTTTTGACATATCAGCAGCAGTGTTGGGGTAGTTACTCAAAAAAAGCAATGCATTACATATTACTAGTTACTTTAAAAAAAAAAAAGTAATGCATTACAGTACTTACTTACTTATTACTGAATGTAATTAGTTACACTACTAGTTACATTATTTTTTCATTACTCCGTAACATCACCTGAGATGCACTGTCACTTCATTGGCAATTAAAATTATAAAGTTAACCCTTACATCAGAACAAATCCACATTTTTTTAAGTAGCACATACACAAAATCTCCCTTTTAAGCTCTTTAATACAGGCCACAGAAAAGTTGTGAAAATCAGCCCAAGCAGCACTTCACAGTTAAATGTGTCAAAAAGGCTACAACACTGGCAGCACGCTAAACGTCTCAAAACAAAATTGTGAGGAAAACTTTAAGTGGAATCTTGTCATCAATAAATGTCTATTTCTATTTTGAAGCCATGAGACAAGCAACTTCAAAGTTTCTTTACAAAAACAAAACTTAAAGGAGGTTGTGCTTCAACCACCTAGTGCCAAACATGAATTAGTTCAAAAATAATTTCAATAAATAAAATAATGTTTATCAATAAATAAAATAAGACACTGGCCTTCATATCAGACGATGATAAGACAAAGAAAACAACATTGCACATGAAATGCAATTTGAACTGTGCATTTAAGAGGCCAAACACACTGAACAAACTCACTGTAGCTCAATCAACTATGGCTTTAGAGTAGATTTTTTACTGATCATACTTGTCAAAGAAGTGGTTATACCTCATAAGGAGGAGTCTTTCAAATCGTTTGTCAGACAACCTATTCCTCCTTGGCGTAAGCACAAGACTGCCCAGGCTTAAGAGTCTCTCCACCGGTGCACTAGAGGGTGTCGCTGTGTTGAATTTAATGGATAGAGTCTTTATCGTGGGGAAACGGTTCAGGATCTCCATCTCTGAACTTGACTTCAGATAGTCAATGACTTCAGTTTCTGAGTTGTAGGGAGCTAGATCCTCCTCATCAAAGTCAGTAAAACATTCTTCCCAATTCTGCTGGAGGTGGGGGTCTGTGGTGTACTTCCTGCTCATCACGAGGGAAAGCCCGGCATTCGGTGGTCAGCAGTGTCCTTAAAGAATCTCTCCTTTCCTCTTCCTTCAGCCATCACACTTTAAATCTTTCATTTTTTTATTCCCTTCTTTTCTTTTGTCTTGTTTTACTCTGAAAATATCAATATAAAGAAAGTTTCAAAAAAAGAAAAAAGAAAAGCAAACGCAAACAAAGAAGTTTGACTCAGAATTCACAATTATGTAAAAAAAAAAAAAAAGGGTTTATTCATCAATGCCCCAATATAGAATACTTTATTTATCCTCCATAAAAGAAGTAGAATTTGAATTTCTCTTTGTTTAACATTGAATTAACTGGCACACAAAGTAGAGGCTCTGCTGTAGTTCCTATTAAAAACAATTTGGTTTGCATTCCTTCTGTGTTTGGAAGTGTTGAATGACCTTTGATCCGACCCGGCCCGACTGGCTGAAGGTCAAACAGGTTTGCAGAAGGTTTTGGAGCGAGCTGCTTACATAACCTTGCAGCTGTTGTCGGAGTTTGTCCCGTATGTGCTGACCTGTGAGATAGTAGCTGAAAGATCGGAGCGGAGGTGTGAACATGTCTGAGTGGTCGTCGGGGAGAATGTGTGAGAAAGCAAAAGGGTCCGTTGCGATAACACAGGCTAAGTTTGACCGTGTGCGTGCGAGGGCCCCTCTGACTTATAGCTGCTGATGCTTCCGTGTGAGTGTGCGTGTGTACAGCTCTCTGAAAACAGCACCCTGTCATTAGCACCCTTGCCTGCTGATTACTGAGGGTACATGGCCTGTGGAGGTGCACCTGGGGAGCTGCTCACACCTGTCCCGACCTAGCTCAGGTCTTAAATTGATTTACAGGCTCCTGGGTCCTTGTCCGGGTCAGGCTCAGCAGACTACTTATTTCATGTTTTATAATGTTTTTACACTTGTGAATCAGCTTGTAAGAATGTTTTACCCACCTCTGAAAACTCTTATGTAATGGCACCATACCAGCATGTACAGGATGCACACCTGTTGGGACATGTTGTAGTTTACAGTTCATGACTATATGTTTTTGTGTGTGTGTAATGGTGTGTAACCATCATCACATCTTATCCAAAAGAACTGAGAGTGACAACTGTGGTTGAATGTGAGCGATTACATGCACTAATGTTGACAGGCAGTTACATGACCACCTTAACATGATACTGAGAACTCATTCAGTACAGTATAACCCACAGGGTGCACAGATAAAGCTGAACAACTAATACAAATGCAGTGGTGAATAAAAAAACAATTTACCACAACATACAAAAGCCATTAGCTAGTAGGATTGAAACAATGCCAACATTTTGAACTGAATTAAAGTTTTTTTTATTTTGAAGAGAAGAAAAGAAAACTTACTAATAAGAAGACAGAAAAAAGTAATACAGTATAAATTAAAAACATACAAAAGAAGCTTTCAAATTCTTGTTACTCTATATTTACACATTTGAACAGGAGTGGGAAGAAGTATCAACTTAGATACAATTCTAGTCTAGTACCTTTTCTATACCAAAGAAACAAAAAAAATAGAAGGCTTAGGCAAATATTGGAACATTTCTTGTTTTATTACCAAAAATGAAACGCAAACTCCTACACACTGTCTAAATTCCACAGATACGTTAGCAATGCTTCATTATTTAAACTTTGCTAAAGTATTTGTGCAGTTTAGACAGTGATCTCTCTTTCACTCACGACAGTCTTTGGTTGAAAATGTGGGATCTGTAGATTTTTTTAAGCTTCTGTACTTTTTTTTATAATATTCATCATTATGATAACAGAGATTATATTGTTTCATGTGGTATCTAATCTATGTTATCAAAAACTTTAACAACCTCATTAGCTTCATGTTTTTGAAATACTCACACTGGTGGGATACTTTGTTTTTAAGAAAAATGAAATATCTGAAATCTCAATAACTTCGTGATGGACTGACACAAAACTCACCCCAGAGGATGAGTCTTAATAACTTTGGTCAGCCTCTTTCCTCAAATCCAGCACCACCACCAGCAGGTCAAAAGTTGAATTCCTTAAAAACTTTATTTTTAGTTTAATTTGCATAGAGCCATGACGCAATGCATGTTACTTTTTAAACCACACCAAAGATGGAATATTATAAATCAAGCACTAAATACTAACTAAATACTTGTAGCTAGAGAGGAAAAATATATTTTAGACTGTCAAAGAATAAAGGTAACATTGTTAATAAACACTGACACAGACTGTTTCAGTTGTTATTTCTCATCTCGTTTCAGGAAGTTATCCCTCTATAGGGCTAGAAATGAAAAACATTTATTTTTTATCAAAGCACCATGTAAGATCGGCATTTAAACTGACAAAGTTAAAAAACGACCTTGTCTACTTTAGCCTCATTCCTATGCTAATCTTTTTTTTTTTCTTGTTGCCTCACTAATTTTCTTTTATTAATTTTTGTCAACATGCCTTTGCATTTTTACCCCTCACCTTTACATTTTTAATTTCTTCTGTGTCATATAGAAGTTTCACAAAATGTCTTCTAACTCTAATTCAGCTTGATTGATTGATACAAAAGACAAGTAGAAGGATTTTTCGATTTAAACAAAATAGGACAGCAATATGAGGTGTTTTTGAATTAATCTTGAGACTTCATGTTATCCTCTTCTGATTATTAAGGCCCTGAAGACAGTATCAGTTTACACGTCACTTTTTAACATTCAAAACAACAGCACTCTCCTGTCTTCTGCTGACGATTACAAGAAGTGCACGTCAGTTGTCTTTGACATACTGGTGAAAAAAAGGTCAGAGGTCAAGACCGCAAGAGAAAAAACCCTTTAAGTTTGCACCTTTGTGTGTCAAAACAGGAGATGACGCCGGAGGCTTTTCTTTAAAAGGTCTGACTTTCACACATTCTTTTTCCTGACGACTCCTGTCTGTGAGCTTCTGCAGAGCTGATTAGAGTTTAGCCTGAGAAAAAAAAGACGGGACCATTTTTCTTCTTTTCTCTCTGGCTCTGTCTTTGTCTAGTCCTGGCTCCGTCTCCTGCCAAACTCGTGAGTTGAACATGTTGTAGATTCAACATAAATCCTGCCTCCGCACTCGCATACATACTCCATGTGGGTTGGAACAGGGGATTGTGAATTGGCTCCCACTTTCAGATCAAATCTCTGGATTAAGCGACTGAACAAAATCTTTCTTCTGCAGAACTTCTACCTCTGCTCCCCTCACCTTTCTTTATTCATTTTGGGGTTTTGGGTGACTGTGGATTCTTGTGCCGGTGATTTATGTCTGCCTGTTCTAAGACAAAGGCAGCACAGAGCTGGAGAGGTGAAAGGCTACTCCTTGTACATATACAGAGGTATGCAACGTTGTTCACCCCCCCCCCCCCCCCCCCCCACATCCCCCCCTCCACTAGGCAAGCAATGTTCTCCAAATAGGCGCTCGCAATATATCATCCGCACACCACCTCGAAAGTAGGTCAATAAAGGGAGTTTGGACTGCAGTTCTCAGAATGTAAAAGAGGAAAAAGGTCTCAGAGGTAGATGCGTATGTGCAATGGGCCAGTGAGCATGAACTACCCTTTTGTGGTATTAACATCTTCAAGGTCATCTTCTGCATGAAGGACAAAGGAAGCATACTTCACCTAAGGGAATTCTTAGCCAAAGTTTTTTTTTTTTTTACGATATCACTTTTATGAAATTGTCAAACAGGAACCCCCTGTGGAAATCTATTACAACGAAGAAAAAGCCTTGATTTATTGCATAGTTGCAATAAATGTAAGTCTTTGCATTTTCGTTTGGTCAATTCAGACACTTTCAGAGACTAAACATCTTTTTACCTTTGTTGTCACTGAAAGCAGAGGTCTCTCTCAGAAACCAGCACGTGTGCAAAAATACATCAGGATACCCAATAAAGTGCTAAGAAAGTGAATCCCCTATCCACTAACAACACCTGCAGTCATTTACATTTTCAAATACCTTCTATGTTTACTTTCAGTCAAAGCCAAAGATGTATGTTGTGGACTTAACCTAAGTGTACATACTCCTTTTGAAAAACTTAGCAACGTACAGTATAGGCTATGTAATGACTTATTCAGGCATGATGATCCTCATTGAGGTCTTCTATTACTACTGCTTAGAGTGTTGGTTTGTTGGTAGTCAAAACAAATCTATTTGGTTGACAAATGCAAATCTGAATAATATAGATTGCAAATCTAGAATGTAAGCAGATCTTTAATTCATTGCTCTGAACGATGAAGGACCAGATTTCGCTTCCAATGGCATGTACATCTTCAGCATGGCTAGAGATTTGTCAAACTGTCTTAATGCACTGCAGGACGTAAGTTGTCCACATTAACTGATATAGTAATACTTTTTGAAAAATGTATATTGAAGATGTGTTAGGATATTTATAACCATCTACACATCCAGCAGCTACAGAGCAATGATATATCTAATGTAGAGTTATGTATCTGGTATTTTGATGATTCCAAGTCCAATCTCAACTTTCTTTTTAAGCTCTGTTGTTGATCTCCACCACCTCCTGATTGAAATATCGAGGCCATTAGCTGTTAAATGATCCACTATATTCACCAGCGAGTCGATGATTGTGCTCGTCTACTATATGCTAATGAGCAAGTGGGATCATGCAAGAAAAATAAGCACCTTGTATGGCTGAAAAGGTGCTACAGGAGAAGCAACAAGGAATTGAAATGGGCCATACTGCTAAAAAATGCAGTGAAACACATTATAGGGTTGGGTAGATCTGAAGAGTCTGTTGATAATTCTTTATAGCGTCGTCCATGTTTTTGAAGGACTGCAGGATCAGATGCCTTGAACAATGATGGAAAAAAAAAGGAGGGATGAAAGATGGAAGACCTTTGACACAACTCAAGGAAGCAGAGACATAAAAACTTATAACATTGACTTCCACATCGACCCATACATTCCTACAATATGAGGGCCAAGCAGGAGCGTAGGGCTCTCACAGGGAGAAATGTCCATCTCACGTTCTTTGGCGGCAGTTTGACTACGCATTAGTATGTGGATCTGCTTTTTCTAACATAAAATATATATATAATCCATTTTCCACCCCCACTTGCTTCTGGCTGTTGGTGAGTCAGCCCTGACATAATAACATTCAATGAAACTGATTTAATAAACAGAGAAAAACTCTGAAATGAAACAGGGAGAAAGCTGCTTTCCAAATGAACTGCAGATGAATGAATGATGTGTTTCACAAATACTGCAGCATCTCTGCATTTTCTACCTGAGAGTTGACAAGGTGAAGAGGCTTTTGCAGATTTTTTTTTTGTTTCACTTCATATAGGTCTCCCGTAATTCAGTGTGAAGGAAATTGGGAAAAGTCTTAAGGGGATTGGGGGTAGGAAGAGAGGAACGGAAGGAGGAGGGGGAGGCACACAGGTCCCGTTGGGCCTTTGTTTTTAAAAACACACATCTTCCATCTGGGCCTCATTGAACAGAGAAACCTGAGTATCATCCCAGTTATGCAACTCAGTTAATACAGCTCAGACCTCCATGTGTCGGAGGATTACCAGAAACATCTCTATATGAGATGATCATCCAAGGGGGGGGGTCATATATAGGAGAATTTCTGGTATCTTCTTTGGTATGGGTGTGAGATTAAGTGCTCTGGTTGTCTCTGTGTGTGAGCTGAAGGTCAATGGCAGTAAGTTATGGGTCTTGAATGTGTGGACAAGGTCTTAAATTTTGGGTCAAGGGTTGATGTTTATGGGTCAGAGGAAGTGTTTAGAGACAAACTCCAATCTATCAGAATAAGTAAGCGTTTTCCTCTCGGCATGCCAAGGTAGCGACAGAAGGCGTAGTTTTGTTTCTCGGTCTGAATGAGCCTTTCCTTAGTGGAAGTGGGTTTATTGTTCTGGCGAAAGCGGAGAGGATTGATGCCTATAGGTAGCAGGGGAGAAAGCTGTGTGCGGCCCGAGTGTCTGGAATGCATTACATGTCCGTCTCCCAGTCGAAAAAATACCTCACCTCACAACATCGCACTCCCCATGTGGTCCGGCTTGCTACTCAGGCTTCATGTTACAGAAGGATCAAGGAATCGCACGCTAACAGCCAGTCCAACAACAGGCCCTTGGCTCCAATCTTTGAAGAGTTAAAATGGTCGGGAACAGCGGATGAGGTTTTGTTTTATTATGATAAGATGGACTCTTACCAATAGTCAAAGTCCATATGCAAAGTAAATACCAAAACTCACGAAGCAGAAATACATTTTTGGATCAAAATTTGAAAATTTCATGATGATCAAAAATTTATACCAAAAATCTACTGCATATACAATTATTATCAGAGCTTGCTCAGTCAGTAGCCAACAATAACAATCAGAAATGTAACTACAGTCCAAAAAGTATCTTGCCTGTATTTTCAAAAATTCTTGAGAAGTGGCTTAACAATTGATTAAGTACTCAATGAGTAATCTTCAGCTACTAGTGTGGCTTCTGTCAGAATTACTCAACAAAGACTGCAAATGTTTTTTTTTTAATAGAATAGCTTAAATCATCGCTTGTTAAGGTTAAGGCGGTTAAAGTAGTAGAGGCTGTTTTCCTAGATGTGAAGAAGGCATTGGAAATTCTTGTTCACAATCTGTCCAAATTAAATGTCTCTGCCAGAGCGCTGCAGTAGTTTAAATCATATTTTTCTGACTGGGAACAATGTGTTGTCATCAATAATGAGAAATCAGCTTTTCTGAAGACCAAAACAGGGGTCCCACAGGGATATGTGCTCGGTTCGCTTTTTTTTAGGTGGCACATTAATGACTTACCACTGTAATGTGATGTAGCAGGTTTCCAGATGTATGCGGACAATGCAGTCCCGTATGTTTCTGGGAACATCACTTCACCAGTCTCCATACAGCTTTCTCATCATATACATTCTATAGCAGCTTGGTTTGAGAGCTGATGTCTTACACTCAACACAAAGAAACAGTTTCCGACTGCTTTTCCTCCAGAGCCTGGTCCTCTTTAGAGGCCAATGAGTTAAATCTGAAGATTAATGGGCAATCTATTGAACAGGTTCAGGAAATAAAGTATCTCGGCCTTCTGTTGGATTCCAAACTTAAATTTAAGAAGCATGTTAAATGCTATAACCATCAAGCCTCTGATGATCAACAACAGAGCAATTAAAATCATAGACAGGAAGCAGATTAGGTCAAATCATTGTTATTTTAAAAAAAAAGTTACTTATTTCTTACTACTTAACTTATTCAAATTCCAACGCTAAAATTAATCTATTATTTTTTAAATTATCAGGCTCCTTAGGTGCTGTCACCTTGTTACACTTTGAATGTTAGGCTATATGACACGTGGAGCATCTAATGGAGACTGTAAGGTGCCATTTCACATATCTGCACTCACAAAAACAGCCGTTTCTGTTCAGGAGATCAAAATATGGAATGCCTTACCTGCAGAGCTCAAACTGGAACCAGACTGGAGTCGTTTAAAAGTCAAACTGAAACAGTCCTTAAAGAGGAATTGTGGTGAGGCATGATGCTGCTCTTCCTGTTTTACTTTGTTTTGTTGTATGATGGTTTGTATCCTGTACTGTTCTGTCTTTCTATTGTTGTGCTTGTTTGGTAATTTTTTTTTTGTGTACACGCTGTTGAGTTTTATGTATTTTAAAGGCCCCTATAGGGACTGGCATTGTACATTAGCTTAGGCCATGAATGCGCTAGTGTGTGGCAACGGTTTGCTCTCTCTTTACTTGTCCCTATACAAATACAAAATAAATGAATAATATTATAGCGTATGAACAGAGTTATGATTTAGGTTTAAGATATCTTGGCCCTTTCTTTCATTGCAATTTTGTTTTTCCCTCTCTGTATATTATCATATACATTCACATATACTTAAACTATTTTTGTGTCCATGTTTGTGACTTTTACTTTATTATTTATTCAGGATATCCACATTGATAGTCTACAAAAATCTTAACTTTTAATATGACTCTTGTGATAAGTGTGAATTTGGCAAAACTGCTAAGGTGCATTTTTGCATAAAGGAAAAATTGAACATTTAAAAAATCCTCTTTAACATTGTACTTCGAACCCTATAACTGCTGCAGCCATGTTGACGTTCCACCTCCCATGATGACGTGATCATCAGTGTAATCATTTTTGTAATAAGTAATATGTTTTTTGATCATCCAGATGATGACCAAAAAACTCAGGTACGTATTGGACCGTGGTCTGACTGTATTGATGCATCCCTATAAAAAAGAGAAAGATCTGCACACTGTTCAGATCCAGATGAGAATTTTTTATTTTAAACAGGGCAATATATCAATCCAAATATATATTATCTTCATCTTTTTTACCTTTATTCTGCAGTTAATACATTTTTTGATCTGCACCTGTATGCATCTGGCTTGGATGTCCGCACACTAGTTTTCTCTTTTTGAAGCATCCCTAGTAAATACATTTTTAATAGTCTTAGAAGAGCTGATGCAACTCCCCCTTCGATTGTAATTATTCTATCTATGCAAAAGATGCAACGTGTAAAAATCAGTGACCTTTAGAGGCATTGTTACCCAATTACCAGTCTTTATGCTAAGCTAGGCTAATAGTCCTCTGACTCCAGTCCCACAATAAACACACAAATTTGAGTGAGTTGGATCTTTCCTTCTTAACACACAAATAGAAGGCTAATAAGTGCATTTTCCCAGACTTGAACTATTGTTTAAACGAAATGTTAAGGGCATCGCACATCAAATTAAGTGTAACATGAGGCTTGCAATCAGTACAACTTTTAAACCTGAAAATGTCCAAACTGTAGTTTCTGCTTAACTGTTGTGATGGCAGGGTCTGCATCACTGAAATAAAACACTTACCAAGATCAACATTTGTGCTTAATGGGACCATTGTGAGCATGCAGCTGAGTCATGCCCAAAGAAAAAAATGCTTACATGTACAGGGCTAACACAGTACGGTTTTTCCATGTACCACTTCTAAACATACGCCCATTTATAAACTCACAATTAAAGGTTAAATTAAAGTGGCTGTTTTCTTTAATAGTTCACTACAAAAACCGTTATTGCCTCTTTCTGACTGCCAGTGGATTTGAAACCAGTTAGCAGGGTGATAAAATACATTTCAGATAAAAGGAAAAAACAGATTTCACATTTATCACTGCTCTTATCTGCAGTGCTCGCCAACTCATATATTTTATATGAGGCTTTGTAAAAGTCCTGATGTCTGTGTTTCAAAACAGAGCCGTGCAAGGAATCAGCTGTATGCCAGCTGTGAACGACTCCATGATAAGAGGGAAGGATGTTTTAAGAGAGCTACCTGGCCGTGGGCAGTCTCCATCTCCACTGGCATTTCTGGAATCCCTTTGTACACAAGCACTTCATCTTAAGCCAGTAAAGTCACTCTATTGCCTCCTTTTGCCTTTCCAAGCAGAATTTTATTGCCGACCTTCTAAAGCTATCTTGGCTAAAAAACTTCCAGCTACAGTCTGGCGATCTCAGCTGGGCCTTTAAACCTTTCATCATATGACCTTTGATGCTTTCAAAGCCACTGCCTGCACGTGCTGCCGTTGCTCGCTGTTGTGTGCTGTTTCAAATGGCACTTTACAGTACAGCAAGAATCTCAAAAGCTACATCCAAAAGTAGTATGCTGGCTGTCAAACAAACTAGCGTGCATACACACACTTGGGCTGAGCCCCATCTGTGTAATGTAAGGAATCATTCTAATCCAAACACCCTCTCAGTGGTTCAATCAGTGCTCACACTGAGTGCCAATCTATTCTTTAAAACATGGGGCCCAACAAGATCTACCAGCCTCTTTTGATTTATTGTTGAGAGTTCAAACACACACACTCTCAAAAACACAGACATGAAATAACCACAATCCTGAATGCAGCTGCACATACACCATGTCAAAGAGGGTCTCAAATGAATTGGTCAATTGTTGGTAATCATGAGATCTATATTTTCCCCAAAGCACTAACAATCTGGCTCACATTAGGCTGTCCAGAGGTTAAAAAAAAGAGCCCCAAATTTCAGAGGGACATACCTTAAAATGGCTCCGCTGTCCACATGTTGCCTGGAAGCCTGTCAAACTAAAAGACAAAAGCCCCTTGTGTTGCCTTTTCAAATGCTGCCTCATTTTCATTTGACTGTGCCACGTTAGAGAGACTATCTCTAGAGCATCCAGAAATCAGGAGACTCAAGATTGAGCAGCTGCCATCGCAATGGGCATTGAGTTATTATTACACAGCTTTTGAAATTGCTCCGTTATTAAAGCTGCAGGCTTATTTTGGGCTTCGACTGAACTCTGTGTCCTTGCCACAACAGAGCAGAGTGAGCGTGACAGAGAGGGCCTACAAAGGACATCAAAAGCACAATGCAAGCTGGATTTCATGGTTGTACATTTTAAATCCAGAAAATGAGGACAATTAAAAGGTGAACAATAAGAAAAAAACTGAGAGATTACACTCAAGTATGGAACATTTACTGTATAATCCAAATCAGAAGTTAAAGTCTCTTTAACACTGTTCCTTTATTAAAATTTCCATGTGAAGGTTTGGTATGCCGACGGGAGAACACAGCAGGTAAAAGTGGGAGGGGGGTGACATCTTTTAAATAAAGCAACTGGTGTGGAAGTGTTGCATGTGATTAAGCAGTTTCATACTCTTTTATGCTCTTCATTATGTTCTTTAAAAGTCTTTCATTCATACTGTGGATAAGTTCAATTACATGTAACATTGATAAAGTGTCAGACTACCTCGCCCACCATAGTTTGTCAACATTATGACTGCAGCAATGTCCTTCTTATGTCATGTCCTAAGTCAAGTCCAGTTCATTTATATAGCACGTTTAAGCAACAAGGCAATTCAAAGTGCTTCACACAAGACATCAAAAAAGCATCAAGACAAATTACCTACCTTCTCCGCCATTCCCATCTGACAGGATTAACCTCACGCTATAAAGGTCATGTTCAAAGAACAACTTTGGAAAATTTACTGGGCCGACTATCCTGACATTTTTTAGGAATTTTCAGGAATGCATGTGTGAAAACAGGATGCATTGTCTCCCTTTGAGGTCTGTGATGAGCAAATTGTGTTCCGCCATCTGGACCTACTGTTTCATCCTTTCTTCTACAGTGTCATGTCACAGGACCCTTCTCAGCAGGGAGCCCATTGGTTTCCTAACAGGCCTTTAATTGTCTTTAATTGCTTCAGTGTTGTGGCTTTATGAGCCGTGGCTTTAGCTTTGCTCCAGGCTCCCCAACAGAGATCTGGAGCTGAATCAAACTCATGCAGATTTCAAAAGATTCAGTCCGGAAAATTGGACATACCAGAGCTCAGGCTGTGCAGAGATTTGTGCACCGGAGGTGTTAAACATTTGTTACTTAATAGATGAGGTCATGTTCTACATTGAGTGGCAGTGAGTCAGCAGTTTAACAGATCTGTTGAGCATTTAGTACTGCCATTTGAGTTATCACTTGGCTCTATGGCATAATATCGTAGCCTATTGTCTTTCATGGCTTAAATGGGACAAATGTTTTGTGTAAGAAAAAGGGCTATGAACATGTTTGGAAATCCGATTGTTTTGCATTTTAGTGAGTTATAAAGCTGAGGTCACGAAACCATTTTGAGGGTTGCAGATGGTAAACAGGATAAGAAAAAAAGGCATGAACATATTGTTCATCTTCTTTTATTGGCCTAACATAATTTGCTTAATTTCACAGTGAAACATCTCAACCTCTCTTTGATGGACTGGCACACAACTTTGCTAAGGCATTAATTTTCCCCAGATGTTGCTATACTAATGTTGCTATATACTTTTGGAGGTCCCTGCCTTTTCATTTAGTAATACAATCAAGCCCCCTGGAGCTTCTGATAATAAAAATAAAAGCTTGCGTCTGATTTTGTTGACTAAAATATCTTCTATATTCGTCACCTAAAATGATGTGCAATTTTAGTCAGTGACTAATGGACTAAATTAAATCAATAACAAATGACTAATAACTGACTAAATATAAAGGACATTTACATCAGGAGACTATGACTAAATTAGAAAATGGTGTGAAGATTAACACTGAACGCAAACAAGGTCCAAAAAAAAAAAAAACCTGCTATTATTATTATTGTCAACATGTTAGCATGCTCATGTTAGCACTTAGCTAAAAGCATGCCAAGGTCAGCATAATGAAGATGCTACTGAAGCATGGATGACGTAAATTCTTGTTTTCTTACAAAAAGAAATCAATACATTCTCCTTCCTGTTAATAGATCTACTTAAATGAAACTGTCACTGCTGAAATCAAGATATACCACACCTGATATCCAGTTTCATGATTGATTTAAAGTGGTGATTGACCTGTTATTGTACAGTAGACAACATTGCAGAAACATGAACATTTATTTTCTGAAAATATGTGGGTTTTTTTTAACTATGTATCTGTTTTAGATCCATAGAGCCTGTGTTTAGCTGAAGCCTAAACCAACACAATGAGAAGGTTTTTAAACCCAAACTAAATTTGGAGATATCATACCAATGCGACATTCAGGGCCGCCACTATGAACATGTACAATAACAAAATGACGTGCATTGGCAGTAATACAGCACAGGAATGAGTACCATTTGGCAGAACTGTTGCCACACATAAACTCAGTGTATCACTGTGCAAAACCACTTAGGTCTTATCAAACCACAGCTGTTGGTGGGAGAGTGAACAACTGGGGCAAATTCACTTCTTTTTTAGAGATTGTGATACCCTGTACTTTTCAGAGCAAAAGTGTCCATTTCTGAGTCAAAATTGGAGCACAGCCTAGTTAATGTTGGTCAGACCACAAAATGGGGCAAATCCCTCACTCCCTCACTCTTTCCCCACTTTTCACCTTAAGCAGTGTCAGCATCTCTCAAGCATTCTAAACCTCCCAGTTCCACCTTCTCATTCCCAGCTGCCCAGGTATCACTCAGCACATCGCGGATTTATCCCCCACCTTCAATTTGGCTTTATTGCAGACAAGGAATGCTAGGTATGTCCACAGACTTAACCATCCTCTCCATCCACACACACACACACTAACAATCAACAATGCAAGCACAGGTCTAGGCTTGTCCTGATGGTTTTCCAAAGCAGAGTGAGTTCCAGTGGCGGGGTTGGCATTGATACATGCAGACATGGCCAGATAGGGTTTAACCAAACCTCTGTCACTGCTCCACCTCAGGGGCCATGTCTTTCTTGCCTTTCAGTGGGAGCAGGTGATGCCTGGAGGCCAAGTTCCAATCTGAGATTTCATCCAGAGACCTCTCCTTTGTGTTGAGTGGCACAGAGGAATCATGTTTCCTGTTTGAAATATTCATGCAGCGCCGGTCTTGATGAAAAGACACATTCTTCTTGCTCCCACCTTTTTCACTGAGGAAGTGTGGAATTGGGCCCGCCGAGGGGCAGAAACAGATCTAGCCTGTGGATGCTGGGAAAGTGTGTCAGGATCTAAGAGTCAAATATCCCAAAGAAAAAGATTTTGAGTCAATGCATACCTTTAGAGATATACATCCCCATTCACACACACAAGCACAGAAATGCAAAAACACGAGCGCACTTATTCATGCCTTTCTTTCTGCGAATGATGGATGATGTGCATGAAATTCTCCTACACTTTGCAGACCTTTACCTCCCCTACATCACCTCTCGTGGGAAAAGGTGGAGGACCTCTTACATTTTAGCTGCCTCATGGGATACATAAAAAAGAGGCCCAACATGTGGCGCACATACCGACTCAGCCTGGAAGTTGACCGTCCTAATAATATGGCTAAACAAATGCCAAGTCAAACAAGCCTCTTTGGCTCTTCTCCTGTTTTTTAAGACAAACAAAAGACACAAGCGTGTTCTCATCTGTTGATGGTTCAGTGCAGGGAGGATGAGGAAGGTGTTCAACTCAATGCCAGGAGCTTATAAGCCCAAGAGAAAGTTTACTTTTAGTTCTGAGAAAGCAAAGACAAATTTCCATAAGATATGCAGAACATGTGAAAGAGTTCATCCTGGGACTCTTTTCCACAAACAGGATGAAGAGGTCAACGTTTGATGATTGTGATGGTTTAAATTCAAGCAAAGCTGATCAGTGCCCTCAAAAACTGGTACTTGACGATGAACAGTAACTGATTACATGGTGGAGGAAAAAACTTCTCCAGAGTGGTTTAAGAACATGACATCAGACTTCATGTGTGTTTCTGACCCCTCACATCAGTCACCATGGAAATCGGTGTAAGCAGACACTTTCTTTTTTCTCTCTGCTTTGTTTGAGCACATCTGAGTGTTTGTTAGTACATGTGTGCATTCTTGTGTGTGTTGATGTTGTCCTCACAGCACCTCAGCTTCTTTGGGAGGTGCTCTAGACGCTCCTCTGTGCAGCGTTGACTCTGAAAAGCACCACTTCAGTGCAGCAAAGCATAGCCTGTCATTAGCCAGCATGGCATGGGCATGCTGTTTAACCATTAGCAAAGAGTGTAGCTGCAGCACCGGGCGCTGCCAAGAACAGCACTGCTGTGCCACGAGGACAGAGAGGAGGAGGAGGAGGCCTGCTGCTGTGCCTTCTGCATTTGTGAGTTCTTCAGTGCTCGTTTTGCATATTTTTGCTCTCATATGGGAGTTTGACACTTGTATGAAAATCAATCACACCATAATTCCCTTTTCTACAAAACTGTTTTTTGCGCTCCCCATTTCCCCCATTTTCAAACCACACACTCCACATTGATTGGCAGCCCCTTGGACACAGGTCTCCTCAAGCAGCCATTCAACATGTTTCAGGGGGTTGTGGGCAACATGGCCAATGCGGATGAACGCACATGTGACGCAGGCTGGCCACGGGAACTGTTGAGTCGGTGTCTCTGAATTACAGAGTACGGCTGAAGGCGCACTGCTGCAACTAAACCACCTCATTAGGTCGTGGTGACTGCATTTAGCCGGCATTTCCCCCCTCACACGTCCAGAGAGGCCGCATAAGACATGGTGATTAACTGCAGAGTAAACACGTCCATCTTCAAACTCTTTGGTCTCTGCCATGCACCACACATGGCAACACAGTTTGGTGCAACAAGCAACCAAGAAACACTGGAAGCCCCCCATACACAACACGGCATGCTTCCTAAGATACATAACATTTAGTCAAAACTGTGTGGCAAATCAGAAACAACATGTTCTAGGTTTGAGTTCACGTGCAGTTGAGAGCGATGTTGTTTCAAGTGCTTTAGGCGGCTGCCTCCAATAATCGAACTCTTCCTTTGTTGGAGCAGACAGGAATGTTTTGTTTTTGACCAATCCAGACAATTATCCTGGAACTCTGAAAAAATAACAGGAACCCAGCTATGTAAACCTTTCAGGAGACATTTATCTCCACAACAATGACAAATAACGTAGAGACACAAAGAATGTACAGTTTAGCATAGGCTTCTTCTGGGGAAGAAAAAATGAATAAAGAGTTCAGCGAGTCCCCCATCTGAGATTGACTTGGCGAGCAGAGCAGATTACCACAGCAGAAAAGCGTGCAGGAGTTGTATTAATTGTTGCAATATCTGCACTAAAGCGGGGCTAATTTGTTGCACACTTCATTTGGTTTTACAGCCCCTTCTCTCGTGGGCTGTTGTACCAAAGTTTACCCCTGTCAGGGGAAATTCTTTACCCATTTTCTGAATGTCTGCAGCCTGTGGTTTGAGTTTTAGTCAAGGCAATGTGAAGCCTCTGCCAAAACTTGGCTGTTGCTGGGTGGAGAAGAGAATAAAAAAGAAAGAGGGGTAAATGCTGAGAGCACTATTTTTGAGTGCAGAATTCTCTTTTAGCGTATTTCATAGTCATGTAAATAATTGAGGTAAATATCACATTAATCATCAAATAGGCTATGTACAATATTCATATTCTGCACTTACCTCTTCTCTAGACTATCTGTGTGTAATGTGTGTGGGTGGTTTTGCAGAAAACATGTAGTTGTGGTGTCAAGGTCATGCTTAGGCCATGGATGCTGCAAAGAAAGGAGACAGAAGTGTTGGGAAAGATCTGCACGCCGCAGGCTACACGACCTACCTCTAGAGCTGCAACTCAGCCTCAACACAGACAGCTGTAGACACCGTGTCTAGATGAACAGCTGGCCAGGATGTCGAGGAGGGGGAGAAAGAGTTACCAAGATAGAGGGATAGAGAAAAGGAATAGACAGACGTAAAATGGAGAAATGGCAGAGTGGGAGAGCAAAGGGAGAGGTAGGAGAGTTAGACAGAGGTGACAAAAAGTCTTAGACAAGGTCTAATACATCCAGAAGCTCTAGAGAGGGGCCTCTGTGTGGGAAAAGACGGGTGGAGAGTCATAAATCTGGCTGCGCCTTGCTGTCCTGTCTGCTCGGCTCCACACTGGGTTTGTTCAGGTGGCCCTCTCCATCAGCCTCCTCCTGCTGCCGCCACTGCCTCCAGCTCAGCATGCTAAAAAAGCACCGCCCAAAGAGAAATGTGTCGGTGGGAAAGAAGGGAAGCACTTCATGGTTTTATGGTTTCCTTGTCTTTGCAGGCACGTTCGCAGACTGAGTAACATGCACTGGGAAGCATGACCTGTGAGCACAAGTTTGGGAGACAAAAGAGTTATTGGGTTGAACTTTGTGCAATACTGTGAACCTTTTTTACACTTTTATTGTTGAAGAAAAGGTTTTGTGCTGGCTTCCTTTAAATAGTTCTGTTTATGCTTCCTTTGTTAGATGCAAATGTCAAGACAGAGCAAAAGTACAAATGTCCATAAAGACCAATAGATGAACCTTGTAGTAGCAGTGACCGCACATTATGCTTTGATAAGATACCGGTTTGAAGGCTTGGGTTTTGAATATTTAAACCAAGTGAATGACAACATGGTTAACTGTAAATGTAGATGTTTTTATATGTCTTTAAGTTCAAACATGACATGGAATTTCACCTTTCTTGGTTCTCAGTTAAGGGTTTATCAATTTTTTTGTTTCATTTTTAATATGACCTAAAGTGGAATAATTGGTATGATTCAAAACAACGACAACAAAAAACTACTTCAACAGAAATAACAATAGGACATCTTTACCATGTAAAGAAAATTCAGACTTTTTACCAAGCCATTTGTATGCTGACAAATAAAGTGAAAATGCTACAATTTACTTATGAGAAACATAAATCCAAACTTGTATCGTAAAGGTTAAAAGGTTAGTGTGTCAGTGCGCCACAAACCCAAATGTAAACATCTCTTTGAGTTTAGAATAAACCCTAACTCTAACGGCTGCAGTTTACACCTCTGCATGTAATTTTTTTCAATGGGTGTTATCTAATTGTTTTGCTACATGCATCTGGCACCATTTTCACACTTTAATAAATGTTATTTTACCTCTACCAACCAGCATTGGGATTCAAACCCGCCCCCTTACAGCCAAAGGCCGTCTTTTCTTGAAGCTGGAGGGTCTGTTGAGTTCAAGTAGGGATTTTCCGCACACACCACCGGAGCCAGAAAGTGGCCTCTTCATGGCCAAGGTCCAGAGATGCTGGCCTAGTGGGCAGACTGACAGTGAGAGACGATACAGAGAACAAGAGGGGAGAGGGGGATAGATAATGGAGAAAACAGACATTTGGTGTAATTCACACTCGCAAGAGAGTACTACAAGTGGTCTTTCATGACACATCACTTGAAAAACCCCACACACAAAGAATTTAATATCAAACCCACATTCTGGATAAACAAGAGTTACATACATGCATTAGAAACGGAAAAAGCCATTCGATTTTGCACGCAGAAAACATGCAACACAGAAAAACCTGCAACCCAATGTGAGCGCAGAGCCTCATACTTTTCCACTTTGTCTCACGTGCTGGTGAGAAAGTGAATGAGTTTGCTGTGCAGACAGGGCCCATTTTTCTCCTTTCCTGTGGTCAGTGTGTGTGACTTGGGATTTATTTTCACAGTTCTCCGGAGGGAGGTAACTGTTTTGCTGAATTTGAAACATTTGAAGTATCCGAGGCCCCCTATCCCTGTTCCACATTAGAGGAATGGCCCATTCATTTGGAGCTGTCAGAGTGCATAAGGCTTCTCAGAGCGGGTCTGCTTTTTGCTCGTCAAACTGGGTCGCACAGACACTCTGGCCCTTGATCTCATTATGTAATTTACCTCTTTACATATTCTGTGCTCACTATATGTAAACGTAAGATCATTTACAAAAAGAGTGAGTTTTTAACTACAAGATTGGAGAAATTTAATTTAATTTCAGTACATGTTTGCATGTGGGTGAAGTTTCCTATGTCAGAAAAACCTCTCTTGCCGATAAATAGTACACAGACATTAACTTTGGCTGTATGACACATGTATGTAGGCTTTATTTCACTCTTAAGAGGCTTATTTTATCATAATGGTAACTTTAAGATAAGGCTGAAGCGGCAAAAAGGATTTCCAGAAGTTTGTGTTACTGTAGGACTATTATAATGGAGTTCAAAGTGAAATCTAGCCACAACGACGATCCAATTAGACAACGATTGAAAGAAACCCTCTTCCATAGAAAGAAGTGCATTGACAGTTGGTGATAATTTGCCATCTACAGTGACACTGCTGTGTTGAGTTATAAAGCTGACTGCTGATAGCCCCTTTTGTCTGTAAAAGTCTTAATCTCAGTGGCACTGCCTCTGAGTTCACATTACACTCACTGAGGTAAAATGGGTGTTTTGTGTGTTGAAAACGGGCCCAATTTGAAACAGACCCACTCCATTTTGAATCTGGTCCATTTAAGGTAATTGAATTTGACTCAAGCATTTTTCTCCGCTCACTAGCTGCTGCACGTTCAAACTTTTTAAGAAGAAGCAAAGTCTTCATCTGTGTGCTACCTCACTCGGCCTATAAAATGTTTCAAAGTCATGCGGAAAACCACAAGGGTGCAAACACACATTCATACTCACACACACAAACACAGTGGGGCCTAAAAACACAAGTAAACATTGAGGACAGCTGCCCTTGAGAGAAGTAGACCAATTTAGAGGAGGCTAGTTTAGAACTAGGCCAGATATTCTCAGCCTCATGCTCACTCCCACTCCTCCTAGTCTCTAGATGATGTTTGTGTACTTACATGCCCTCTAAAAAAAAAAGAGGTGGGTCAGTCCTCGTCCACAACAGTCCATACAAATGTGTGAATGAGGATTACTTTTATTTTTCTTAGTAGCGCTTCACTTGGGAGGCTCAAGGGCATTTCTAGGAAGATACCAATTTTGAACCCGCTGAAATGTGTAAACAAACATTTCTTTCCGTGAAATTTTTCAGCACTTGGATTGTGTATACTCAAAGGATTAACAAGCAAAGGTTAACAAAATATAACGCAATATGAAGATAGTGAACTTGATCTGCTACATATCAGCATGTTAGCATCCTCTTTATAAGTGAGTTAGCATGATGACATTAGCACTTAGCGCATAAAAGATTTGTACCAGAAGCTAAAATAGCGCCCACCAGAATGACGTTTACTAAGTTTTTGAAGGTGACTACAATTATTTATATTCCTGGTTTACTTCAGTAATGTTTAGACCACTGCCTGGCTAATAGACTTCATAGGGGATTTCATATAAAAAATAATTGCATGTTGAGGCTCTGGAGAGGTTTTTGCAAAAATATTCATGGTTAAATAAAAAAAAGAAATAAAAATAAGTCTAGTGACTAACCTTGACAGTACCGACATATCTTTCAGAATGGTTTTAGTGTCAGAAAAGCTGTTTTGCTGCTGTTAATATAAAACTTATATCAGCAAGTAATCCTTAGATATGCATCTCTTGCAAGCAATGACAACAACCCCATCATTTACCAAGAACAAGTGGTGGCGGAGTCCATTATGCAAAACTAACACGGGTTTTGCCTCATTTGAAGTGGGGTAATTAACAGCACACTAAGTGCATTGGCCCTTTTTATTGAGCCATGGCTAAGTGGAAACCCCTTTTTACAGGAGTCAGTGGTTCATCCCCGAGATATTTGGGGGTTGGCCAGACAACACAAGGCCTCTGACAATGATGAATGGAGGCTTTGCACGCATAGAGCCTCTCGCTTACCATCTTCAGTCCGAGAACACAGACTCGTTCACCTCCTCTCTGTGTTCGTCTACATTGAAAGGCTCCTTAGCTGTGTGTGTGCGTGTGTGTGTGTCTAAGCGCCATTATGTCAGTGCTAATGGTTGAAGCTCACCAGTTGAGATGATAAAGTGGAAAGAGCTGGTACCATGATGCGTGCAGGTGTGCAGGTGACCTTCTCTGCTTTTCTTAGGCTTTGACCACATAACTAGAGTATGAGTCAACACAAGAGGCACTTACTCAGCTGTGACACTTGTTTCTTGTACTGACATGTGGTTTGTGTGTGTTTATTTACAAGCGTAGCACGTGTGTGGGTTTATGTACAAATTCACAGCTGTTGAACGTGCCCCACTTTGTGGCACAGTGCTTGTTCACACACAGGGACGCTTGTTTTACTCATTAACACAACATTACAGCACATGAAAGTTCCACTTGTCAATGCATATATGTTTTCTGTTCCCCCTGTGTAAACACAGCTTCTCTGGCTGCCTGTAAAGACGAAAGTCATGCATGCACAGGGCCTAAACTCCACCCTACTCACACCCCCATCTTCCGTGGGCTAATTAATTTTCCCAGTCAGGCTGCTTGTACACGGGAACAGACCATTTCATCACTGGTATGATCGCTGGGTCTGGCCATCATAGGCTGGTGGTGAAAGACATTGATCGAGGGTATGCAGGCTAGACAGCGTACAGTAGATTTAGTAGTTCAGTGAAAGCTATGAGAGGTCGTTGGCATGATTTACCTGTCAGAGGAGCCAAACACAGGTGTCAGAGTTAAGGAGGAAGCCGCAGGGGAATCTAAGGACCAGCTGTGACAGAGTTAGAAGAGGATGGTGTAAGACAGCTACCACCTAAACCTGCTCCATCAGTTACATCAAAACTGTGATCAAAGGCAGTATAGATGGCTCCTATTCACGGGAGGCACTGCCAAACAGCTTCACATCAAAGTTCGAATGACCTCATTTGGGTGTATGGGTGGTAGCCAGATCAAGGAGGAAAGGAGAAGCCAAGGCGTCAAGGACACAGAGCGGTGGAGGTGGAGGAGTTCAAGTTGGAAAATTAAAGAGCCATATGACCTTTATTTTCTGATGAATAGATCAAAATGGATGAAAAAAATGAAAACGTGATGTTGTAAAATGTTATTTTTATTCTCTTTTTTTGTATCTATTTTTCTATCATTTTTAACTTGCAGATTTGCTTACAATGTAAAGTTCTGTACTAATAAAAAGTCTTATTGTCATTTAAAAAAGTGCCCATTCTAAAATCTGCATTTTAAGATGGGGCCTAATGGGGACTCCTTGGCTTTTGCAGCCAGTCTCCAGGAACTGCAGTTTTTTTATACTTCTGCATTGGCTTCATTTTTCATCAACGGAAGTTGCCACTTGATAGACACAGGAAGGATTGAAACTGCTTGAAAAAATTGTTATGCCATTGATATTGTATATGGGTTAGCTTTTAAACTGTATGTTATGATAACTCACTTGGTATACAAAGTGCCAAACTATTAAATTATATGCCACTACTTAAAAAGTTGGTATCAAATAAAAATATTTGACTAAAAAGTTTGACCCACTGGATACTGAATACTTCTCAACTCTTGAAGAAAATTATAATAATCTCTTCTGGAAGTTACACACTGGTTGTGCAAATTAGCTGTAAGAAATTGACTTGCCAGTTACAATACCACTGAGTGTTGGTTCTTCAGGCTTTTTATAACTTTCTTTTGTGCTGGCACAGTGCAACTGTGGTGTGGAGATAACTTTGGCAATGTGCGACTATAGGGTCTGGCTGAAGGGCACATAGCCACCACAGAGAATTCCCATCCCTTATTCTTCCCAAACTCCACATTAAACAGCTTCAGCCTCTTTTTTCTTTCCAGACATCCATTGCCTAAACAAGGGAGGTGATTTCTATGGAAAACGGATGAGATCAGTCTCTCCCTATGCCGTCTCTTGGGTGTCACATCGTCACGATCTTGGTTATGGAGCCCAAAACGCTCATGGTCCCTGTTATACCCATCTGCTGCTTATAGAAGCCTTGTGGAGACATCTGAAAGGCGGCCACACGACACAACACACACAACCAACCACAGAAGAACAAGGGTGAGGAACTGAGACAATTGGAAGAGGATGAAACATGTATAGAGAGGAAGGCAGTATATTAAAAAAAAAGAAAGGAAGACAGGGGTCACATGTGCTTGTGGAAAGAGAAGAATGCTGCTCTGAAGATCACAAGCAGAGAAATAATTTATCACTGCTCCCTCTATCATTTCTTCTGGCAGAGAAAGATTGCCTGGAGTCAGATTGGATCACTTCTGACTTCTTTGGGGTTTTTGCCTGCTGTGTGTTTGGAGAACATATACACATAACACATTCATTTCCTCATACACACACACACACACACACGCACATGCACACCCCACACACACACATACACACACACAGTGAAAGAGGCTGGCAATTAGCTGCGTCAGCTTAATGAACATCTGCCTTCGATAATGAACCGACTTCATTTGAAAACATGATAATTGTAGTGACAGAACTCAACAGCAGGAACTCATGCAAGGTAGTTAATCTTTCATCAAATCGATTAAAGGGTATATTTAAACAAGTTTTTTATAGGATGAAGAATTAAGAGACCCTTTGAGATAAACTGCAATCCATCATCCTTAGCGCCGGAAAAATATTAGTTTTTGGCTGGTTCCAATTTCCTGCCAGTGATAGAAACTTGAATAAGCTTGCAGCACTGTTTGAAAAGTTGTGGTACAGTAATTGTAGACGTAATTTAGAAACATTTTGCACATGGCCCACCTACCTACTTCATTTAGGCTTCAACTTTTCAGTAAAGTTTGGAGCATTGTAGATTGCATTTTTTTTTTTTTAAACAGAAAACGTAGAAAAGGAACTTTGAAAGAGGCAGAATATAATAACATTAACATAACAACTGTGTTAGTGCAAACTACAACTGCAATGAAAACATTCTAGCTTTACACAATGCTTCTGTTTAAGAAGAGGTACGCAGTCATGCATTATTAGGACACAGGGATGAGTAAAATGAAGGAGTCAAAAAACAAATATTATATTTCCAGATGTATGTAAGATGTTGATATCTTCTTAGGGAGAAATGTAACTTAGCATTCAAATCATTTATCAATGTGACAAATGTATCAGAGTGGCATAGTGGTCCATGCCATAGAAATGTTCCTTGAAAAAAAAAAAAGGCTACAGGTCATACTTAACCACCCCAAATACCATTGCAGCTCTCAGACAATCCAACGTCAGAGCTTGTCAACCCAAAAAAGCGGCATACAAATGAAGATAAGCATACTATAATATGTCTATGTGTTTCCAAATAATATTAAAATGACTACATAAATGAATCACTGATGAACAAATGTTATATTGTTGCTAAATTGTATTAACAGACAGTCATACTAACTTGGTGCTAGCTTATCCAATTTAGCTCAGACAGAAATATGTGTCACATGATCCGTAGTTGAGTATGATGCTAGGGCATATTAACGGTCATCGGGTTAGTAGGCACTATGTATTCTGTTTGAGTATGTAGTAGTCAGTGTGGTTTTGGACGCAGCAAAGTTAGTTTGAGAAGGCATTTCCAATATGGCGACCACCAATGTTGGGCTTTAAAACTAACTTGAGAAACCTTTGGGTGATGGCACTGAGACTACGTCCATGTTTTATACAGTCTATGGTTGCAACACACGTAATTACAAAGTCATTTAGATAATTGTGTTACGTCTACTTTCATTAAAGTAAATGACATTTCATTGTCAATGAATATGTGATTTAAGCTTGATGCTTGTAAAATGTGACTGTGTCCCTGACCAAGCTGGACCCAGAAGAGCTTACCTTTCCAACAAATATAATGATAAAGTTTTGCTTAGTGTTAACACAGGTGTTATTATTCCATTCAAGCCTTCTTGTGTCAGGTCCCTGATACTGTGCTGACTCGTTGCCATGGCTTACTGGCACAGTTAAATGGAATGCAGCCATCATTAAATTTATTAGTTGCACCTGTGCTTTTCCTGCAATGGCAAGTCAAAATGTTTGCTGTGAGGAAGGTGTATGAAGGATTTATTGTGCTATAGCCTTGCCCCATTGAAGTTGTGGGGATTTTTTTTTTTAAAGATTAAGATGGGATGATTTAAACAACAGGCATGAAAATGTAGAAATGTTTCAACAGATGTATAAGTTTAGAAGGCTTAAAATCTATTTAGCCATTAACGTAACTAAGAAGCAACCTGCACCCCTTGATTCCAGCTGATACATTTTTATTTATAAAAAGAGCAAGTCAAATCTAACTTGTTACTTCTTTAAACGCTGAACTAGCTTAATTTAGATAGCTGCCAGTTAAAGGTTCCCCGTAACGAAAACATAAACTGTGCCTTTATCCATCTTAAATCCAGCGAGTGATCACAGCCGCCATCTCGTAAACACACTCTTGTAAACATGTAAACACAACAGGGTATATAAACATTCGCATGGTCAGTTTCACCCACGTAATCATTGCGAAAGCATCCCCACAAAGCAGACATGCTGCGCTGCACGGTAAGTGGACACTCTTATGTAACTTAAATTAAACCAGAGAGGATGGTAACGGTGATGCCAAAGCACAAGAATGATCTAATTGCTGATTTGTTGTAAAACAAGAGTTGAAACGGCAGTGCACCTGACTCTCTTCTTTGATGATAATGAAATACTGCTGGCCCACTGGGTTTCCATACTGAAACGAGGGCACAGCGCTCCTTTTATGAAACAGTAATTTTTGCGAGGATGAAAGTGAGCACAAGGATACACCAACCTTTCAGTCTCCACCTGCTTTTGTATCTATACACACATACAAAAATGTATCCTCAGATTTATCACTGTAAGGGAACTGTGAAAATCAACCACTTTTTTCAGTTGTTATAAACAAATGTGGTTCAGATGTTTTTGTACATCTCCGTTCTTTGCAGGTGTCTTGCCTTGTCTGTTAACACTCAGATGAATCTTGGATTTGAGGAATTTAAGTCCAGGATGTTTGGGAATGCTGATACGCCTTGTTTTCATCCCAGTTCCATCAACCTATCTTGGCTTTGCGTGCATTTTGGTGATGGATATGCTTACAATGGATGCCAACAGCAATCCAAGCGGAAAGAGAGGGAATGATGGGAATAGGCGGAGATCTTGGACAGTGGAGAAGGGATTGAGAGATGGCTCATTTAAGAACCTCAAACACCTGTGTGCTTCAGTGCTCATCAAATATGAGCATGAGTTTTAAAAATAAAGGGGAAGTTAAGTCACACTTGTGATTCACAGCTTGGTTCCTTTGGTGTTCAAGGGATGAGATTTGGAGCTGTTTGTTCGCTCACACCCAATCTCATCACTTACACTCTTGGGTAAAGTGACTTGCATGAAGTCAAAAAATATGAAGAAACAGTCAGAAAGTGTATTTAACTTGAAAAAAAAAAGGAAACACAACATCGCTCGAGACCAACTGTCCTCATCCCCTCCCCCCTGACACACACATTCATCACCCAGATCAGTCAGCGTGTGAGAGATATGAGCTACCTCCGAGTGATGATGAATAGAGTGCAAGCTCCCCTGAACTTCATAATTACAATGATTACACACGGCTGTAATTCTAACTCGACACACTTAACACTTCAGCTCAGCCTTGCTTGGCTGGCACAGACATGCCACACCAATAAATATGCATTCCTGCTTTGCTCTGCAAAGATTAAAGGGCCGATTTATGTGTACTCTACTCTGAAACTTGCATGTCTGCCTGCTTTTATCCGCATACTGTATTTACAGTGGGATCTTCAGGACATAGTCTCTGAGTTGGCTGACAAAATACAAAGTTTTGACACAACAGAAGGTAATCGCAATGAAGGGTTACATGTTCAGATACTATGAGGTAGTTTGGAAATATTTTAGCTGAACTTAATAACTTTTTATTAAATTACATATATAGCAACTACTAGAGTGACTAGAAAGAAATAAAAAACACTATAAGAGATAACTCAGATAGTTCCAAAAGCAAAGCTAAACAGTTTAAAGGTTAGTTAAAATAATAAAAAGCTTAGGTTTATCTCAAAAGTTTATTTAAAAATATACCCCGTGAGTAATAGCTAAAATTAATGAGTAAATAGTTTGAATTATTTGCTTAAACCAAAAAAAAAAATTGTTCACAAAGCTAGCAAAAGGAACAAAATTGCTAGTTAGCTAGAAGTAGTCCTTATGAATGAGTGCATTTAACAGTTAGCTAAAAGTAGCCTGGCTAATGTTAATGCTTCAAAAATGTAGCCTATTGCTGATATATTTATCATATGATACATTTTTTATTTTATTTTATCCCAGAGTTAGCTTAGAGCTAGTTTACGTCTGCCGTCCCTCTGTGGGTCAAATTATGTAATACTTAACGACTTCAAGTTGGATAGTTAGCCTAGCTGCTACTCCATGCAATAGATAGCTGAAAAAGATTCAATTGTATGAAAACATAATTTTAAGCGCTGTTTGTATGAAATTATAGATTTTTATACAATTCCATTTGGCCACTTAAGAATAAGTCTGTGTGAAAATGTTAGACAAAAATATTTAAGAAGCCCTGCTATTAAATACTTAAATAAGTGTCTAATTGATGGAAACAGCTCCCACTCTAACAATGTGTTCTTATCATCGACATCCCAAAAAAGCTTCCTGAAAACAAGCCAACATGCCAGCATGCCTCGTTTTCCCAACTACCCACAATCCTTATCTGCAAAGTAAATAAGGGCTCCTATCCTGCCTGGAGGGGGCTTTGTCTTTTGTCTCTATCTACGCTGAGCTCTGTCTGCCTACCATCCTTCCAGCATAGTCAAAGGGAAGGAGACAGAGGGTAAGAAAGTGGACGAGGCAATGAATCATCTACCAACTATTACTCTGGCTTAATCATCTCCAGTCAAGGAAACAACAAAACACTGTTCTCACTGCTAAATAAAATTCCCCCCCCCCCCCCACCACCTGTACTCAACTGACACCTGTGAATCGCTAATGCTGTTTTTTAACGAGAAAATCCACAATATTCACCAGCACTTATGTCCAAACCCACTGCTTCTCTCCCCTCCTGAATCTCTCCCACATTGTCAGCCGTTTTCCTGTTTTCAATTCCCTGATCCCTCTGAAATCTCTGACCTCATCCAAAAATCCAAGCCCTCCAAATGTCAGTTTGATCCCCTGCCCACAACCTTGGTCAGATCTTGCCTCTCCTCCATGCTTCCCCTCATATCTGCCATCATTCACCACTGGAATTGTTCCTTCACTATTCAAAACTGCAGCTGTCGCTCCTATATTGAAAAAACCTGGTTCAGATCCTAACAACTTCAATAACTTCCGCCCCATTTCTAACTTACCTCTCATCTCCAAAATTCTGGAAAAAATAGTCGCCACCCAGCTACAGTCTCACTTAAATCAAAACAGAAACAAAACTATGAGCCCTTCCAGTCCGGTTTCCGCCCCCGCCACAGTACAGAAACTGCTCTACTAAAAATCATCAACGATCTCCTCATTGCTTCTGACTGTGGCTTACTTTCCATGCTCATCGTTCTTGACCTGAGTGCAGCCTTTAACACAATCTCACATTTGGGACATTTGTTAAAGAAAACATGTTGAAAGTGTCAGGTTGTAGTCTTGAAAATGATATGGGTTGATCGCAAACACTTTTTGTTCTTTGGCTTGTATCTGACACCTAATAGGCTTACAACATTATTTTGATTGCGACAGATAACTAAAGCTCACAATGAGCTTTCAACATAACAGACTGAGATGCATTAGAGTCTGCTTAATTGTCATACTTATCTTTAAGCCTCTACTCTTAAAGGGAAATAATAACACATGTTACCAGACATCTCACAAAACAAAATCCACTCTGACATCAAAGGGCTTTTGTCCTCAAGACGCTTGGTCCTCATGAAGAAGCCTTTCCCTAACATCTAGACTTCAATTCCTGCTATAGTCTCTTGCAGAGGCAGAGCAAAGCAAGAATTCGGTTGCCAACTGGAGAAATGAACTGTAAACACTTGCATGCCTCTCATTTATTCACATTGTAAGCGGAGATGCCAGAAAACAATTCAATTAATCTTTGGCAGAGCGCAGGAAGGCTGTGTGGAGAACAGGATAAACACACACACACTTGGTGAAAGAGAGAGAGAGGAGCTAGATCAGGACATGTAAACAGGGGCTGTGATGAGGAAGCGTGCCATGGAAGCCATCCTGCCGCAGACGAGGACCACGTAAACAGGCCGGCCTGATGAAATATTGGCACAACAGCATCATCAACTGTGGGGATCCAATTGTAAGCACCGTGTATCAGCAGGATAAGAGGAATGATCAGCCAGTGGTTGTAGACCTGCATATGTGGCAATGTGATGCCAAGCTTGTGTATGTTGCTTCCATGCTCATTTGGTTGTGCATATTTGGGTGTGGACCCTTTTAAAATGAGAGCCCTAAATGTTTATTTTAACTCTTTGGGAAAGCAGATATGAAGGTCGCTAGTACAGTGAAGAAGTGGCTTTACACAACCCAAAAACCCACGGCCATAAAGTTGTGTAAACCTCTTCAAACATAGATACGTTACTGTCATTAATCAAAGCAGACATGTGCCTTTAAGTAGTCTTTTTTCTGACTTTAAGGTCTATATAACAACTAATTCACTCTGTGTTTATAATGTCATGACTGCATGTTATGTCACCACATCTTAGTGAGCTGGGACCATAAACAAAATGAGCACCAAGGCTCATAATTCAAAATGCAATATCCAGCATCTATATAGGCCTATATAACTTACATACAAAGCAGAAATCTGAAAACCAACACCTCAAGAACCATTACTGCTTGCTTTTAAGTGTCCAAACAAAATGTTATTACTTGGCGCCATGGAAATAAGTGGAGGTAAAAATAGTCCCGGTAAAAATAACACATTCCTACAGAGTGACAAATCTACGTTTGCCCGTTTAGTCCAAATGTTGCTATACTCCTGCGGCTGCAAAAAGAAATATTAGTGGGAGGCACGTTCCCAGGAAAAGAGCCCCCTTTTGTTGTCTGCGTGCTGAAAAGGATAATTGCTCATCTGAGCTCACACAAGACGCCTCTCTCCCTTTCCAATGGCAACATAAACTTCTTCTGCATTCTTGAGAGAAGAGTTATGTTGACCTCCTCTGCCTCTCCCGGCGTGTTTGTGTATTCGACAAGGCTGCGTGTGTGGGTGCCTGCGTTTGTGTATATACAGTTTGTGTCTATGCTTACAGACGCTGACTGTACAGTCTGATTATACTTGTATGTTGTGTATAGGACGTGTATGGTGATTTTTTATACTTCAGGAGGATTCAAGAGAGAGCTTTAGTGGAGTGCGGTGAACTGTGTGGGAGAAGGAGAAGAGTTTGAGGGGTTGGGAGGCAGTGTGGTGGTTGGAGGGTGGAGGGGTGGGGGGGGGCACTTTAGTGGTGTTTGAACTTTTGTGAGTCAGACTCTTGCAATGAGGGAGTAGCAGAGGCCATGAATGAGAGTGCTTGTTTATGTGGGTCAGTGGGCTCCCTTTTAACCCCTTTAGCCTTTTCTGCCTTCGCACAGGAAGTAGCTGCTCCACCCATGGTCGTGCCCGACTCAAAGACAAATCATGTGTGCGGGAAAAGAAGTCAAACACACCACCAACCAGACAAAACCCTTTGTAGTCTCCATGGCTCCGTACAGAAAGCTCTCCAATAATTGGCACGTTTACACTGAGGATATGTGGCTTGCTTGTCATCACACGTGCAGCACAAAGCGTCTATCTCCATCCACGGAGCGCAGGGGTTAATTGGAGTGAGATCGTCTTTCTATAGTAAGCTTCATCATGAAACTCTTCTCTCTCTGCAGGAGGGAAACTGATTCCATAAAGGAACTCTAAACTGCCGCTGACATTTCACTACTGAGAGCCAAATGTGGTGGAGGAAGCCTCGGTGCTTAGCATCGCATGCACACAAATTGCTCGTCCTGTTTACGCAGCTGCTTTATTTCGGAGCTAAATTCCAGATAAAACAGCCGTTTTAGGATGTGAGCTGGATGAGGGAAAATACCACATCTAAATACTGTATGTGCACCTGGATGAACTCAATCAAAGCTCTGTGAGTGCTGGGAAAATATAACGACTTTTAGAGAAGTACAGGTCATTTGCAATGATGCACACGATTACCTAGATCGATGATAAAAACTAACATTATCCTCTACTATAAATGTTTGGGTTTTTTTGTTGCGGTTTTAAAAAAAAGAAGAAAACATTGAAGTAGACACACTAGCATGTTGTTGTTGTTGATATAATGTGTTAAAGGATAGGACTTGAAACAGCCTTTTTGTCTAGTTTCAGGTAGCTGTAAACACAATATGAAGCAAACCAGAACTCTACATTTGTTGCCAATAAACCAAAATTATAAGCTAAAAGATCCTAAAATGCTCTGTAGCTGAGGGGAGCGGCAACATTGGGTAATGAGACTAAAAATGACACAAAGAGTGCATAATCTACAGAACATGGATGATTTATTCTTCAATGGATGACTTTTTTGGTACAAAGGAGAAAAATGCTACAATTCACTTGAGAGACATACAGTATAAGTGCTGAAGAAACCATCACAGTTTCATTTCCACTCACTTACTCTATCGGTATTGCTGGATACCACTACAAAGATACGTCTGTTTGATTCTGACGGTTTTCCCTGACATGTGGGCTTGAGCTGTGTGCCTTAGTTCAAATGACCTGACCTTGAAACCTCATGGCTGTGAGACCTGCTGAGTCCAAAGTTATTTTTCCTGGTCTAACATCAGAGTCTAAATAAACTTCTGGCGGCTTTTAGATGGATGAGCTTCACAGGGACTCATACAGAGTGATTCACCAGAGTTCAAACCACAGCAAGTCTGGAAGAGGGAAAGAACAA